>NW_027224334.1:0-600000 GCF_023699985.2 Odocoileus virginianus
GAACAGAGAAATTCTCTTTATAGGAAAAAAGAAAACTGAAATAGCTATCAAATAAATGTAGACTTCAATTTATACATTTTTATTTATGGTGCCTCTTCAGGTTTTAAGTATTTCTAAAATCCACTTATAGAAAATAATATATAATACTGCATCCAGCTCCTGATTATTTCAGATCTCTTTGCTCATTCACTTCTGGGTCTCTTTTTTTCTACTTCTTTTTTTCCTTTACATATTTTAGGCATTTCAGTGCCCACTAACAGCTCAGGGAAAGTCAATGAATAGCAGTAAGAAAAATAAAAACTTACACTGGTCTTGAAGTTATTAAATAAGTTACATTTGAAAAATAATGGTCCCATAACTGAAAGATAACATAAAAAAAGAAATTTAAGGTTAATCTGTAAATTTTAATGAAAGTGAAGTTGAAAAAGTGAAAGCTGCTCAATCATATCCATCTCTTCATGACCACATGGACAGTATCCCACCAGGCTCCTCTGTCCATGGAATTCTCCAGGTCAGAATACTGGAGTGGGTAGCCGTTCCCTTCTCCAGGGATCTTCCCAACTCAGGGATCAAACCCAGGTCTCCCACATTGCAGGTGGATTCTTTACCATCTGAGCCACCAGGGAAGTCTAAGAATATTGAGGTGGGTAGCCGATCCCTTCTCCAAGGAATCTTCCCGATCCAGGAATCGAACCAAGGTCTCCTGCATTGCAGGAAGATTCTTTACCAGCTGAGCTACTATGGAAGCCATGTAAATTTTAATAATTTCTGCCAAATCCGATATCCTTTACTACAGAGGACTTTTCAGGTGTTGCAGTGATAAAGAATCTGCAATCCAGGAGACTCAAGAAACATGGGTTCAATCCCTGCATCAGGAAGGTCCCTTGGAGAAGGAAATGGTAACCTGTTCCAGTATTCTTGCTGGAGAATCCCATGGACAGAGGAGCCTGGCAGGCTATAGTCCTTGGGGTTGCAAAGAGTCAGACACGACTCAGCACACAAGTGCCTCACTGCACTGTATGCTCGGAGAGCCAATATACCTGTTGTGCATTGGGTACCTATTTACTATAGATGATATTATTTTTATAATTTAATGACTCTTACAAAAGGTTATTAAATATTCCATGTTGTTTTTATTTGCTATAATTTTGATGTTACATGTTTTACATAAACATGTTACATGTTACATAAATTTACATGTTACAGTTTAAAAGGGCACAATTTTAAATTCCACATCCATGAGAAGTGGAAAGTAACAGGCAAGTGTCGGCACCAGAAATTTAGAAAGAGCGAAAGGAAGAAAAACTATAAGGGACTAGGGTGGTGTTGCCATAGCAAATTTATTTTGACCAGTAAGATATGAATCATAATAAGAGATAGAAAGAAATATTCCATTATCCAGTCAATAGTATTTAAGCTTCTTCACATAATCCCAAAAATTAGGTTGGATATGACTTTCTGAGATTCCATATATAATGAGTATGAGCTGTATGTTTTGTTTTGTTTTGTTTCTTTCTGTGTCTGGTTTGTCTCAGTGGCATAATGTCCTCCAGGTCCATCCATGTTGTGGCAAGTGGCAGGATATCTTTCCTTTTTAAGGATGAGTAATACTCCACTACATAATTTATACTACAATTTCCTTTAGCTATATGTGTATGTATATCAAATCATCATGGTGTACTTTTTAAATATGTACAATTTTCATTTTAAAAATACAATAAAAACATTAGGTGGGTTAGAAACGATATTGTATCTCAATATATGAGAATAATGATGAAAGTGACATTTATTGGCCGGCACTGTTCTAAATGCTTGACTTCTATGATTTCATTTACTTCTCTCAGTGCCCCTATGAGGGAGGCATGTTGTGATCCCTGTCTTGTGAATGAGGGACCTAAGACCTGCCCAGACCTAACAGCCATGAATGGGGAGCCTGGAGGCACCTCCAGACCATCTGACTTCCTTCCTAGCCTCCTGTGGGACCCATTCGCAGCTGGGCCCCAGATGTCATATCAGTTTCCCCTAAAGCATGTTTCATTTCCCCTTCTCCCCATTATTGCTCTTCCCATCTTCACTTGGCCAAATCCCCTCCCTTAGAAACCATTCAGCTTTGCCACCGACCCACCCACCCTTCTCCCAGCCTGAACTGCCTAACTTCTGAACTGTATCATCTTCAAGAGTGGAAGATTTGGCAAATTGGGAAAACGACCTTTAGATGACCCATCTCTGTGTTGATCAGTCTTCTGGAAGGGGCTGAGGATCACAGCCATCTGGCCTGTGTCTGTTTACCCAGGCGGGAAGACAACCACGAGGCCATCTGAGGTCTGCTTCCAGATACAAGAGGTGGTGTCAGGAGGCAGATCGCGGTCCACACAGATGAGCACATGAAACAGCAGAAGCAAGTCCACGGAGCACCAGGCAGCCTGAACCCAAAGAATGAAGTTAGGAAGCACTAAGTCCAGGTTCCTGGCAACTAGTTTGCTACCAAAGAGGCCTTGGTGACAGACCCCGCTATGCTGGGAACACCTTTCAGAGGTGCCTCGAAGGTCAGGGCAATCTGGAGCAAGATAAGGAGGAGCTGCAGTTGGATCCACCCTGTAGAGCATAAAAAAATCTGCTTCCATGCTATACATGTAACCAGCGTGTCTCAACGTGTGTGAGCTTGTTTCTGCTCAAGGGGAAGTATTAGTTCTTGTGGGTGATCCTCAGGGCACTGCTGACCACTCTGGGAGATGCATCCTCGCCGAATGTTTGTGAAAAAGACTGACAGCCCTGTGCAGGAGATGTGTGGAGGTCCCTGGGTGGAGGCTGGGTGGGCAAAAGATGGGAAATGCTTTCCAGTCGTGGGGTCCCTGTGGCCCATTCTTTTGTTCTAGACCCTGCTGCAAGCTCTCTTCTCTTTGCTTCTCCTCCGCTGCCTGTCTCTGGCCCCCAAGCCAGGGTACCTGTCAGGGCGCATTTGACTGCATGGCACAAAAGTGCAAGTGAAAGCTGCTCAGTCGTGTCCAACTCTTTGTGACCCCACAGACTATACAGTCCACGGAGCTCTCTAGGTCAGAATACTGGAGTGGGCAGCCTTTCCCTTCTCCAGAGAATCTTCCCAACCCAGGGATCAAACCCAGGTCTCCTGCATTGCAGGCGATCCACTGAGCTCTCAGGGAAGCCTATAGAAAATGTATAAAACATAGACTTAAATGAGGGGCAAGTGTAATCATTCTTTACACTTCAGGGTCAAATCTTTATTGACCTCATGCTACACGGCTCACCACTGCTTTTCTTAACCTTAATCGAACCACTCTTTCAGGTTCTTAGGCAATTGATTAGCTACAGAAAGGATTTCACCTTAGGAAAAGCAAAATCTCACATAACAAACTTTTGGACTTCTCTTTGCATAGAAATACTGAATATTACTGCTTTAAAAATAAACATGGATACTGCCGCTCTGTGGGTATACGTTCTTGTACTTTTGAACACAGCCAGCCATTTGTAATAGCACAACTGCTTTCCTGTTGGGGTTAAGATTCAACACTCCAAAACTGCAGAGACTGGGTAACTTGCCTGAAGCCTGGCTCTCCTACCCAGAGCCCCTGAGTCAATCATTCCGTGTTATCATGGAGGTCTCGTGTGCATGAATGTGAATGCGTGCAGTGAACAATCCCATGAATTCAGATCCCTTCAGACTGGTCAGCTAGAAAAGTTGGAAACGTCACAATTTATAGGCTTGACAACTGTAGGACAGCGTTTCTTCATCAGGAGTGTGAGTCACAATCACTGTATCTCTGGCATGAGATCTCTCATAAGGCTCAGACTGAGGCTCAGTGTTCGTTAAGCTTCACTGAGAATGCTCTAGGAGTGCACTTTTCCATAACTCCAAAGATGATTCTGATTCAGGTACTATTATAGGACTAAAGTCCATTTTACTCCTGTTATATGAGGTTCTGGTTTTAAGACTTAAATTTATCATGTCTGAAGGCTAGAATTCAGGTTTCATGCCCTGCTCACTGAGTCTTCTAATATTTTACATGAATGAAAACCCTTAGGGTTTGAAAGTCACCACTGTCTCCACACAAAAATTCCTACTCCAGTTTCTTGTACATAAACCCACACTTGTGTTGAGCAGTGGCACATCTTCCAGCCTGGGTGTTTTCGGCAGGATCTCTTTCCAACACTAAATGGCTTTATAAACATGTGACCTTCTTCCCACCAATAAGAGGAAGTGAACATTTTAATATTTGAAATTTTTAAGATCAATTTATTAAGTTCAATGATGAAAGCCATCAGAAGAATATTCTCCTGAAAATTATTTTTTTCTTAGAAAAAAGAAAGGAAAATCAACACCCTCTCAGCATAGCCACAGATGCTGTGGCAGTCAAGCCTCTCTGCAGACGGGAATAGTCCATCAGTCGGTCAAGTCACTCTCCCGGTCAGCAGGATTGTAGTCTGGATCATCTTCATCGTCCTCCAGCTCCAAGTCATCCATTTCCTGGAACAAAGACTTATCTACCTCCACATTGTTTCCAGCTGTAAAAGACAGAAGATTTCCCCTTCATTCCTATACTCAGAAATAAAAGATACAACCCACTGGCAGGACCAAAGAGACTTCTTAGACATGCATCTGTAGTGCATGTGATGAAATCCTGAACTAGTACTGCAAATCAGAGCAGCGATGATCTGCACTGGTCAACAGAGAACATCTTCAGGCTTCCAGTTCATAGTCTAAAAAGATCCAACTACCAAATAGGCCTTCTTAGAATGAATTATTTATGATCCGGCATGTTGTAAGCTGGAGACGACCATGATACAAAGTTGATTATCACTGACCAGGAGACTTGTACCAAGAGTTCATCTCTTTCCATACTGGAGATATGTTTGTACATCATTAAAGCTCAACTATACACATAATCAGCTGACAAATTTATTTTGCTCTTCGCTCTCATCCAGCTCCCCTGTAACCAGTGGCATGCCTTTCCAAGATTCCAAATGTCTAAGCCCTACCAGAAGCAATACCCAGGTTTTGCATGAAATAACTTCATTCTTCAGTCTGTCTGTAGTACACAGAAGTAGGATATTACAGTACTCTTAAATCACCAAACGTTGTTCACCTTCCTTCCCTCTCAGACTCTAGTCCACTGACATTCAACTCAGTGAGAAGAAAGCCTGCTTCATGAAGCCTAAGAGCAGTTCAGTAATAAAATACAATTTGGTATGCTCAGGCCAAAGGGTCATTGACTAGGCCTGGGAGAGGAAGCAGTGGAGCCTTCACAGAGCAGATGACATCTGAAATATCTTCATGATAAATTTGAAACTACCCAGAAGAAAAGGAGCCAGGATGAAGCAATTCTAGGTAGAACATTATGCAAAAGCAGAGAAAAAAATTAAGACCTTGAATCCTTTTAATTGGAACACAAGATTCATGAAGAAAAACATCCAAAAATAACACAGATGAAGGCCAAATTGAAGGACCAAAGTAGGTCAACCCCTTCCTCTAAGCAGCAGAGAAGCACCAGAGGATTTTAAGGGAAGAAATGGCATGATTAAACATGGGTTTTAGAAATTCTGTCTCAGAGGTGGTAGCTACAAAGTAGGGAAGGGCAGTAGGAGGAAGAGACTGAGGAAGGGAAACAATGAAGCTACTACTAAAGTCCAGCTGAAAAATAACAAATTTTCAAATCACGAGGAAAGAGTCTAAAAGACATTTCAGAGGCAGAATCAACAGAGCACTTTTGGTAAGTTTTTGGCTATAAAGAGACACTTGATCCACCAAACAGGAAAGAGAGTCAAAAATGAGTAAAGAGAGTAAAACTTTTAAAAAGACATTTGATACTTAACCTTCTTCCCTTCTCCAAAAGGTAGCCCAGGAATACAATCAAAAGGCCAGAGGATCCCAGCAGGCACGATGGGCATGACAGAAGGATGATGGATACAGACCTCAGGGAGCTACTAGAGGGTGACTGAGTAAGGAGCTCTACATCTCAGAGACACTCAGTGGCCTCAAGCTCCATGAGGGCAAGGGACTTATCTGAAGTGTTCTCTGGCTCAGTGCCCAGGTCAGTGCCAAGCTGAGAGCAGGGATGCAGTAAATATTTGTGGATGGATGGAAATGAGTAGATGAAGACAGCAAGAGGATAAGGGTTAGGATAAAAAAGAGAAGGAAAGCACAAGGGACTAGATGTTCCAAAGACAGTAAGACTGGTGTGAAATATAAGACTTTCGGTTAGTTCCAGGTTTGCAGTCTTTATAAAGCTCCGTGACAGACCATGGGTTACAGCTCCTGTAGATTTGTGATACTGTAACTTTGAGGAAAACAGGTGATCTGAGTCACAGTGACCTGGTTTACCAAGTGTTACAGGTAAAAGTGACTATGTTGTTTACCTATTGCTATCTTTGATTTTTCTTATCACAAAACTTTTCAAAAATACACTGCCACAGTTTAATGTATAACCTGATCAAACATCAGAATTTATTCTTCAAAGTGTGTTTCTTTAGAGCCTTGGGAGGACAAATTTACATTAAGTTATCACTATGATTTTCATGGTTTAATATTGAAAATAGCACATTATGTACATATGGAATTCTAGTATTATCTTACCATCTTCCAAGAACTGGATATCAGATGTGTCAAGATTATGATCTGTTTCAAATAACTGTCTCCCTAAGAGAAATAAACATATTTAATTAGAATGGCATAGTTTTTCTCCATCTTCCCTACAACCCTTTAAAAGGTATAATAATTTTAAAAAGTTAGATATAAAAAAATCTGAAAAACCATTTTTCTGTGAATTTCAATAAATTGTATGAACTCAGTAAGTAGCTAAGAGGCATATGAAATGTACTGGCATTAAAATGGAACAAATAAAAGCTTAGTCCCAGAAAAACAAATGGGTTTGATTCCACCACTCTTAAGTCTTGTGATCCTAAGTCTTGGCAGCTATATCTGAAGATCTATCCATTTCAATAGATGAAAGATAAGCCATAAAAATTAATGATAATTACGTGTGAAGAAACATCATCATATGGAGATAACAATTATTTTCTTACAGATATCTATCCAAACGATCCTCTTACTATATAAGAAGTAATATAGGAGGGCTTAAAGGGAACAGGATATTGGGTGGGAGGTGGTGTCATACCACTTATTTTATTTTTTCCTGCTTGCTCTTCTCCCTTCATCCGTTTCTTTTTAATTTCCAAGAGTTCTGCATCAAACTTGGCCTTCCAATTTAAGAAATTCTCAATTGTAACAGGAGTACCATGGAATAATTGCTTAGGAAAGAAAAAACACATCACCAGATAAATGAAACAACAGAAAATAAAGCCTAATGAATTTCTAGACTAATGAACATAGCCACTGAGAGAAATCAAAGAGAATAATGGTTTCAAGTCCATAATATTTAGTCTGATTTCTATCTGCACTGGCTACTCTCATTGGTTTTGGCAGTTTACTCTAGAAAAGTCTGTTTTTATATTATTGCAAAAAACCAAGGATAATATGTGAGGTGTTCCCATTGTTATTCACAATTAAGAAGAAAGTTGCTATTGTCAACATTAATATGTTTAAATATACATCAATTTATAACACTAACATCCCTGCTTACCTTTTTTACTTCATTTTAGAATCTAAGGTTTTCTTAAATTCAGTAAATATTTAAATTATTCTCGCAGGAGCTGTATAATTCTAACCTTTACACTGTAAGTGAAATAATTTATATTTCTTGACTTTACCTGCATGCACTTTATTAACCTTTAACCAACTGATTGATCATTATTGTGTGATGCCCACCAAGTAAATGAGGGACCTTGTAAAATTTTACTTAGCAAAGCTTTATTAAATGTCACTTGTGCTTATTTTTGCAATTTCCTCTCAAATTACTGAAATTCCCAAAACAAAAACACCCCAAATGGCAGAGTTAAAGAATAATGAGAGAAAAGGCAACTTTAAAGGTACCTTCTCGGCTTCTTCCGCTTCTCTTTCTTTTTGTTTCTTTTCTTCTTCTCTTCTAGTTTTTATTTGATCTACTATTTCATTTAATTTCTCTTGCACAGCTGTCACTAAGGTGAAGATCATCACCATACCAAGGTTTTCTTCTGCCTATGTAACCAAAAAAGAAAAAAAAAAGATTGTAGTCAGAAAAATAAAAACAACTAACCAGTGGTGGGGGGGAGGTGTTTTAGCATAATCACTGCACTCATGCATTTATAATATGATCACTAATTCAGTTACATCATCAGTTCAGACTCTTGGATCATTTACGACAGAGGATGAGATGGTTGGATGGCATGACCAACTCAATGGACATGAGTTTGAGCAAGCTCTGGGAGTTGCTGATGAACAGGGAAGCCTGGCGTGCTGCAGTCCATAGGGTCGCGAAGAGTCAGACACAACTGAGCAATTGAACTGAACTGATGTGTGTGTGTGTTTGTGTGTATACATATAAAGTAAAGTGAAGTGAAAGTCACTCAGTTGTGTCTGACTCTTTGTGACCCCATGGACTATACAGTCCGTGGAATTCTCCAGGCAAGAATACTGGAGTGGGTAGCCTTTCCTTTCTCCAGGGAATCTTCCCAACCCAGGTCTCCCACATTGCAGGCAGATTCTTTACCAGCTGATCCACCAGGGAAGCCCATATACAACATCTTAAATTTTAAAAGTCTTATAACTTGTTATATTCAACTGAAAATAGGTATTTCAATAAATTCTATGTAGTAATCATATATGTAGGTAGAATTCAGAAAACCTTTTTCTACAGTAGCTAACACAGTTCTCCAGCATATAGTCATCATTTTAGCTTTAAATCATTACAAGAAGAAAGAAAAAAGATACATAAAGATAAATCAGAAAAGTGTCTACATTGTTATTATGTTAGAAAATCATTTTGCCTTCAAAATTCAGGTTAGTGTCACAGCTCTCAAAATATCCCCAAAGAACTAAAATGATGATAACATGCTAGATACTGCTAAATGCTGTAGGAAAAAGTTTTCTGAATTGACACCAAGTGTCAATAAGCAGTTATACCTGACTAATGAGATTAAGAATAATCTTTATTTTCTTCTTCATTGTTTTCTGTATTTTCTGAGTTTGTTTGTAATATAAATTATTTTGATAACTAAAAACTAATACAACTAAGAAAAAAGATACAAATATGCCCTTAGTACCTCTGATCTCAGGTAAGTATCAGAAATCAAAACTTCATTTTTGAAAGAAAGGATTTTGAATATAAATAAAATATAAAATGCATATTAACAAAAATCACTCAAATCAAGAAACTTATATTAATACATGAGTGACTAAATACAGTGTATTGTTCCAGGCTTTCTACAATGTTTCCAAATGAAGTACTTTAAACTAAATGATATAGAAATAATATGACTTCACACTGGGTAATGAAGTGAACAGAACCTAGAATCAGCATAAATTAATGTTTGATATATCTTCTTTCACTCCCCATTCTCTAACAGCTCCAGATATTTTTAAAATGTCAACAGTGAGAGCACCCACAGTTCTTGAAATATACTAGTCATATTTACAGTGGAGACATTTTCTGTCAGTTCTTCTTTTTTTTTTTTTTTTTTTAATTTTTATTAGTTGGAGGCTAATTACTTTACATCATTACAGTAGTTTTTGTTATACATTGATATGAATTAGCCATGGATTTACATGTACTCCCCATCCCGGTCCCCCCTCCCACCTCCCTCTCCACCCAATCCCTCTGGGTCTTCCCAGTGCACCAGGCCCGAGCACTTGTCTCATGCACCCAACCAAGGCTGGTGATCTGTTTCACCCTAGATAATATACATGTTTCAATGCTGTTCTCCTGAAACATCCCACCCTCGCCTTCTCCCAGAGTCCACAAGTCTGTTCCATACATCTGAGTCTCTTTTTCTGTTTTGCATATAGGGTTATCGTTACCATCTTTCTAAAGTCCATATATATGTGTTAGTATACTGTAATGGTCTTTATCTTTCTGGCTTACTTCGCTCTGTATAATGGGCTCCAGTTTCATCCATCTCATTAGAACTGATTCAAGTGAATTCTTTTTAATGGCTGAGTAATATTCCATGGTGTATATGTACCACAGCTTCCTCATCCATTCGTCTGCTGATGGGCATCTGGGTTGCTTCCATGTCCTGGCTATTATAAACAGTGCTGCGATGAACATTGGGGTGCATGTGGCTCTTTCAGATCTGGTTTCCTTGGTGTGTATGCCCAGAAGTGGGATTGCTGGGTCATATGGCAGTTCTATTTCCAGCTTTTTAAGAAATCTCCACACTGTTTTCCATAGTGGCTGTACTAATTTGCATTCCCACCAACAGTGTAAGAGGGTTCCCTTTTCTCCACACCCTCTCCAGCATTTATTGCTTGTAGACTTTTGGATAGCAGCCATCCTGACTGGCGTATAATGGTACCTCATTGTGGTTTTGATTTGCATTTCTCTGATAATGAGTGATGTTGAGCATCTTTTCATGTGTTTGTTAGCCATCTGTATGTCTTCCTTGGAGAAATGTCTGTTGAGTTCTTTGGCCCATTTTTTGATTGGGTCATTTATTTTTCTGGAGTTGAGCTGGAGGAGTTGCTTGTATATTTTTGAGATTAATCCTTTGTCTGTTGCTTCGTTTGCTATTATTTTCTCCCAATCTGAGGGCTGTCTTTTCACCTTGCTTATAGTTTCCTTTGTTGTGCAAAAGCTTTTAAGTTTCATTAGGTCCCATTTGTTTATTTTTGCTTTTATTTCTGAAATTCTGGGATGTGGGTCATAGAGGATCCTGCTGTGATTTATGTCGGAGAGTGTTTTGCCTATGTTCTCCTCTAGGAGTTTGATAGTTTCTGGTCTTACATTTAGATCTTTAATCCATTTTGAGTTTATTTTTGTGTATGGTGTTAGAAAGTGTTCTAGTTTCATTCTTTTACAGGTGGTTGACCAGTTTTCCCAGCACCACTTGTTAAAGAGGTTATCTTTTTTCCATTGTATATCCTTGCCTCCTTTGTCGAAGATAAGGTGACCATAGGTTCGTGGATTTATCTCTGGGCTTTCTATTCTGTTCCATTGATCTATATTTCTGTCTTTGTGCCAGTACCATACTGTCTTGATGACTGTGGCTTTGTAGTAGAGTCTGAAGTCAGGCAGATTGATTCCTCCAGTTCCATTCTTCTTTCTCAGGATTACTTTGGCTATTCGAGGTTTTTTGTATTTCCATACAAATTGTGAAATTATTTGTTCTAGTTCTGTGAAAAATACCATTGGTAGTTTGATAGGGATTGCATTGAATCTATAGATTACTTTGGGTAGTATAGCCATTTTGACAATATTGATTCTTCCAATCCATGAACACGGTATATTTCTCCATCTGCTTGTGTCCTCTTTGATTTCTTTCATCAGTGTTTTATAGTTTTCTATGTATAGGTCTTTTGTTTCTTTAGGTAGATATACTCCTAAGTATTTTATTCTTTTTGTTGCAATGGTGAATGGTATTGTTTCCTTAATTTCTCTTTCTGTTTTCTCATTGTTAAACAAGTGTATAGGAATGCAAGAGATTTCTGTGTGTTAATTTTATATCCTGCAACTTGACTGTATTCGTTGATTAGCTCTAGTAATTTTCTGGTAGAGTCTTCAGGGTTTTCTATGTAGAGGATCATGTCATCTGCAAACAGCGAGAGTTTCACTTCTTCTTTTCCTATCTGGATTCCTTTTACTTCTTTTTCTGCCTGTCAGTTCTTCTTAGAAAAACAAACAAAACTAGGACTTCTGCTTTTAAGATGGTGGAGTAAGATTTTATTTGCCCTCCCTACTCTCTCCTGTGAAGAATCTATGAAAACTCTACCCAAGTAAAACAGAGCTTTAAATATCCACCAACCTAGACTGTGACTAGCCCGAACCATTTGAGAACTAGCCAGGTAAGAACTTTCCAATACCCATTTTTTCTTCCAGGTAAACACCTGCTCTTGGAAGGGTCATGAACCATTATTGCTGTTCATAAGTTTAGGGAGCAAGAGAGATAGGAAAAAAAAAAATCAATCACCACTCCTCTCACCAAATTTCAGGTTAACTAGACTGCAACAGATCACAGGGCTTAGGAGTTTTACTTTTTTTTAAGTTAGGATTTTTTAAGTGTGCATGGGACTAGACATTCTGAAAACCAAATTATGATTGTGTTATAACTTACTGTACCTAATTGAACTTTTTATCACCTAAAAGTCACAGGGCTTTTTATCACCTAAAAGTCACTGGGCTGAGTTTCAAACAAGGGTATAGGGAGAACTTCTCTTATTCAAATTTTAAAGGTACTGCTGCTGCTGCTGCTAAGTTGCTTCAGTCATGTCCAACTCTGTGCGACCCCATAGACGACAGCCTACCAGGTTCCTCCGTCCCTGGGATTCTCCAGACAAGAACACTGGAGTAGGTTGCCATTTCCTTCTCCCTTTAAAGGTACAGGAGGGAACAATAATAAAGATGCTTTCTGAATATGTGTGTGTGTGTGTGTGTGTGTGTGTGTGTGTATACACATACATCATGAATTCTGCTTGTTCAGTACACTCATTATATATATTTAATTTTCTGACTCAAGATTAATATATAATATTTAAGGCCAATAAAATAATGCCATTACAAAACGTGTTATTTCCTTACCTGTAATGCTAATAATTTTAAAATGTCTGCTACATCATTATCTTCTAGATTTAACTGGGCGAATATTTCATAAAGGGGAGCTTCATCTGGGTATTTTTCACTGTATGTAAACTTGAGGGTTGTCTGGACAGCTAAAGACATAAGAGAAGATATTAATACAAATACCTTAATATGTAGAGAGAGGTCAGAATCTTTGTTGAATTAGTAATTAATTTACATTGTGTCAATGAAAAGTAGCACAAAAGATTCTCCTACAAAAGGAAAACAGGGTTACTATGAGACCAGATAATCATTAACATATACAACTTGTACCACAAGTATAGGTAAAAACAAATCACAGGAATACCAAAGATCACATCTAACACAGGAAATACATTTGCTACTTATGGGTATTTTATCTTACTGCATGTCAGAGAAAGAGGATGAAGAAGACACTGCTTTTGAAACCCTCCTTAAGATGAGCAAAAGGCAGTGAATACGACACACGGAAAGAGTGCCAACGCAGGCTCATTTCCAGGCCTCTCCCAGAGCCGGCGCCCGGCGCAGAAGCTCTGACTTTGGCTGCACAGTCCACACTGCTATCGGCACAATGCCAGCAGATCATTGCCACGGCGTTGCTAGAGGACACAGCTGTAGACTGGACAGTTTGAGAGGCTGTCTGCGAAACTTTTAACCTGACTCACTGACACATTCCCCCCAAGTCTTTGGCCTGTGCCAGCTCACAGATATGACATTGGTATAGGCGTGACATTCTTAAAGGCACCTAAGTGTGAAGTATCTCTCTGCAACCTAGTCTGATGAATTCTCAATTTTGCCAGGCAATCTAAAACTGAGCAGTAGTGCTAAATATTTTTTGTTAAAACCTATTTGTCAACATGACCCTTTGTCTCCATTTTGCCTTTCCTGTAACTCATATTTTAATTACTAAAACCTCCTGCTTTTGATGATTTAAACTAAGATCTAGATTTCTCTCCATGGGAATGGGAAAAAAAAAAACAAACGGTCAAAATCTGCTCGCTTGGTATTTTTGTGTATGATATCAACAAAGAATTTTATGAATCAACAGATATAAGATAGAACGTTAGGTAAGAAATATAGAGTGTCTTTTGGCACTTTTCTTTCTTTTTTTAATTAACACATTTCTAAATTTTATTGCTAGCACAAGTTTTCTTTTTTTTTTTTAATTTATTGATTCCACTATACGATGTAACAGAAATTCATTACATAAAATTTAGCAACATATTAAAGGAAAAAAAAAATCAATAATGATTCCATCCTCAGAAAGAGATTACTGTTACCATTTTGGTATCTTTAAAGTATCTTAAAAGTACTATTAAAAGGATACTTTATCTCTCTATGCATATAGTCTTTTAAACAAAATGTCACAGGCTCCTCATGTGTAATTGACTTTATATATATAAATAAAATCCATCTATATAAATATGTTAATAACTGTATCCAGTATCTCTTTATTTCAGATTTCAGTAATATCAGTATTAACCTCATTTTCAATTCTATAAGACAGATTTAGAATTATCAAGTGATACCACTAAAATTGGTGTAACTGACTACTCATGACAGAATTTTAGTTGACTAGCTTAACAGGAGAAAAAAAAAATTCTTGGGGTTAATGCCAACTTACATAACATTTTTATCAAATTACAATATTAATTGAACTTGACCAAAGCAGAAATAAACTTAAGATACGCCTCCCCCAACATGTGCCAAATTAATTTAATTTTATTAGTTTTATAACTCCCTTATTTCAATTTGTATATTTGTCTTAGTTTGACAGTTATATAATATTGCTTTTTATCTGGCTTTATGTATACACATATTTAAATAACAGTACACTATCCAATCTAAAAAGACAGAGGGAAAATGCAGGTAGGTATTTATCCAGCCCAGTTTATAACAACAAATGTCTAGTAAGCAATCTAAATATCCAAAGAGGAAAAAAGTCAATGGCATGCCATGGAAAACCACACAACCACTACATTATGTGTGTGAAGTCTTATTGACAAAAATTTCCTCCCCTTTCTCTACCTGCTATATTGTTAACATTTCTGTTTCACTTTTAAAAATTAAGCTTTTTCTGCCAGAAAATCTCCTTGATTTCCTCTGTTTCTCCAGAAGTCACTATTATATGGGAAATACTAGTTAGAAACATGTTAACAATCATACTAAATTCTTAACAGCACCTTAGCAACTCCATAACATCCAATGGCCTGCTAAATGGCTGTGGAATGAATAAAATTCCTGAGAGAAGTGTAGAAAACCCAAAAGTATTTTTGAGTAGACTTACTTTCATCATTTTCTCCAGCCTCAGATGTCACAGTAATGGTGAAGCTGGGTGGATTTTCTGATAATACTGCAAGAAAATATACACAGAGGTTAAGTTATTAACATAAGGCACAAGCTTTTCCTTATTAGCAAAATACCAATTCCCAGTTCTAGAAACTGATCCCTAGCCTGTATTCCCATTTCCACAATACAGACTTAATAGTAACAGTTCAGATGATAAAACATCCATCAATTTCTATTTAAATCTAGGGTTTTCTTTAATCTGGGAAAAAAATACCTGATATTCTCTTGGAGTTTTATCAATTAAGTAATTTATATTTTAATTCAAAGTTTCCACCCACACATGGAAAGTCACATTCTAAAAAATTTCCAAATGAAATGGCAAAAAAAAACAAGTTTGATGTTTCTCATCAGAACCTACCCACTCATAAATACTCAGTATTATCACTAAGTTTTATACTTATATATTTTGAAACACAATTCAGAATCTCTATGACAATCAGTAAGTACCAGTTTGTAAGAGTTTGTATCTTCTAGATATCTCTTTCTCCCATATTGTCTCTAAAAACTTTGTTCTTTCACGGAATTACAAAATTATCCATGAATTCAAATATCAAATTACTTCCAATTTGTTAAGCAAGGCATGTCAATCAGCATTTATGCAAACAAGAAAGCTTTATATGCTGTTTTACTGCCTGATGTCTATCTGATACTATTTATCTGTTTATGATCTATTCCCCAACAAGAATACTCTAAGAACTCTGAGAACTGTTGGATCAGTGCCAGGCAGTATCTAGAAACTCAATAAATTCTGGCTCAATGAAAGATCTAAACAATAAAAGGAGAAAGACAATAATAAATAAAACTCATATTTGAAACCATCAGAAAACTAAAGAAGGAAAATTCAAGCCACCCTTGACTACTGCTGAGCCCACAAAAGTCTGCACTTCACTCCAGGCCTGGGAAGCACCAACCCCTACCCTATCAAGGTTAACAGCTCAGCAGGCTCTTTCTGACAAGGGGCTCCCTGAAGACGTCACCATGAGAAGGACTCAGCTTTTCCTACTCAGCAACTTCTGAAGTCCTCATAAATATTCATTATTGATAAAATTTTCAAGACATATGCCCTCATTCTAATTGAAGTTTGGAAGTACCTGAAGCAATGAGGAACACCTATGACTAGTAGAGAGGGTTTGTCAGAAAAGAAAAAAGACTTACTGGATGAATATTTTAATAGGTCTCGGGCTGTCCAGCCTATGTTGAAAAAGCCCCTAAAAGGCAATTATAGTAGTAAAGCTTTTATGATACGACTGGCCCTACCTTTTTTTCCTAACAAATGTGTGTAAAATATATTAGATGTATTTCATCCCCATTTTTTTCAGAACCAACTTTAGCACTTACATGTCATGAAATATAAACATTGCAACTACAGAAATAAGGCTTCAATGAGGCTGTAATTTAGGGGAACCTATACCCAATAACAGCTCACATTTACTGAGCATTACTTTGCACTTGTGCTCTTCTATGCATTTACACAAAATCCTTTATTTCTCACACCAAAATGGTGATTTTATACTATCATCATATTTTACCAAATTTAAGATGCCATCAAGTATATGATGCACCCTACTTTATGCACCACTAAGAAAGAAAAAAGGAACTGCCAAATAAACTATGATATGTAGTCAACTGTAAGACAAATTCAGACTTCAAAGATGTTTAAATGTTAAGATGTCTTAGAATCAATTAAATACAGTATCATTCAAATTTTATAGATGTGGAAACAGGGATAAAAAAGCTTTTAAATTATGTGCCCAAAGCTATACAACTAGTAACTGGCAGGACTAAATAAACTGTATAGAATTTCATCTAAAAAGAAAATAATAAATCCAGCTGAGAAATTCCAGGGAAGTCATTGGAGCTAGGTGGTGGATTAAGGCATACTCTGTAAGGAGAGATGGAGAAAAGGAATGCAGGTTAGAGTAACATGGCAGCAAGGGTATAATGGTAAGAGAGCTTAAGGAACATACAAGGAATTAGAAATTATTCCACTGGTGGATGTATGTGGCGAATAAAACAGGTTGAAAATAAACAGCTGAAAGTTTAGTGTGGATAGTGATAGCTTTTTTTAGTGGTAGTAATAAGGTCAGAATTCTATTTCTAAACACAGAAGTTAAATCCAGCAACAGTTAAATCCAGCAACAGTACATAAAACAGAAGGAGAAAAACAAGACGAGAGGCAGGATGAAACCAGAGAGCCACTGAAACTGTCCCAGCAAAGTCAATGAGGTTCTGAACTAGGCTGGTAACAATGGAAACAGGGAACAGGAAGAAACTGAAGATGGTGATGGGGGACAACCTGAATTTGCAGGCAGGACCATGAACAAAAACAAGGACTAGAAATGAAAGACCAGACATATTTGAAGGACACAGGGTACTTTCAGCTGAAAATATCAAGTATGCAATCAGAAATGGGCAAATGACACTGAACAAAGTTGGGCTGGAATTTAATTTGGGATCATCCACAGAGAGGTAACAGGGAAAGCCATTTGACTAAATGAAATCACCAGAGAGAACGCAGAGAGAGAAAGAAGGGCCAGGATCAGCTGTGTAAGGAGTCCTAAACTTGGGGAACAAAAGCAAGAGGAGGAAATAGTTCCAGAGATTGAAAGAAAAGCAGTCATGACAGGTCAACCCTCAAGATAAGCCCAAGTACCCAGAGATGCAGGTCTAAGGCAGGACCTCCAGTGCGCCACGTGTCTGAGGAGCTATGGGTGAGGGTACCGGAGAAGGAGCCTGTAAGGTCACACCGAAAGCCCTGTCAAGGCGCTTAGTGCCGGGCCCCTGCACACGTGTCAGGCCTCATTTTCTGTGTCTCTCACTTTACCTTCTAACTATACGGAACTACCTGTCCTTTGCACACATGGCTCTCACATGTGCCGCCTCCCAGAGTCTTGTTTATGTAACTCCACATCACCCCCCAGCTCTCCAAAACAACTCAGACGCCTCTCCCTCAGTTCCCGCTGCATTCTATATATACCTCCATGAAAGAATCATCCCTTCTGTTGTAAATTACTTATCTGATGTCTTTGCCCAAGAGACTGAGCTCCTAACAGTACATACAGTAAACATCTGGCAAGTGAGGAAACCATTTGGTAAATGAGGACAGGGGAATGCTAGCAAGAACATCACTGAACTGCCTGACCATGATGAATAAGATAAAAGCTGAGAAACTACCAATCCATGAAAATTTGTGATGAGAGCCATGTTCAGTAAAAGCCTGAAAATGAAAGAACTTAAGGGCTCCAAAGTTTATGGATGGAAAGAGGAATTTCAGAGGTGAAAATTTTAAAGATGGCATTTCCAAGCTGTGACTATCGCCCCATGCAGTTGGAGGAAATAGAAATCAAAACTGTTTGTTGATAAAGAGAGGAGTTATGAAGAAGTATCAGAAGCAGCAGCAACTAAGATGGCAAATTTCCAGGAAACAGTATCTTGTATTTGTTTAACAGTTATAAAGTATCCACACTCGTATTAGTGCTGTGTCCAATGCTTTTTGACCCTGCGGACTGTAGCCCACCAGGCTCCTGTCTATGAATCCTCCACGAGAGAATACTGGAGTGGGTTTCCATTTCCTCCTCCAAGGGATCTTTCCGATCCAGGGATCAAACCTGAGTCTCCTTCATCTCCTACACTGGCAGGTGGATTCTTTACCACTGCGCCATCTGGGAAGCCCCTTGGTGGAAGCTCCCCTGGAGAAGAGAAGAGCTACCCACTCCAGTAGTTTTGCCCGGAGAACTCCACGGACAGAGGAGCCTGGTGGGATACAGTCCATGGGGCTGCAAAGAGTCAGACATGACTGAGCGACTAACTCTTTCACACTTACATTATTCCTTATTAAACAGATAAGGAAGCTAAGGCTTAGAGAGGTTATATGATTTGTCCAAGGACAGAGAGCTTATACCCACTGCACCAAATTGCCATTACAAAGAAAAAATGGTGAATCAGGAACAAAGATTTTGGAGAACAATGCTAATTTCTGCAATAGCCACTCTCCCCTTCTTCCAGTTATACCATTTTCAACTGAGTGTACTGCCCATTCAGAATAAAAACTGTCATTCCCAGCCTCCTCCCAGTTAGGTCTCACCAAATGACTGAGTTACAGCCAATGGGATAGAAGGAAGTAAGTCCTTTGATAGTTTTTGAGGAAATTTCCTTAAGGAACTGCTGTCTTTTACTTCTCCCCCCCCCCCGACCTCCCCCCACCCCAACTTCATTCCTTTATCTATCTTACTGCCTGGAAAAGGAATGCTGCCATCCTCACCATGAGGATGAGACTACATCTTAGGGATGACAGAGAACTAGGAAGAAGACTGGGTCCCTGAAGAAATCTTGAACTAGAGCTACACAAGTCTCATTTATGTGCAAGAGCAATAAACTTTTACCTTTTAAAAACCAGCTATTTGGGGTTTTCTGTCATAGCTAAACTTAATTTAAAAAAAAAAAAACAGAAAATGAAAAGGGATAATATTCCAAAGCTTGGAGGTTACTAAAATAGGGAAACTTACTTAACTGGACTTGCAAAGATGAATTATTCCTGAGTTCTCATGAAGTGATAATCCTATTCCAATCCATTACTACTGTACTGTGAGCTGAGGCAAGTTGAGGATTAGCTTTCACTAAAGAGACCAGTCCATCCTAAAGGAAATCAACCCCAAATATTCATTGGAAGGACTGATATTGAAGCTGAAGTTCCGATACAGGGGCCACCTGAAGTGAAGAGCTGACCAACTAGAAAAGACCCTGAGGCTGGGAAAGATTGAGGGCAGAAGGAGAAGAGGGTGACAGAGGATGAGATGGTTGAATGGCATCACTGATTCAATGGACATGAATTTGGGCAAACTCCGGGAGATAGTGAGGGACAGGGAGGCCTGGTGTGCTGCAGTCCATGGGGTCACAAAGAGTCAGACATGACTTAGCAACTGAACAACAACAACAAAGAGACCAGATATCCAGCACTGTGAGTGGATCAAAATCCTTTTGAAAGAGAGAATAAAGTTGTTGGGCACTGTGCAAGGAACCAGTGGAGGGGCAGATGACGGTAAACTAGACAAAACTAAGAATTGTGTCAAGAGCAGAGAAAATGGAGATAGTAGCTGATAGGTACACTAAAGGGACGCACAAATGACAGGTTTTCACACAAAAAAACAGATCAGCCCATTTTAAAGGAAGTCCCTATGGGTCTTAGAGAACAACTGTCCTAGAAAAACTGCTTTCACAAGATGACTTCTGCCCGGTGTCTAAATGCAATTACAACTGTTAAGCTCATGGCTGTTAACTCAGAGGTACTAACACAAGCAAATAGAGGATTACATACTCCACTTTGTAAGATCAAACAGAATTAAGGGAACCTGACTTTTGTTTAGCCTGAAGCTAACCAGTTTGATCCAACAAAACTCCCCATATATAGCCAGAGACTTTGATACAGAAATGGAAATAACCAAATTCAACTATCTTAGCAGGATCTTGTCAAGTGAAGCACAACTGAAAGAGAAAGTGCTATCAGGAGCGTCTATGTATATTTTAGAAGACTAGTTGTTAGGACGACTGGATTAGTGTGCAATCAAGTTACAGAGTGGACACAAAGAAGAAACTGTATTATGATCTGTTATAATTCATGACAGAGGCAACATTGGGCCAAAAGTTCTCTGCAGATAGCCAGGAAATCAGTTCTCAAGTCAGGTTAGGTCTATGTGCCTAGGACTACAGCTGGATGAATGGTGCCTCTTCAGCCTCCACAAGGGGGCCATGATGCACTCTATCATTTATTTTAAAAATTATATACACACACACATATATATATATACATACACACACACACACACACACACTTATTTCATCAACAGCATTGAGCATTTACCAAATCTAATATTCAATGAAATTCAACATGAGATTTGAAAACTACCAATTATTGTTCCTTGGCAAACTATTACAAACAAGCTCTCTTTCTTAAACCAGGTATGAAAATACTAAAGTATGAAATCATCAACACATAAGAAAGCTATAAAAAATAGTATACCTTGCAAATCCTCAAAAGATTCCAAAAGACCAAACACAGAAATAAATGACTCCAAAGTCCGCTTGCCTTTGCCTTGAGATTTCATACAGAAGTTGACCAAAGTTCCTAAGTAACTATAAATCAGGACAGCTCATTTTAACTTATTTAATGCAACTGTAGGGGTGCTGCTATGAATTAAGAGACAGAAGGGCTCAGCTAATACTGCAGAGTACTTGAGGCGTCCAAGATCCACAAATTTTCTTTTTTTAACTTGACTCAGAATTCTCAAGCACTTTTGCATCTGACAAGAATTTCACATACTCAACTATATCAGAGCCTAGTACGATGTGAAAGAACCATCCAATTATTTTGGGGTTAAAATGTATCACTTTTACAAATGTTTATAAGCACAATATTTAATGAGTATACCTCAATGTCCAAAGAAATGAGAAGAACACATCTTGTGCTTTCTTAAGTCTGCCTATGCTGTGTTCATGCCTGTCCCATTTCCAATGTATCAGAAATGACCAAACGTCACGATTCAGAGTCTGTCCAACAACTGACCCTACATTCTGTTTTATTTAGACATTGATACATAAGCAAGGATAGAGAAGGGAGCCAGACTCCATACACACTCACCCAGTTAATGACACTCTCAAACCCCTCTTCACTCATCCCCTTAACATCCTCACAGCACAGCTGTACTGCTGAAGAGAGAACATGAACAGGACTGGAAGTATACAGGGAGAGCTGAGAGACAAAGCCCTGTTGGCAAAGCAGAACAAAATTTGCTACCATTGCAAGCAGTGATCAAAGGGTAGAGCTAAGAAAACTAAGCTAAACAACGACAAGGGAGAGGGGCTGGAGTTTATGAGTTAAAATAACATGACCTTACACTCTGAATTCTGAGTCAGTGAAGGACGGGATAAGGAAGGTAAGTCCCACAAACCTAGGCTATACACGCTCATATTGGCTTTATTAGATCACCTCTCAAAACCTGACTCTTATTACCAGTCCTGCTACTAACTTGCTGGCCAACCCAGAGCCACCCGCTTGCCTTTCCTGAGCCTCCATTACCTTGCCTCTGGCAAGAGGAAGCCAGGCTGCTAAGTCACTTCAGTCGTGTCCGACTCTGTGCGACCCCATAGACGGCAGCCCACCAGGCTCCCCCGTCCCTGGGATTCTCCAGGCAAGAACACAGGAGTGGGTTGACATTTCCTTCTCCAATGCCTGAAAGTGAAAAGTGAAAGTGAAGTCGCTCAGTCCTGTGGGACCCTCAGCGACCCCATGGACTGCAGCCTTCCAGGCTCCTCCGTCCATGACGTCTAATATCCTACTACAAGCCTACCTACCTGTGATCTTACAGTGGACCTGGAATTTGAGCCAACTCATTCATTGGGCAATCTGCAGAATCTCAGAACATTAAAAAATAAAAAAGAAGAGAAGAGAAAAACGACAAACTTCGGGGACAAAACAACTCTCAAAACTGATCCTGGGTAACTTTGAGAATTCTGAATCCTCAAACTTTAAAACACCAAATATGAGAAAAGAGCCTGAATGATGGTTAAAATGTGAAAACTGACACTTCTGCGGCTCTGGAAAGACTACTCCCACTTGGAGTACCTTCATTCGTGTGTTTCACTAAACCTCACGCTGCTGTTAGTTCAGATCAGTTCAGTCGCTCAGTCGTGTCCGACTATTTGCGACCCCATGGACTGCAGCGACACAGAAACCAAAGTGCACCCGACTGAATTCCAGGCCTGACACTCCAGGGACCTTGCTAGCCTCGCCCGGACTTTCAGATTTCAAGGAATTAGCGGAGAAGAGAAAACAGCCGTAGAGTCACTAGTAAACGCCTGATCACTTCAAGAGAAGAGCTACAGGAGAGAGTGGCGAGCGAGGTGGCCACGCGGCCTGGCTGTTCCCTTCTCCATCCTGGCCGGGGATTTCGAGGGCCGTGGAGGCGGCGGCCCGTCCCACTCCACCCCGGGTAGCTGCGGGCCTGCGGCCGCGGAAGTCACCTGTGAAGGAGTCAGGGTAGATGGACTCCAGAGCCTCCAGCTCGTTGCGCTGCTCCTCGCCGTAATCTGTCATCGCGGCCCTCGCTGCAGCCCATGGATCGCCCAGACACCCAGGCGGCGTGCTGCAGCCTGGACCGCGGCCGCGCTGGGAGAGCAGGCAGCCGCTGGGCGGGCGCAGGCGCAGAGTCCCAGGCGGAGAGGCCTGGGGCCCACAGCCAGGCTGGGCCTGCTGAGCAACAACCCCACGCCGGCCTCCGCCTGCTCCCTAGTTCCGCGTTCGACTCGTCGGGCCTGGCCGTTGGGCTGCCTGTTCCACGCCCGCTCTGGACTTGCTGGGATGGGGGAAAAGACACCTGGTCTGGCATTTGCCACAGACACCTAAGGATTGGTTACTGGACTTTGCAGAGCCAGAACCTGAGAAGGCCCTGAGCGCCGCATCCTCGCTCTACTAGTCTGGTCTTAAGGCCAGCCTCGGGTACCCGGGAGGGACTGTCTAGCTGGAGGCGGGACGCTGGGGCTTCTCTGCACTTGGTCGCTGCGGGTCTCCAGGTTGCATCCCTGTGGCAGCGTCCAGAGAGCGGATGCCCACATCCTAGTGCTGACTAATGGCGTGTCCCAGGTGATTTCTACGTTTCTGGAACCTTCAAGTTCTCGGCATCCCACAAGACTGTAGAATCTAGTGGGCAGAGGAACAGCTCTCGTAATACATCAGGCGGGTCCAGAAAGCTCGGCCCAACTTCCGAGTAACGAGTCAGTGGACCTGCGGGAGAAAGCAAGTGAAAGTCCTGAGATCTTTTGAATTTATGAAATGAACGCGGCACGATGTAGATCTAAATATTCTGAGATCGCGTATTTCTGAACTGGGTGTAAGTTTCGATAACAGTTTTGGTAAGGATTGTCTCCGAAAAATACTCAGAACCTTTGATTTGGAAGAATGAAACTGAAGAAGTAATAGTACTTAATACATATACATCTCTTATCTTCCAGTTCATCACAGCAGTTACAAAGAGAGTTTTCAAAAAAACTGTAATCGCACAAACTAAGGAAATGGCCAAACATGGTATTTTTATGAAATGAAAGCTAAAGATACATTTATGTGTATAATAAAGGAAGATTTTTAGTTTTTTAATGCAGAAAAATACAAGAACATTAAAATTTTTTTCATATTCGTCTGTGTTTTTGTATTAACGCTTAGAGATAAAGGCTCTGAGGTTTTCTCTTGATAAAAGGATGATGTCCCATGGACCAGAAGGTATCTTGATATTTTGTTGGGACTTATTGCCTACTTGGCAACCCACTCCAGTATTCTTGCCTGGAGAATTCCATGGACAGAGGAGCCTGGCGGGCGAGAGTCCATGGGGTAGGAAAGAGACGGACGTGACTGAGCGACTGACACGCACACTACCTACTTAGCAGAAGGACATGTGAAAACGGACATATTCGCTTTGGTATTGATTCCATGTCTTCGGCATTAAGGGTTGATTAGGGTATTGTTTTAAATTTTCAAGAAAAAAATGGGAACTCTTCTGTGGATGGTAAGAATCACAGGAAATACATGAAGTAACTTTGCAAATACAAGGTGCTGCTTCTGGATATCCTCGGTTTACGGAAATCAGTGATTTATTACTGGAGAAGAAGGTTCTGTGCAAAGGGGAGCCCCAGTGCTAAGATCCTAAGGTGAGAGCCTGCTTGTTATTTTGGAAGCCAGTGTGGCTGATGCATGGTGAACTGGTGTGGGAGTTTGCGGATCATGTAGGATCATTGTAGGATTTAGATGGAAGAGGGACAAAGTCTGAAAGTGTGGAGATCAGTTAGGCCATAGCAATAATCTAAACAAAGACAATGATGATTTGGACCAAAGCTATAGGACGAAACAGATTCTGGATATATTTTGAAGGTGTCAGGATTTGATATGGGTTGTAAGAAAAGGATGAGTAAGGGGTGATATTTGGCAGGAACTGGAAAGAAGTAGTTCTTTTGACCAAAATGACAAATGAGGAAGACAGAGTGAGTTTGGCAAGGAAGTTGATAGCACCTTTAATCCATGGATCAAAGAAAAATGCCAAGTAAAAAATTTGTTAATTTCCTAAATGATAATCAAAACACAGGTTGTCAAAATAGGTGCAGTGAAGCAACCAATAAGCTTTATAATAGGAAAAGAAGGTTGGTTACAAGTTTTAATTTTGTAAATGGAGTGCCCCTTTATCTGCTTTACTTTTTTATTAACAGAAATTTTAGGAAAACATCATTTTCAAATCCGTTGTATATTTACTGTAAAAGCTTCATATTTCAGGATGCTCAAGAGTGGTTCTTTAATTTTTAATACTAAAGATAACTTCCAGTGCTAATGTAAGCAAGAGAACTCACTTCCAAATCTGTGTCACCTATTTGGGCATCATTAAGCATTTTTGGTTGATTTCTAATTTCCTTTTGACACAGAGACACTTCACAGAACACCCACCTGAAAGTGGGTGATTTTTATGAGACAGACTGGCTTTCTTTCAATGTCTCATTTTTAATTGGTAGTTAAAGATGTTACAGGATAAGTGTGTTTCAAGCTCTGCAGACAGGTAAACGATATAGTGGAGACAAGCATCATGGGATCTGAAGCCAGAAGTGGGAAGTCCAGCCTTAGCACTAACCTTTACAGGTTATATAAACTTTTAAGATCATTCGAATAACATGAAACAATGTATGTGAAAGCACACTGCAAATTATCAAATAGGTTATCAGTGTTAGTAATTAGAAATGTATAGAAATATGTATATAGTCCTCTGAAGCAGTTGTTTTTTCTCTTCTCTGTTAATCTTTACTGCTAAAGAAAAATGTCCGTGAGAGATTCATTGTATCATTTGTGTTTTTTTCTGCAAATAATGCAAACTCACAGTTGCTACTTCCTAATATTCAGTCAGTCAGTTTAGTCACTCAGTCGTGTCTGACTCTTCGCGACCCCATGAATCGCAGCACGCCAGGCCTCCCTGTCCATCACAAACTCCCGGAGGTTACTCAAACTCATGCCCATCGAGTCGGTGCCATCCAGCCATCTCATCCTCTGTCGTCCCCTTCTTGGAATTAGCAGTCTTCAAAATGTGTTTTGAAGTTTATTTTTGCTTTTCTGTGCTTATGAGTTTTTTAGGCCATCTCACTTTTCTCAGAGGTGCAGGATTGAGAATTCCCTATTTAAAGGTTAATCTTAATTCTCAACAGTTCATGTGGCTAATGTTTCATTTAGTCAGATGTTTCAAAGACTCATTACCCTCATAAGTGCAAAGACCCATATGAAATTCTGATTCTGAGAGTTCCTCTGAATGGTAGTGAATCTCCGAATCACTTCCAGCCTAACTAATCTTCCTGGCTGACTCAACATAAAGGGACCGGAGTGATCCTGTTACAATGTAAATCAGGTCATGTTACTCTTTTGCTCATGACTGCTCCCTCCCCATCTCAGATTAAAGGCCCATGTGTTGACAGTACAAGCGACTCCCTGACCATCACCTGCACCTCGCAGTTTCTCTGACCTTACCTCCTATTACTCTGCCACCTATTCTGTGCGTCAGCCTCACTAGCCTCCTTGCTGTTCCTCAGATATGCAAGGCAGGCTGTCCTCCTGAAAAGGGACTTCCTATTTGCTCTATCTGGAATGCTCTTCCTTCCAGGCCCACATGGTCAGCTCCCTCATCTCCTTGGCATCTTCTTCACATGCAACTTTTCAATGAGGCTACCTCAACCACTGTACTTAAAATTACAGCCACTATTGATTCCCTTTATCTTATTTTATTTTACTCATGACACTTTAAAATTACACTATGTGTTATGTTTATTCTATTAGAATGTAAATTCCTTAGGGTCAGTGATTTTAGATACTGTTGTACTTTATGATATAGGGTAGTCCCTGACACAGAATAGGCACTCAAAAAATACATATATTCTCTGAAGGAGTGAATCCTATGCAATGATAACATGGTATGGTTCTAAAAGCACTGGACTAGGAGTTATAAAACTATAGCCCTTCTTTACAATTAAATTACCTTATGTGCTTGGATCAGACCCATCTTTTCTGGGTCTCAGCTTCCCCATCTGTGAAATGGGACTGTTGGGCAAAAATTATCTTCCTGATGCTTTCTATGTATAAGAATCTATAATTCCTCAAGATCATGTATATACTGAAGATAGTTGTGTGAAATCAGACTTCAAAGTTAGTGGTTAACATCTCTGACCCAAGATGTCAAGGCCACAGGAGTGGTGTCTGTGGATGGAGTTGTTATATTCCTAACACCCTTGACACTAATGTTTTTGAACCAAATAACAAGATGGGGGCCTCCGTTCTGGAGAACAACGAAATAGGGACAACATGAGTTTTAAGTGGGCTGCACTTCCAACGTTACCTTGCGCATAAGAATGACGTACATTTACATCTGTACATGTTCCTTTTCTCCAGCTAGTAAGGACCATTTCAATCACTTGTTCTCTTCTTTCCTCCTTCTCTTACACTTCCTCCCTCTTCTCTCTGTCCCACACGCACATGTGCACTCACGGGTACATGCACTTTGCTTTGGATTTGAAAGGGACTGAGTGGAGAAGGAAGAGAGAAAATAAAGGAGCAAAAGAGGTGTGGGAGAAGATAGGGTTAGTGAAATGCAACATGATTTTTTAAATGTATTTAGGGAAAACAAACTTGGAGGTTAAACTGGAAAGCTAAAATTTAAGTCAGATTATGTTTTTGGCTTCCCGAAAGAATATAGTGAAGGTTGAGCCAGGGATGCCCCTAAGTTTGTGCAAGGTCCTGGGCAAACATTTCTGTGGGGTCCTTGGCTATACAGTAAGTAATGATATTAAAAGATGTATTTTAAAAATGCATGGGCTCATGCAAGGTCCAGTGGTTAACTGATGTAGAATAATAAAGAGAGACACTTACACATTAGTTTACTGTTTAATCAGTGTCCATGCACCATCCCTTCCTGCTCAGGTTGAACACCCATCTCTTCCTGTTCTTTATTGTCAAATAAACTGGTTCCATCTAATTTCATATCTCCTACAATGACTTTTTAAAACATAGCAGTGCTGTTACTATTGTCAATACCGTGGCTCTTTGTAATTTCTATGGAAACAATATAGTTCTTGCCTCTGCAATATTCTATACCATTTCGCAGGTGACATCATTACTCATTAACTCCATCATCATGGTGCTGCTCCTGAACACTGGCTTCCAATAATTTTCTTGAAGAATGTACTCTAGATGATGTCCACAAATACAATTCTTACTCAGGATATGCAGAAAAGTGTAAATGATCATTTGTTTTCCAGTCACGTTAAATTTACCATCTTCCAGAAATGGCTTGATTTCTTTGGGCCATAATCACTGCATCCCTTGCCTGGGATCTCTTTTGGAGTTGGATGCATGCCACCCTCCACACGCCACCAGCTGGGAGGACCAGACAGGAAACTGCAGCGGAGCCAGGACAACGGTCCCTTTTGCATGCAAGGAAGGAGCTGACCCACCCAGCAGAGTGCAGCGTCACCACCCTGTTAGCAGCCACAGAGAAGGGCGTCTGAGTACTTGTTACCGCCGGCCCCACCCATCCACCCAGGCGCCCACCCTCACCCACTGCGGTCAGAGGCGGGCATCTGGCGCGGTCCACCCTGAGTGGCCGCGGTGCTGCGCACCAGGAGAGGGGCCGCAGTCACGGCCAACTCAGACACTGTAGCTGGAAGCTGGCACCTCTGGTCGAAATACCCCCGGCACCCCAGGCTTGGGGAAGAGGGTCTGTGAGCGCACAGAAATAAAGAAACTGGCCCAAGCGGTTGGGCCCCAGAAAATCTCCAAGGATGAGCGCAAAACGCAGAGCTTGCTGACCACAGGCAGCACAGAACTGCATACTTACTCCATTTTATTATTCTAACTCTGCCCGTGATAACTTGGATGGTTTTTGCTTTTTGCTTTATCTTCCCTGCAGAATAAAGTCCTTTCTCACAGTACTCTTAGGATCCATTAAATCATTAATGGAGTAAAGATCTTGACATCAATAGAACTGTATGTTATAGTCTTTCTCAAAAGCTTCTTTCTCAAATTCAAGTTATCTCCAAGGGAAAGAATGGCAAGCGTGAACTTACTAGCCAACTATTTTTAATTTATGAAACTTAAATAATAAAACACCACATGGATCAGGATTATTTTTTTCCCTTCGGCATTTGTTTTCCTTCATTTCAAATGCTGGATTATATCCATAATATGTCATAGAGTATAACATATGGTTCTGTTGATGTCATTAACTGGCAAGGATACAAGACAAATGTAATTTAAATATTTTTATTTGTTTGGATTAAAACATCTATAGAAACATAAAATGTATATTCAGCTGTTCTTTCAGCACTTTAGAACACCTTTAGAATATTTTATATTTTTATATTATAGCATAAATATATTTGTTTTCCTAGAGCAGCAGTTGCCTAGGGCAGAGTATCAATGCATAAATGCTTATGCTAGAAAGTAACCTTGAAGAGGCCTTAATCCAAAGCATGTCACTCATGACAGGCTTGTGGGGTCATAAACTCCCGAAATGTACTGATATATGTGTTTGCTTCCTATCTCCACTGTAGCCAATTACCAGGAGCTTAGTAGCTTAAAACAATGCAAATGTATTATCTTACAGTTTGTAACTGTGAGAACGGTGTATATTTCTTATTATCAAACACAGGTCAGACACAGGTCTCAGTGGCTCCAATCAAGGTGTCAGCAGGACTATGTTCCTTCTAGAGGTTCTGGGAAGAATCCATTTCCTGGCCTTTCCAGCTTCTAGAAGCTGCCTGCATCTTGGCCCAGGATCCTTGACATCTTTAAACTATGGCTAATTTCTCTGACCCTTCACGACACTCCTCTTTCATCGCCACTCGGCCTTTTCTCTGACTTTGGTTCCTTCTCCTATAAGAGCCCCTGTGATTACAGTGAGTCCACCAGGATATTCCAGGATAATATCCCTGTCTCAAGATCCTTAACTGGACATCTGCGGTGTCTCTTTTGCCATGCAAAGTATAAAGTATGATTCACAAATTCTAGGGCTTAGAATGTGAACGTGTTCAGAAGGCCAACATTTAGTCTACCTCAGTACACAGTCTCTGAGGTATGTGAGCCTGTGTGGGTATGTTTGCACAGTCACTGGATATTTCCTCAAGATAACTTTTCCCAGAATGGCTCTTCAAAGGGTCTGTGACTCAGGATAGTTTAAACACTTAACTCCCACAATTTGATCAACCTCTCTATCTTTTGGAAGAGAAATTCATTCCAGAGAGATTGACTTTTATAAGACAGTATGAATGATGAGAGAGTGTGTTTTCCTTTGTTCCACTTTGACCCTTCATAACGATACCCTATCGAAAACAAATTGACAGATTATAGCAGTGTTCTGCCACTCCCAGAATGAGAAGGTGAACACCGGAGATTCCTGGGCAAGCTTGCAGTTAGTCTGTAGCTAATAAAATTAGTGTCGCTGGTTGTTGAGTAGTTCAGGTCCAAAGTGACAGTAGACAAGTCACTTTGCTAAGCAGAACACTGCCTTGAAAGTGAACCATTATATATGTAGGTGCAGTGAAAGTAGAAAGAGATAGGCAGGTAAGATAGGCATCTTATTTTTAGAACTCAGGATGTTTTAGTGATTCACAGACAGGGGAAGGAGGAGAACCTCCTGACGTCTACAAGGCCCTGGAAGGTTTGTGATATGCCTCATGTTGCTGTATTCAGTTCTTTGGAGTGCAGTGTCAGAAGTCAAGACTAGCAGGGAACTTTAGCAAAGTGCTGGACTTCTCTATCTTCATTTACCTTATCCATAAAATGGGAGAACTTATTTTATTTGGGTCAAATAAGACTGGATTCAAATTATGAACAATGATTCACAAGTTATCAAATAAAAATAATTATGTCATAAGAAAGCATTTTATTCATTTAAGAATTTACACCACTCTGAATTCCTTCACATTCTCTATGTCATTAATGTCATTTCAGCAATTCATTTTCTAATATGTGACTCTACCATTTTGCTGTAAAGAAAGATGGGGTCATTTGTTTAAATTAGCTTCATAATACCTAAATACTAAGAATTCTTTTGGGCGGTCCCAGGTGTCTCAACGGTAAAGAAAACGCCTGCAATGCAGGCGATACAGGTTTGATCCCTGGGTCGCAAAGATATCCTGGAGAAGAAAGTGGCAACCCACTCCAGTATTCTTGCCTGGGAAATCCCATGGACGGAGGACCTGGTGGGCTGTAGTCTATGGGCTCTCAACAGTCAGATACAGCTTTGTGACTAAGCAACAGCAAGAAAAGAATTCCTTTTACAGCGGCTGCTGCGGCCGCCACTGAGCTCGAGTGCAGCCATCTGTCTCTACCACGAGAGGGCAGCAGAGGAAACAAAATTGGAAAAACATTTCTGAAGTTCTAGTGAACTGAGATTAGAGTTTAATTGTGCTTGGTGGTTTGAGTTTGAGCAAGCTCCAGGATTTGGTGATGGGCAGGGAAGCCTGGCATGCTGAGGCTGAGCCCATGCTGAGTCTGTGTTGCAAAGAGGCTGACACGACTGAGCGACTGAACTGAACTGAACTGAACTGAAGAGTAATTCGGGTCAGGGACAATGAAATTTGTCTCTGAAAGTAACATCATTGCTCCTTGGTCCAGAGGTGACATTTATAACTGTGCCCCACAGCTCATGGAGCCAGTCGTGTAGCTGTCTAAGGACAGTTTGCCAACATCTACTCCTTCAGTAACCAGTGCCAAATTTTGGTAGGTTTGTTTAGAAGCTAAAATGAAAACTCTAAATCATATATTTTGAAGTAGCGAACAGCTGCTGAGTCTTGCATTTGGCAGGCCTCTGATTGGTTGTGATATTTCAAAGTTTTAAGGTTAATGTGATTTCCCGTTGTGCTACAAACAAAATGCAAAAAAACACTTTGTAAAATCACATTGTTGTTTCTTATTACAATCATCAGAGAAGGCAATGGCAACCCACTCCAGTACTCTTGCCTGGAAAATCCCATGGACGGAGGAGCCTGGTAGGCTGCAGTCCACGGGGTTGCAAAGAGTCGGACACGACTGAGCGACTTCACTTTCACTTTTCACTTTCATGCATTGGAGAAGGAAATGGCAACCCACTCCAGTGTTCTTGCCTGGAGAATCCCAGGGACGGGGAGCCTGGTGGGCTGCCATCTATGGGGTCGCACAGAGTCGGACACGACTGATGTGACTTAGCAGCAGCAGCAGCAGCATTACAATCATGTGCTAGAATTTTTTTAATGGAACTGGAGACTGAGAACAGAGAAGGAAGACAAAGATGACTAGTATAAGTATGATTCTGCAAATCAGCTTTGGAGAGCATAAATAAGCAGAGTAAAACACGTCTGAACATTGGGAGTGTATTTTGTCTCCTGGGAAGGAGGCAGCTTGGATTGTGGGAGGCAGATGTGGGAGCTGATGAAGGTAAGAAATGAGCAAGTCTGTATTTATGCCAAGCCACAGCATTTGATGTAGTATCCAAACCCACTTGGTAGCAAAATATAAGGTAATATTAGCACATAATTGATTTTAATTATATGTTTTTAAATTACATAAATCCATTAAGCATAAAGGAGAGGAAGCACAATGTTCTTAATAGAAAAGTTTTGTCCAACTGGCTATGGAACAGAAGAATATTCTGGACAAAAAAAAAAATTGGCAATTTAATTTGTTTAATTTGAAATAGATAAGATACAATAAAACTCAAGAATGTGCACTACCCTTTAAATGTTCATACAGATGCTACAAAACCCTTTGAAGCTACACAGAAAACTCCAAAATACTTACAATCCTCTGACAGAAAGTGAAAGATCATGATTAAGTGGTCCAAAAGATAAATTGTATGCAATACTCGGAAACAGCTTGATTTAGAAAGTGCTTCTAGAATTTAGTGGAAAGAAACTTTCATGGTGTCAGTATATGAACAACTATTCTTTCTGATGATATAAAGTTTTAACTTCATATACTCTGATTTTGATAACTGAAAATCTTACTAAGGAGTATTCTAATTTCTGTATATATTATTCTATCAGAGTATATTTCCTGAAAACTAATAAAATCACTCAGATCATGGTACAAAATATTAGTGTGTCCCAATACAAAGGAATTTCAAAGATTCTCAGAGCCATGGGATTTGAAGGTGGAGAAGACTGTAAAAAAAGTAGAGGTGGCCTTCCACAATGTGGTGGTGGAAGTCCTGTCTGACTCTTTGTAAACCCATGGACTGCAGCATACCAGGCTTCCCTATCCTTCACCATCTCCTGAAGCTTGCTCAAACTCATGTCCATTGAGTTGGTGATGCCATCCAACCATCTTGTCCTCTGTCATCCCCTTCTCCTCCTGCCTTCAATCTTTCCCAGCATCAGGGTCTTTTCTAATGAGTCAGCTCTTCGCATCAGGTGGCCAAAGTATTGGAGCTTCAGCATCAGTCCTTCTAATGAATATTCAGGATTGATTTCCTTTCAGGATTGACTGGTTTGATCTCCTTGCAGTCCAACGGACCCTCAAGAGTCTTCTCCAGCACCACAGTTTGAAAGCATCAATTCCATAATCACACAGCTCATTTATATCAGAGCAAACCAAGACCCTACTTCCATACTTACTTCTATTTTTTAAAGATCCCTCTTGTCATGTCATATCAGAATTGTATACAGAATTAGATAAGTGGAGTAACTTTTCTCGGCCATTTGAAAAAATCAGTACACTATGGGATCGCAAAGAGTCGGACACGACTGAGCAACTTCACACATTTTATTTAAAGTGGAATGCCAGTGAATGTCTAGAGAGGAAAGCTCAGAACCAAACTCAGTGATATTTTCCTTTCAGTAGAAACAACCTAAGCTACTAGTGCTCCAGAGGATTGTACACTTATTCGCCTGTATACATATAAACATCTTATTAGTCTTAGAAAGGACCTCAAGAATTCATTTGGTTCAGTTCCTTCCCTTCCAGCAGATAAGGTATCATTATCCCTATTTATAGATGCAACAGTTGAATTCCAGAGAGACTAACCAATTTGCCCAGGAAGTGATGGAGAGGGAGGAACAGGTCTCCTGTCCTGGCAAACTACTATACTATGTATCTCTTATTGGCTAAAAAAAAAAAAAAAAAATAGTCTTCTTAATATTCATCTTTATTGTTTCTATTAAATTTGAAAGACCCATAATTTCACACAAAATGGACTCTTCCGTGACTGTAAGATTACCAGGTAAGTGATTGCATTTTAGATGGCCAAAACCTCTGGTCTCCTTGAAAATGAATCTTGAAAGTCACCTTGACTCCTGGAAGTTGGTCCATTGTCCAGTAAGTAGCCATTATTTTGTTTAAAAGATAAAGAAAAACCCTCACTTTGCTTATTTTGACCAATGAACCAGTTGTTCAAGTGAATGTGGCAAAAATCATGCATGAGACTATATATATATATATATATGTATATATATATATACATATATATATATATCTCAGAAATAATGAAGATAAAATAGAAAACTGTCAAATATTAGAAGTGAAAATGTAGGTAGGTCTTCCCTTTTAGAGTTTAGATAATGGATCTACAAATATAGCTTGCAGCCTTCCTTCCTAAAATGGATTTTGAGTACAAAGGTGTGATAACAAAAAGACATAGATGGTGTCCTGGTAGTGGGACACAGGCGGAACTTTCTAGAATAAACTTTCTATATCATAGCTGTAAAAATGTTTCCACTATGGAGGTGCCACAAATAACACTTATGACACTGGTGAGGATACAATATGTGTCCATCTTTCCTTGGGTATGGCAAGATGACTCAGGACTGTCTTGCCTGGGCTTCCCCCTACATGGTAACAGTCTAGAAAGGGATTTTTTTTTTTTATCCTGATTCCCAAAAGGTCAGATATTTAAGCTTGAAGAAAGAGGAAGAAACAGTGAAAAGAAGCTGGGTATTATACAGAGGTAGAAAATTTTAAAAACAAAACTTCGAGATAGCGAAAATAATGGTAAAAGACAAGCAATGCAAAGAGGAAGGGCAAAAATAACATTTATGAGCACTTATTTTATGAAAGGCATTGTGCTGAGTACTTAGCTTTTATTATCATATTTGTCATATATGTCCTCACAAAAGCTCTGAAGTAGCTGCTATCTGAGTGCAGATACAAAACAGCACTCAAAAGATATTCATTTTTGCACAGCTACTAAGTAACAAAACTAGGATCCAAATTTTGATATGACTACAGTTTTCATTTTTGTAAAAAAAAAAAATCAGACCAATATATGCACTACAAGACCATCAATGAAATTTCAAAATGAGAAATTGTTACCATGATCAGATTGATTTCAGAAATAGCATTTCAGATGAACAGACATAAATATCAGAAGAGAGAGAAAAAGATGAAGAGATTACATGGAAACTCTGTCCTCATAAAAATAAAATATTTGAATTGTGAAAGGTGCTATGATTAAGGCTTTAATTCAATACCTCCTGATCTGCCTTCCTCATTATCCTCATCCACCCTGCCTCCAAGGAAGCTGTAGTTACCTTGCACATCATTACCCATGCAGAGAAAGCTGGGGACTGACATCTCTCTCCAGTCCTGACATGAAGGAATATGGATGTGTCTGACATCTTCATTTCCAGGAATGAAGCCAAATAGCTTCTTTATACGCTGCAGGATGAGGAGCCGTGAATGCTGTGCTGCGGCTTGTTCAAAGAGCTCGCTCTCGTTGTGGAGGTGGTTGGTCCAGTAGCGATGCTGCAGGGCGGTGAGGGGTGAGCAGCACCTTGCCAAAGAGTAGGAGACTAGGGCAGTGATGGTTGCCAAGGTGATCAGAATCCAGCCCAGCATCTTCACATAATTATTCAAAAGGAAAACAGAAAGCATCAATATATTAAATATTCAAGAAACAACCATGATGGGAGGGATCCCCACAAATCTGAGAAGTAAAATATGGGTAAGAAACTTGCTTTTCTAGGCTTTAACATATTGACAGGTGCTATTCATTTGATCCTGGGTGCAGCTGTGACACAGGATATAGGCCCAACCATTTTCAACTTGGCTTTGGGATTACAAAGGATTTTTGGATTGGGGGAATTTCCAAAGATTTTGAAGTGGATTCTAGATACTGTCCTGGAAGTGGCAAACATTATAACCTGCCTATTATCTTTGCATAAGGGACATAAACTACATTTTTTATTTTAGTTCAAGCATCAGGTGTAGGCTCATACATTTCTTTGGACACAATATATATTTAATAATGATAGTAATGAAAATTATGATATTATAGATAATAATGGTAGTTTTGTAAGCTACCAAGCTCAATGATGTGCCAACAAGTATTCACTGACATTTCGTCCCAAATTGCTATTTCCTTTTATTTTTTTGTGACCAAAGAAAGTCAATGAGCAGATTCTCATGTCCTTAAATGTGCAGCACCTGTTGTTTTCCATTTCATCTTCCTCTCCCTTCAAATAATCATTTGCTGGCCAGTTTTATGGTTGGCTTTTGAAATATACTTTGAAAGGAAAGTCAACTAGATTTTATGTGCAACTATTTAGTTTCCACTTTTAAAGACTGACAAATAACAAATAGCTGTTTTCTATGCTTAGAATCCTTTTTTTTTCTTTTCATTATTCTTTTTTCATTATTTAGTGGTTGTTATGTAGAGTGAGACAGATGGGCTGCACACATTTAGGGAAGCCACCAGTATGCAGCCACTATCTAAATGGTGAAGGTCTGTTCCACAGCTTGTGATTCACCAACATGCCTGGAATTACCAGTGTGTGCACAGCAAGATAGCTTCACTCTAGGGAGGCTGAAGCCTACAAAGTGATACTCATCATGTCATGATTTAACTGATTAGAGGCCAGCATGGCCGAGGAAAGGTCATCTCAGATGCCCATTAATTCATCAACTATCATTTACTGAACCTGAGGTTGACCTCCCACCATGTGCTGTATATAATGCTTGGTACCTGGGACACAGATCCAAATAATTTTAGATACATTCTCTCTTTCCAAATCTTTAAGCCTAAAGAGGGAGATAATGTGTAAAGTCAAGAAATACAGTAAAATAAAATAGTTTTGATAGCTGCTGCTGCTGCTGCTAAGTTGCGTCAGTCATGTCCGACTCTGTGTGACCCCATAGACAGCAGCCTACCAGGCTCTGCCATCCCTGGGATTCTCCAGGCAAGAACACTGGAGTGGGTTGCCATTTCCTTCTCCAATGCATGAAAGTGAAAAGTGAAAGGCATAAACACAAAGCCCAGGGAAGGACAATGAAGATACATGAACTTGTTTAAAGGAGAAGAGTGTCAGGGAACACTTCCCAGAAGAGATGATGCTCAAACTTAAATTGTTAAAGACAAGTTCACCAGATGCAAGAAGTTGAGAATTCCAATTAGGGAAGAAGTCAGAAGAAGAAGAAGCATGTGAAGAGTTGGGAAAACCCCAAGAAGTTGAATTCACAAGGTCATAGGAATCATGTGGGGAAATGGTCAGGGGCCACATATTGAAGGATATTGTATGTGAGGTCAAGAATCTGGATTTGTGTTTAGGCTGGTAGAAAAGCATTGAAGGACTTTATATGGGTGACAGTGCAGGGAACAGGGAGGTGGAGGGAGGGTTCATCATTCAATTTGCACTTAGAAGACTTTGGCATGGGTATAGAAGGTAGATTGAAATGGGATGAAATAAATGTCCAGAAGGTACAGGCAGAGACAGGATTTAAACTTAATTTCATCTGGTGGCCAACCCAGAATTATCCAACAAAGATAGTACATATTCCTCAAATGAGATTGGAGTTTGCAGTAACTGTAGAAGGTGGGAGGACAAATAGAAACAGCCCCTGGTCCTTGGCTAGCTTGATCAGCCATTTATTAGCTCTATAAACTTATGAAAGTTATAAACTCTTTGAGTTTCAATTTCCTCATCTGTAAAATGGAGTTGATTTACCTACCTCTGAAGATTATGAAAATTAAAGATATAACATATTTGTACACTATAGGCTAAGCAGCTCAATAAATATTAGTGGTCAATAAATATCACTTAGTTGCGTCCAACCCTGCGACTCCATGGACTGTAGCCCACCAGGCTCCTCTGTGTATGGAATACTCCAGGTGAGAATACTGGAGTGGGTTGCCATTCCCTTCTCCAAGGGATCTTCCCAACCCAGGGATCGAACCCTGGTCTCCTGCATCACAGGCAGATTCTTTACCGTCTGAGCCACCAAGGAAGCCCAAATATTGGTGGTGGTGTCACTAAATCAAAAAATCCACTTGCTCATGGTACTCAGAGCTATAAAACTCTTTTCACAGAAGTCTGTGTATCATTAGACAAGATGTTTTATTTTGACCTTAAGAACACCTTACCATTGTGTATTACACCTTAGTTTTTTAAAGCAAGAACATTTTTTAAGATCAAAATTGTCCCATTGATTTTTTCACTTTTCACAGCTCCTCTGCTTGACATTTAAGGCCAGTATAAATAGGTTGAGACAAATCCTTTCTTAATAAGATTTCTAATTTTGTTTCAATTGGTCCATATGTTAACACTTCAATATTATTGTGTTGACAGTAATTTTCTCAACTAAATATCGTCAGCACTTTTAAATTTCAATAACTGAAAAGTGATAGGTCAAGAAAGGCCTTTGCAATAAGTAGTTTAAAAGTTAATGTGTTTTTCTCAATATTCTATAATAACCTATATGGGAAAAGAATCTGAAAAAGAATAGATATATGTGTATGTATAACTGAATCACTTTGTTGTATACCTGAAACTAACACAACATTGTAAATCAACTATGCTCCAATATAAAATAAAAAGTAAATGAAAAAACATTAATGTGTTCTTATGGCATTGCAGTGATTTGAAATGTGTTTTTCTCCCAAATTCCTGGGAGAAACTGATAAACGCCAATGATTCTTTCTGTACTGACAAAAATATACTTTTACATCTTTAGATTTAACCTATAAACCTAGTAGGTTTAGGCCTTCCCCTCACTTGACTCCACTCCCTCCCACAAACTTATCTAATGACACTAAATTTAGAACAATCATCAGTGTTTATTTTTTAATTATAATTAAGCCTCCTGTAATTTTAGATGTGATTTAAATATATAAGAATGCATATTTAAGAATATACATGCAGAAAGATGGGATTTAGTAATAATATTTTTAATAACAATATCTAAAATTCCTTGTGGAAGAAAAGCTATGACCAACCTAGACAGCATATTAAAAAGCAGAGACATTACTTTGCTGACAAAGGTCCATCTAGTCAAAGCTATGGTTTTTTCCAGTAGTCATGTATGGATGTGAGAGTTGGACCATAAAGAAAGCTGAATGCCAAAGAATTGATGCTTTTGAACTGTGGTATTGGAGAAGACTCTTGAGAGTCCCTTGGACTGCAAGGAGATCAAACAAGTCCATCCTAAAGGAAATCAGTCCTGAATATTCATTGGAAGGACTGATGCTGAAGCTGAAACTCCATATACTTTGGCCACCTAATGTGAAGAACTGACTCATTGGAAAAGACCCTGATACTGGGAAAGATTGAAGGCAGGAGAGAAGGGGATGACAGAGGATGAGATGGTTGGATGGCATCACTGACTCAATGGACACAAGTTTGAGCAAGCTCTGGGAGTTGGTGATGGACAGGAAAGCCTGGTATGCTGCAGTCCATGGGGTCGCAAAGAGTCAGACACAACTGAGTGACTTAACCGAACTGAAAATTCCTTGTTATTAATATATAATAGGTTCTGAACACAGTACTGAGTGTTTTAGATGCATTAACTTGTTTATTACTCACTCCAACCCTATATGACAGATCATATCAATAATAGCTCCATTTTATAGCTGAGAAAAGTGAAGCATGGATAAATTAGATAACTTGTTTAAGGTTTTGCAGGTTAATACATGGTAAAGCAAGCCTCAAATGCAGGTCTGCTGACCCAAAGCCCATCCTAACCATATTTATGCAGCTTCTCAGTAGAAATCTAACTGATGAGTGGCATCCAGTTTGTGTTCCATAAGCAGACAATATGAGAAGCAGCAGGAATGGAAAATGTTTCCAGTGATTGTAGTTAATATGAGATTGCTGTTGTTCAGTGGCTAAGCTCTGTTAAGGTCTTTTGCGACCCCATGGACTACAGCCCGCCAGGCTCCTCTGTCCTTGGGACTTCCCAGGCAAGAACTGGAGTGGGCTGCCATGTCCTCCTCCAGGCGATCTCCCCTACCCAGGGATCAAACACGCACCTCCTGCCCTGCAGACAGATTCCTTACCACGGAGCCACCAGGGAAGCCCCAGTTAATACGGGATAGCAAAGCTGAAAGTAAAAAGCCAGAACTTACCTGTGACTGGTATCTATGTAGCAGCGCTACTTCGTCTCTGACCAGGGCCATATTGGATGGAACTGATCTGCAGCATGGAAACCCGGCTAGGATCTCTTGCCTTTCGCCCGCACTGATGTTGTCAAACGCTCGGTAATGGTCCACAGACGCGAATTCACTTGCCGCACATTCGTAGTACGTGCCCGTCAGCAGGGTCACCGCCAGCCACGTTAATGGAGCAACAAGTGCCCTTCCGGTGATGCCAAAGAAGTGAAGGCAAGCCAGCCTGCGCTCCAGGAGGCTGATCTTCCGGAGTTGAGGGACGCAGCTGCAGCAGTACTCACTGGTGATTGTCCACGTCTGGCTTCTCAGAGCAAAGCCGGCACCCAGAAGGATTAAGGCAGGAATGACCAGAAAAGCAGAACCGTAGTAGACATTTTTCCCAGCCTGACAGGGACAACTGAATGTGAAAGAGGAGAAGAGCTGTTGCCCACCGATGGTCAAAGCAGCAATTAGAGTGTTGATAAAGGCTCCACTTCTCTGCAGAGAAGATACAATGTCACGGAGAGCTGGGCTCATCTTGGGAAGCTCCTTCACAAATCAGCTCTCGCCCTTTCTGATCATTAGACTCACCAGCTATAACCATTTTATGGGATCTTACTGGTTTAACTGGTTGTGTCAGGCAATCCAACATCCTTACATGTTTAAAGGATTCTAGCATCTTTCCTTCTGTACTTGGTGAATCCTGAGCTAATAAATGAACTTCAGAGTACAGCCCGAGGGACCTGAGGGAGAGATTCATCTGGCTTGAGTGACAGGGGAAACTTCTTCAGTATCTCTTTCTACTAAAAAGAGGATGGACTGATTGCAAAGCAAGCTGCTGCCATCTTTCTATGTGCTCCTTTGTGTGATACAAAATGCCTAGCTCCAGCAAATACAGTATTGAAGAAAATCAGAACATTCTTACCCTTGTACTGGTCCAAGATTTTGTTACCATAAAATTACAGCATAAAGAATCGTGGAAGTTATCTAACACTAGAGCAATCCAAATTTAGGGCTATCTGAAGCATCCATAATTTCAGAGTTCTTCCATATAGATTCCAAAAGGTTTCCCAAAAGAGATGAGTAAGACCTGGGTACCCCTAAAGTCAAATCACAACAAAAACATTCTACCTTTGCATAAAAATATGTTTGTGTTGACAGAACATAATATAACAATGTATTGTCTTAAAATTAAGTTGCAATTTGTTAATATGGTATCATTTGTTATGTGAAAATATATTTGCATAACTAATAAAGTTATATACATATAGATAAGAAATTATATGACCACATATAAAATGTCTACATTTAATCATCAAATGCTTTTTGTTTAAAGAGTGGCTTTTTAAAACCATATTGCTTTGGCTTATAAAAATGAATAAGATACAAATTTCTCTTCGTAAACAAATCTCAGCTGGCCTTGGTTAAATATATCATCAGTGAATTGAAACATAATGCTGAGGAATTGACCCAAAGTGCAGTATAAAAAGACAAAGAAATAAAAGAGTATATTTTTAAAAGGAGTTAAAGGGAATAGAAAACAGATTAAGCAACTCCATGACCTGTCTAATAGAAGTTCTGGAGGGAAAAATGAAGGAATAGACAATATTTGAAGAGAAATAACTGAGAATTTTGCAGAATCAAAGGAAGTTCTCACATCAGGAAATGTTATATATTTTAAATAGTTTCACTAAAAATAAATTCACACAGGACACATCATACTAAAGCTGCACAGTGTGAAAAACAGAAAGTCTTAAAAGCTGTCAAAAATAAAAGACAGATAACCCACCAAAAAGTGGCAATATATTGACAGCACGCTTCTCATCAGTAATGATAGAGACCAGAAGACAATATCTTCAGAGTTCTTGGTACCAGCTAAACCATCATTTGAGATAGAGCAAAATAAAGATAACACACAGAGACTAAGGGAATTTACCACCCATAGAACCTCATTAAGAGGATTATTAAAGGATATGTTTCAGCCAAGAGAAAAACAAACTCTAAGGAAAGACATAGGAGCTAAAAATGATGATGAGTACAAGTATATTTTTTAAGTTCCTTTATTTATTAGTTATTTCTATAAATAACTACATTTTATTTCAAAAGATACAAATAAGATAATCCATGGTTATAGCAAGATATCACTACCTATCTGATAGAACAGCAAAAATTAAAAAGGTACTCCATACCAAATGTTGGTAAGGATTGTAGAGCAACTAACTCATATACACTCATGTTAGGAATGTAAAATGAAGCAATCACTTTTGAAAATTGTCAGTTTCCTTAAAAGTTACCTGTGTATACCTGCCATACAACATAATTCACTTCCTAGTTATTTACTCAAGAGAAATGAAAGCGTATGTCCACACGAAAACCTGTACATGAATGACACAAGCTTTATTAGCTTGTATTTTTTATAGCTTTATATAGCTGCAAACTGGGAACAACACAGAAGCTATCCATAAACTGTTCTATATCCATGTAAGGGAAAGCTACTCAGAAAATATGAGGAATAAGCTATTGATATATACAATAACAAGAATGAATTAAAAATAATTTTCTAAAGGGAAGAATCCAGGCAAAAGAATACATAATGTATGACATTTATATAAAATTCTTAAAAGTGTTAATTAATCTCTACTGATAGAAAACAAACTAGTGCTCACCTAGAGAGTGGTGGAGAAGAAATAAGAAGAGAGGGATTGCCAGGGGCATGGGAAGACTTGTGTGGGAATGTATAAATTTGGACCATGATTTTAATTTAAGGAGGTGACTGAGTGATGACAGAGAGGCCAAAGCCATCAAAAGGAAAATTTATCACTTACATTTATCAAGAGAAAGGGGCATGCCAGTCCATGCAGGGCCACTTGGGGAACAACCAGGCTGGGTTGGAGGCAGAAAAGGAGGGGAAGCCGAAACTAGAGCGTTCCCTGGGGTTTCTGTGGGAAAGTCAAGGCAGGTGAAAGGAAAGAGCTTAGAAATGGCTAATTTAAATTATTCTGGTGGGCTTCAGGGCATGGAGGATGTTGCTATTTGTCTGATATCTGGTCCTGGGTTGATTAAGAGCAGAGGAAATATTGGCTTTGTGAATGAGAGTTAGATAAGAAAGTGGGTCAGTGTACGGACTCTGGGTCACACGGGAGATATAAACTATTTAGCTGTTAAATTGGCTGTGCAGTTAATGGATGCAAATTAGACCAAGAATCAAAGAAAACACAGTTATAAAACAGGAGAGATGGATATATTAATTATGGTGATAAATTTGATGGCTTCAGGGGTGTATATATATGTCAAAACTCATCAAACTGTAAAATCACTTAACGTCTTAATAAAGCAGTAAAAGTCTTAAGTATAATTATTAAACAATAGAAACACAGTGCATAGACCACTCACAAAAAGAGGAAAATAAAAAGAGAATAATGATAGGAAAAGAAATAGTAAACAGAGGAAAAAGGATGGTAAACAGAAAACACAAAATAATGGTAGAAATGAGACCAAACACATCAATAATCACACATACAACATCTTAAAATAGCTAACAATTATTGAGGGCTCACTACATGCCAGGTAAGGGCACTATCTTATTTAATTTCCATAATAATCCTATGATGAGGTATTAATGTTATCCTCAGCTTCTTTACAGATGAGAAAAGTGTCATGTGGAGAGATAAAGGAAACTGCACACGGCCACGCAGAGATGAGGGAAAGGGCCGGGCCCAGCACTCCAGTGGTTTGGCACATGATTTAACTACCACACCGGGGCTGGTGTAAATGCACCTACATATATCAAACAATAAGAGTCATGCCACTTACAAGTGACACAGCTAAAACACACAAAGCTTGAAAACTAAAGGTATGAAATGAATACCCTTGGAAAGAATAACATTAATATAAGGCAAAAGCGAGCTAAAGGCCAAAAAGTGTCAGAAGGGCTAATTTTGAAGACTCAATAATTATGAGATATGACAGTCATCAACTTGTCTATGAATGTCTTATTGAAATATATAAAGCAAAAATATCAAATTATAAGGAGAAATTCTTATAATCAAACAGACACATATTAGAAATGATCAAGGAAACATTAGGAGATAAACATTGAAAGGATATAAAAGATATGGAAGAACAAAATTAGCAAGCTTTGCCTAACATATAGTATTCCATACCCTAAAAATAGAGAATGCACTATTTTTATAAGTTCTCTATAAATCACTTGCTAAAACATACTGATCGTATACAAGATCACAAAGGAAATTTCAGCGTTAATGTCTAATAACAAGGAAACAGATTGAGAAACCCTGGTAATAGAATGCTCTAGAGTAGAAGTTGGCAACCTATACATAATTGAGGGAACAAACTGACCCACTGCCTGCTTTGTAAGCCTTTTAAACCAAGAATAATTTTTTTAATGGTTTGAATTTTTTTTCAATATTTTGTGACATGTGAAAATTACATGAAATCCAAATCTGAGTGTTTATAAAGTTTTATTAGCACGTATCTGCACTGGTTCCTAATTGGCTAACTGCTTTCCCACCACCTGAGCAGAGTTGACTAGTTTGTGACAAGAGTCTGTGTGGCCTTAAAACTGAAAATATTTACTATCCAGCCCTTTATAGAAAAAGTTTGTGTATCATCATTCGCCTCCCACCAAGTACACAGGCTTTTTCTGTTTTTCTCTGGATCTTTCATCTAGAACCCAGAATTGCCCCCCAAACTGGGCCCTGCAACATATTGTCAGCATATCTTCTGAGATTTTGTGAGTTAACCTCTAAAATATTTCGCTCTAACGTAAGTAGCATATGAGCAGTGGAAATAAAAAAAGACATTGCTGATTTGGAGTCAGCGGATTTAGTGCAAATTCTTCTTTGTTGTCCACTTTCCAGCTTGTTGTCATTCAGTCACTCAGTCCTGTCTGACTCTTTGTGACCCCATGGACTGCAGCACACTAGGCTTCCCTGTCCATCACCAACTCCTGGAGCTTGCTCAAACTCATGTCCATTGAGTCGATGATGCCATCCAACCATCTCATTCTCTGTCGTCCCCTTCATCTCCTGCCTTTGATCTTTCCCAGCATCAGGGTCTTTTCTAATGAGTCAGCTCTTCGCATCAGGTGTTCAAAATATTGGAGCTTCAACTTCAGTATCAGCTAACCTTGAACACATTTCTTAACTCTCTAGCTAATCTTCAACAAATTTCTTAAGCTCTGACTTTTAGATTTCTATCCTTTAAAATGGTCATGATTATAGTACTGAATACTTCAATGGTGTAATTAAATTAAAATGAGACCAGATGGCTTAGTGGTAAAGAATCCACTTGCCAATGCAGGAAACACAGGAGATGTGAGCTCAGTTTTTAGGTTGGAAGATCCCCTGTAGAAGGAAATGGCAACCCACTCCAGTATTCTTGCCTGGGAAATCCCAAAGACAGAGGAGCCTGGTGGGCTACAATCCATGGGGTCACAAGAGTCAGACATGACTTAGTGATAACCACCACTATCAAAGAAAATGAAAACCATGTTGTAAACTCTACAGTTTATATAAACATAAGATGTTATGAAAATCTGCTACTGAAAAGTCCCACACTTCACAACCCAGCAAAACTGCTTTTCTTGATAATGGTATCCTGGAACAAAAGCACTAATAGAAACATCTTAAATATTGCAGCATTCCATTTGATATATCACCTACAAAAATCATCTACAGTAATTCATGTTTGTATAGTACATTATAATGGAGAAGGAAATGGCAACCCACTCCAGTATTCTTGCCTGAAGAATCCCATGGATAGAGGAGCCTGGTAGGCTACAGTCCATGGGGTCTCCAAGAGTCAGTTTATAGCACACATCATATCTTTGATACAATTCTTCTGTGAGGTGGGCACTGTTATTGCCATTTTCCAGATGTGAAAACAGATCCAAATAGCAATAAAATGCCTTGCCCGTGGTGGCACAACCAGTAAATGGCAGAAACACAGCTAAGCCTGAGCCTTCCAAAGCTTCCTAGGCTCTTTGAACAACATCACACTGTTCTCCAAAGTAGTCAGTAGTCTGTCACTATATAGCAAGAATTTTCCAGAAAACATAAGGCTAATCGACTCAGGCTGTAAGAAATAAGAAACTACTTTCTCAAATTGAATTTTATGCTTCTATTTCTGGAATAGTTTTGATCCTCTGAACCCTGCAGTTGAGATGAGAGAGTTTCTTGTTTTTAACTTGAAATATCTCTACTTCTGCATAAATAAAACAGCCTTCTGCATAAAATAAAATAGCTAATATATTAGGTACTTTCAAAAGAAAGCTAAGGGCTTGCTTTCTCTGCCAGAATCATTATACATTATTAAACTGTAGAACATGCATTTTGAGCAACAGTTTTGTAAGAAAATATTATCACCCAAATTCTATCACACCTTAAATGGCTGCTTATGAGAAAGAAAAAGTTACCAAATTTGAATTTGTAATCACGCTAAGTGGGGATCTTTCATACTTATTATTTGGGGGATAAAGTGAAACCCGTTAGAGTTGTCAATTAGGTTTGAATCCAGGATTTAGTGTCTATAAATTGCTGATCCTTTCTCGAATTCACACAACAATCAATACAAAGACTGAATAATGCTGACATTTAGATCTATCTTGAATTGTGAAGGTTTCTGTTTGTGATTTTAAAACAATGCCTTGGCATGAGAACAAAACACCACTCTTCTACTCCCTTGAGCCAAAGAATTTTCAGTAGCTGGTGCTTCTGGTCTGACTTTTCACTCTCAGCTTTTATGCCTTTAGTTTACAACTCGTCCCCACAAGTGAAGAAGTATTTGATCGCTGGCACTGTACTCGGCTGTAAGACAGTCCTGTTTACGGTTCTCTTCCTCCCCAGCTCAGCAGACAGCAAAAGCAGTAGCGTGCAGAAGTAGCACCCGTGTCTCAGAGCAAGAAGGAACTTACAGAAGCAACGCGAAAGGACAAAGATCGGTGAACTTTCTTCACCTGCCAGGCACAATGTCTCGTCCTGCACACAGAAGACCAGAATACCATAAAATAGTAAGATCTCTTTATAAATATGTTCTCAAAGAGATTTTTTTTTTCCTGCTCTAGAGAAAATGTTTTCCCAAGTGATTTCTGAATTATTTTGAAAGGTGACGCTATTAAGTAGACTTTTTCAGTGGAGCAGAGTGTTTTGTGGAGAGAAATATAGCTGATACTTCTGGAAATAGTTACAATGATCTTTTACATACTGTGAGAGAATAATCAATTCTTTATACATATTTTAAAGTCTTCTTTTATGACTAATTATATCTACAGAAGTGTCAAATTTTTCTTCTATCTCTAAAAGTAAAAAAGATTAAGCAGTTCTTTGTATTTCATACTTCTAATTGGTTGTATTTCATACTTCATGAAATAAGAAATGAAATATATACAAAATAGGTGATTATATGTTACATTAAGTAGGAATAGGTCATTAAAAACTCAATACTAAAAAGATTGCCTTTAAAATATATTTTGTAGTCTTAAATATGATTATTATTGTGACTTATTGTGGGCTCTTATCTTTCCTGTATATTCCAAGTTCAGAGTTATTTTTAAAACTTAACTATTTGAGGATTAGATTTGGGTAAGTGTTGTTCTTTAACTCTCTTTTATTAGAAGCATTCAGAAGTTACAGATGTGAAAATTCATCATTAAGTTTAAAATTTTTAATTATTTCAGCAGACTCAAGGGCATTGCATAAAAGTAAGTAACTCTGGGCATGGATACTTAGAATTGTATGACTAACCCATGCAAACCCCAGTTGGAAATGGCTGCAGATGCCAGTCTGGAATCTTCATTTTTTTTTTATGGGATTCCTCAAATGCTGAAAAAATATTGTATGTGCTTCATATTGCACCTAAGTCACTTAATTTATATATCAGTTAAAACACATTCTTATCTTGATATATCCAAAACCTCCTGAAATAATTAATGGTGTTCTATTTTTTATGTAAAAAAATTATTGCTTTTTATGTTTTTAAAACTGTGACAATAAATTTATGTTGATTTCTCTTGTGATAAATCTGAGACCCTTCTGGACATGTTTTCAAGATACAGTTTTTGACCATGAAACAAAATGAAGAACACTGGCTTTTATGGGTACCAAGCTTAAAACTCAGCTAGAAATAAAACATAGTTAGTATCCACCCCCCAGAGAGAGAGAGAGGAAAGAAAAGAAAATGCCTCTTTTTTTTTTTTCCCAGTTTAGCCTTAATTATAAACGGGCACAATGTTGGAGCTATGGCACATAGGTAGGTACAATTTTATCTCCTTTTCTCTGTTTTTCAAATTCTTTTGTTTTACTGCTGGCAGCCAACAGCCACATTCATTCATTTCTCTCACCCCTTCAACGTTGCTTATCCTTACACTGTCATATTGGTTTTTAACAGTCATTTATCTTCTGCTGTAGCTCCTTATATGTAAGGCAGATATTTTGTGTATAATGTACAGGCAATTCTTGTGATTTATGATTAGGTTCTTGGAAGGTTTAAATAAGAACAGAATTAAAACTGAATACATGATGACCCTTCAGTGGTTTGCTTAACAAATATTTTTGTTTAAATCACATGCTTTACATCATTGGTTTCCTACTAGAAATATTAATGTACTCATTTTTTTCCTATACCTGAATTGTATACATTAGTGTCTAATGTCAATTGATGTATTTAATGTATACTCTATACATGTTTATGACATTTTGATTTAGCTTTTCAACAGCAGTTATGTCCCTATGTACCATCTACTATTTAGATTCTTTTGATTTAAAATTTATCGAGTTATAATAAATATTCTACCCAATTAAAGAAACCTATTTATCATGATATAAACCTATACATAAGAGAATGGACGTTGGTGGTATTGGGTCAATTTTGGAAGTATTTGGATCAATATCATATAACATTTCAAAGAAGTCACTTGGTTGAATAAACTATTTTATTGGTTTTCTGAGTCATTTCTACTTCTTATTTAAGAAAAAATAATTGAATACATATTATCAGGCCTGATCTTTCCCTCCATGTTGCGCTACACAAGATACCTGAGCCTGCAGATAAAAACACCTCTTCTAACCTGGAACCCAGATTTGATCTTTCATGAAAATATAAGATTATGCACAAAATAAGATTATTTTTGACAATGGTACCCCTTCCTACCTCCCTCTCCCACTCATCTCTCTACTGCAGGCAGTGCCTTCTTTTGTGCATCTCAAAGAAAATTGCTATGACAGAGGGGAGCCTGCAATCTCGGACTCCACCCGGGCTCTGCCAATCATGGCTAGCTGGGCGAGTAACTCATTCCTCCTGAGGCCTCATTCCCTCCTCTGAAAGATTGAGGGAATTGTTGTAAATTATCTCGGATATCCTCTTCTATTTCTTTGTTTTCAATAGCAGATGCAAAACAAAGAAACTTTTTTTTTAATTGGAGGATAATTGCTTTACAATGTTGTATTGGTTTCTGCCATACAACAATGTGAATCAGTCATAATTATACATATATCCCCTCCCTCTTGAGCCTACCTCCCATCCCCCATCCACCCCTCTAGGTCATCACAGAGAACCCGGCTGCAGCCCCTGTGTTATACATCAGCTTCCCAGCAGCTATCTTTTTAACACATGATAGTGTATATATGGGGCTTCCCTGGTAGATCAGCTGTAGAATCCGCCTGTAATGCAGCAGACTCTGGTTCGATTCCTGGGTTGGGAAGCTCCCCTGGAGAAGGGATAGGCTCCTACTCCAGTGTTCTCGGGTTTCCCTTGTGGCTCAGTTGGTAAAGAATCTGCCTGAATGCGGGAGACCTGGTTTCGATCCCTGGCTTGGGAAGATTCCCCTGGAGGAGGCATGGCAACCTCCTTCAGTATTCTTGACTTTCTTAATTCATCCCACCCTCTCCTTCCCCACTGTGTTCACAAGTCTGTTCTCTATGTCTGTGTCTCCATTCCTTCCCTGCAAATAGGTTCATCAGTACCATTTTTCTAGATTCCATATATATGTGTTAATATACAATATTTGTTTTTCTCTTTCTGACTTACTTCACTCTGTATAACAGGCTCTAGGTTCATCCACCTCACTACAACTGACTCAAATTCATTCCTTTTTATGGCTGAATAATATTCCATTGTATATCCTTACCACATCTTATTTATCCATTCATCTTTTGATGGATATCTCGGTTGCTTCTATGTCCTACCTGTTGTGAATAGTTCTGCAGTGAACCAAAGAGACTTTTTAAAAGGGGTTGATTGAACTTTGTGTTTTCTTTTTTCCATATTTTCAACATATCTTTGGTAAACTAAACCCAATTTATTCTCAGTTTTACTTTTGATTTTTAATGTATTCTGAAAAATATTACATATTTTAGAAATCTATAACAAAAGTGCAAATTCTCCTTTTTTCTCTAAGTATAAAGAAAAACTCCAAATTTGTTGCTATAGTTTGGGTTCAGCCTGATGGTCTCCTTAGCAGATCTGAAACCTATTAGGGATTGTGCAGACTCATGAGACGTCTCACCCAATTTTTCCTTCCAAGTGAAAACATGGCCAAAATATATCAAAGGCCATTCTAGAACAATAAGAATTTATATTAGCAATTAGTATTTAAGAAAACTTCCTCCATGAAAACGTATTGTAAGTTATATAAGCAAATGCATAGAAAGATGTTCTCATGTTAAGAAATTTATTTCACAGCTCTTTTCCCCCAGCAATGTATCCAAATATGGGTACAATTTGTTCTCAAAAGTGAAAATTATTGCAGGCATCAGACACAACTGAACACACACACTTAATGGGGAAGGGGATGGAACGGATGATCTCAAAGGCTGCTTCTGGCTAGAAAATTTTGTAAAAAGGACCAGTAGTATATTTCCCATAACTTTGCCAATGACATGAAGCTATCTCTTTTTCCCCAGAATAAAGATCTCTTTGTCCTCACCTATGGAGCTCTGGTTGCCCAACTCTGTAAAGATTATGAAAAAGATGAAGATGTGAATAAATATTTAGATACAATGTGAGTAGAAGTCTTTCATTCTTGTGGAATGTGGTTGGTCTTCCTCTTTTGACTTCTCTTGCTCCATTTTAACTGCTCTTCTATTTAAACAAATCCCATCTAGAGAGGAAGATAATTTCTAATAGCTGCCATTTGGGTTGCCATAAGCCTAAAGCAATAAAAAGGGGCTTTTATTCCATGAATATCAATCATACAACGTTTTCTTTTTCATTAGAAATTATTACTTTGCTAGTGATCTGTAAGCAAAAGACATGGTAAAACTGAAATTGCTCTTTAAAGAATATGGTGGGTCATCACATTTCTTTTCAAGTCTTCTGTTCTAGCATAATTTCTATCAATGTAAATATGTGTTTATGTAAGCATAGACTATGGAAGGATCTGTGAAAAAACTGCTAATAATAGTTGCCTGAGAGAACTGGAGAAGGGGGGCAGGAGATTATGGGTGGAAGGGAGATTTACTGTTTCTTACGTAGGGTTTTTATCACCTGAACACTTTTAACATTACTCGGTTTTACTTAAAAACATATTAAATAAAGAACTCATTCCTTCCTTTTAAAATAAAAGTCCATTCTCCTTTATTAATAGACATTTCTCCTACATTAATTCAGTCTTTAATTTTCAGAACAATTATATGATTATTATATTACTGCTTAACAATAAAACATCTATAAAAGATTGAATCTCTTAATCTTGGATCCTTAAAAGGTTTCTAACAGAGCAATGACTGGAAAATTTGCACTAGTTAGAAGGTTTCATTAGAAAGTTTGAAGAGGAAATTTAGTGTAGATGAGTATTTTTGACCTCTTTTAAAATGCTCATTATATTTTTTGATTGAAATACAGAAAAAAGACAACATTGAGAAAAGCTTGAAAGATCTTTTTGTGAACTCTTGCTTTCCTCCCTTTCTATATACTTATCCTTTTTCATCAGAAAGTTCTTTTTCATTGTTCTAAATTCTATTCATTTTGGTCCACATATTCTTTTAAAAAATTTCTTCTTAATTAGTCAGGAGCGCTGTCTGTAGCAGTGGTAGCTTTTTAAGCTATTTTATATTTAGGTCACTCTTAAACACATGATAAAATATTTTCAGAAGTCAGATTATTTAACTTGTTAGATTTCCATTGTTTTGTAGAACAACAGCATAAAATGAAGACATTTATTTACTTGACCCGTCCCCCAAAAAATACCTATGGGTAGCTACTTGGGTGCATATTTTAATAAACACAAATGAAATATTAGTTAAAGAATGCATTTTGAGAGGCTGTAGAAAGGCCTTTCCATAAGAAAAACAATAATCTGCATTTGGATTTCTTTAATAGCTTCTGCTGAGAGCATCTTACATTTTTAATTTGATATATAAAATATCTGCTTTGAAGAAATACACCCTTTGACCAAAGCAAGATATATACTGCACTGACTACAACATTCTGCCTTTCCATTACCTGTCCTAGTAGCTGAGCCTGCAGATATGCATAATATAGAAAACACTGGAAACATTTTTTCTAAAATCCTGGTACAACTATTTCTATAGTTTCTGTTCTTTATAAGTCTTTTCAATGTGAACTTCCTGGCTAGAATCACAAAGCATTTTTCTTGGAAGGCAAGTAAGCTAAATTGAATATTTCTTTCTACTCAGAAATATAAACAGATAACCTCATAGATTTAGTAAATCACTTTGACGTCAAATCCTCCTCCCTCTCCCAGTTGACTGGTCACTGAACTTTCACTCCCACCCTTTTCAGACCCTATGGAACAAATATAGCCCCATACAGACTGTGATGTCTTTTAACTTGTTAAGCCTTCTGCTGTCCTGTTCAAATTGTTTCACTAGTCCATGGACATGTGGCTGTGACATTAAAAGACCAATTTTGTGCCAGCTGGTAAGCAAAAACAGTCTTCTTTCATTTCCACTGTTAAGGTCATAATTCCTCAAGTAGGTTGAAAGTTTTAGGTCTATCTTGTTGAATCTGTCTGCTCGGATATATTATCACATCTCAATAAAATGCTTGCAGAATTGTGCTTTGGATACCAATCAAGCCATCTGCTGTGACATAGAGTGAATACATAATACAAATACCTTCTCCCAAGTCCCATACATTTACTTTCCCTAAAATTTTTTTTAAAAAAGGAACTTTTGAACTTTTCTTTTTTTGTTATTTTCACTAAACTTCAGTCTTCCAGCTTCAGTGTAGTTGAGAACTAAATGGCACAAAAAAAATTATCTCTCCATTCCCTTCTTCCTCTTCTTCCAGAACCGATCCCAGACATACCTGCTCTCCTACCATCGTAACTATGCTAAGAAAAGAATGAGCATCTAGGTACCACACCTGTAGCAGACAAGTCAGCTAGAGCCTCATTCTGTTTCTGATAATGGCCAATGATGAGAAAGCTAGCTGCCAATGAGACACATTAGGCTGCAAACACCAACCTCTTTTAATTTTAATTTACACCGTCAAGTTTGGGTCAGCCTTCACTCAGACTTTTTTGCTTAAAAGAGCCTAGTTAAAATTTCCTGGATGAGTTGTGCCCTATGAGTCATGTCATAAGGAACCCCTTGCCAAATTGCCATTTGACTTGTCAAGCTTGGTTTACTTTATCGTTTTATTTACAAACATCCTAACAGATGACGCTGAAACATAGGGGGACTTCACTAATGTCTCAAATATTGTTTTCAGAGCACATTCTTTCCCTTCCTCCACAGGGGATACGGTATTGGAACACGGCTGGTAGAGGACTTTTTGGCTCGATCATGTGTGAGAAGATGTCACAGTTATTCAGAAATTGCAGACATAATTGCCCAGGTAAGTGCATTTTAGCTTTGGCAGTGTGTTTTGAAAAATTTTGATTGGTCCTGTTTGGTGGTTTTCTTCTCCAGTTGAATGGGTTTCAACTGTATTTGTTATAGGTGCTAAGAGAAGGAATTCTAATCAAAAAGCATTTTATTTCTGCATAGAGATAAAGCTACTGTGAACAGAGATAAATGCTTCTAGGCTTTTAAACATCTATTGATTTTTCTGACCACATATGTGGTGTATACGTCCCACACTGGGACAAGTGTTTTGAGAAGGTAAACAGAAAGGCAATGTAAAAGGCAGCCTTCTAACACGTATAAGGGTGTGGAGAAGGTGATGGCAACCCACTCCAGTATTCTTGCCTGGAGAATCCCATGGACAGAGAAGCCTGATAGGCTATGGTACATCAGATCACAAAGAGTCGGACATGAGTGAAGCGACTTAACATGCACATAACACATATGCTCCAAATTAATTTCTTTGTATAATCATTTTCAGCACATGGAGGTAACCTTTGGTTAGCTCAGGGAATATTGGTATAGTCATTTTGTTCCCAGAACAATGTTTTCCCCAGAGGAAAAAATGAGCTTCCTGTAAATGCATGTGCTCTAAGAGCTTTCATAATATATAAGAAATAACTTTGAATTATCCAGCACAAGCTCAGATTTCTTGGATATAAGATTAGGAAATGAATCCTTAGCCAGAATTCATTTAATCTGCAGGCCTTATGGTTATTAACCTGGTGCTGTCTGTGGAAGCCCTAGAAAGCAGGCATGGATGTGAGATATGGATGGAGTCAGTAAGCTGCCCCCGGTTCACACAACTGACCAGTTAAGTCAGTATCATTTTCCTTTTCTCTCGTTCTTAATATAATTATACATTGTCATACTGACTCTTCATCTAAGTGGTGATAAGGGTTTGACATAGTGCTTTGTGATTCTAAGTGCAATTTTACATACTTTTTGTCTTTCATTCTTAAAGTATCTCTGTGAAGTAGACAGGGTAGAAGTTATTATCCTCATTTTCCAGTTAAGAAATCTGAGCTCCAGAAAGAATATGATAAACACTGAATATGGTGTGGTAATCTTTCAGTTGTGTCCGACTCTTTGTGACCCCATGAACTGTAGCCCGCCAGGCTCCTCTGTCCATGGGATTTTCCAGAAAAGAATACTGGAGTGGGTTGCCATTTCCTTCTCCAAAAACTGAATATAGTATATGTGAAAAAAAATTATACAACAAAAACCATAACCAAATGAAAGATGTTTTCACATATTGTTATTATTACTTTCATTATTTTGTGGCTAGTGAATCATGTAGTTGAAATTAAAATCCAGGTCTTCCAGTCCTAGTGTAGTCGGTTTATTATACCACTAAACAGGTTAAAAAAATTCTCTTTCCCTATTTGCAGATGGTAACTAAGATACTGAAGCAGTAATTTGAAAAATGAAATAACTTTTCACTAAATCACTGCTATGGGCAATACTACAAGAATACTAGGTGTTTTAATAGAAAGTAAATACTTGAAATGTATAAATGTACATGGTTGTATTCTATTTCTGTAAAAAAAAATGCCATTTGGATTTTGATAAGGATTGCATTGCATCATTAGATCACTTGGTAGTATGGACATTTTAACAATAGCAAGTCTTCCAATCCATGAATATAAAATGTAATTCTATTTTTTGTTTTATTTAATTTTTGTTTTATTTAATTTTTTTTCATTAACATTTTGCAGTCTTCAGTATACAAGGCTTTCACCTCCTTAGTTAGGTTTATTCCTAGGAATTTCATCCTTTTTTGGATGGAAATTATAGATGGGCTTTTTCTTTTTTCTTTTTGAGGGGTGATAGCTCATTGTCAGTGTATAGAAACAGTACTGATTTTTGTATGTTGATTTTGTATTCTGCAGCTTACTGAAATTAGGTATTAGTTCTAACAGCTTTTTGTATAGTTGTTAAGATTTTCATGTATAAGATCATATCATCTGCAAAAAGAGGTTTGTACTTCTTATCCAATTGGGGTGTGTTTTCTTTCTTTTTCTTGCCTGAATGTTCTTACTGTGATTTCCAGTATTATGTTGAGTTGAAGTAGTAAGAGCAGGCAGCCCTACCTGGTTCTGAATCTTAGAAGAAAAGCCCTTGTTTTCACCACTGAGTAAGGCAATGGAAAAAGCACAGCCTTTTCAACAAATGGTGCTAAGAAAGCATAGAACAATGAACCTGGACCCTTATCTTATACTATACACAAAACCAACTCAAAATGGATTTTAAAAAACCCATAAAACCCCAAACTCTAAAACTCCTGAAACAGACTATAGGGGAAAGTCTCATGACATTGGTCTTGACAGTGATTTCATGGATACGACATCAACAGCATGCATACTATTCAGTCTTTAAAAAGAAGGACATTCTGCAATATGCAACAACATGGTTGAAGTCAATTACAGAATGACAAATCTGGTATACGAAGTATCTAAAATAGTTAAATTCACAGAATCAAAGAGTTGAATGATGGTTGCCAGCAGGTGAGGGGAGGCAGAAATAAGGAATTACTAATCAACAGGCATGAAGTTTCAGTCAAGCAAGATGATTGAGCTCTATGAGACTTCTCTGATGGTCCAGTGGTTAAGACTCCATGCTTCCAATGTAGGGTGTGCAGGTTTGATCCCTGGTTGGGGAACTAAGATCTCATGTGCTATGCCATGCAGCCCCCCCCCACCCAAAAAAAGTAAGTTCTAGAGGTCTGTTGTAAAAAAAAGACTTAAAAGAAACAGGTCTGTTTGGTATAAAACTAGAACATGTGCAACATCCACTCTCCAAATATCTCTTCTCTAAACATTTTACGTCTTTTTGGTCTTTACAATGTCATATAAATTCTTGTCAGCCCCTCCTATCCTCAGTGATTGGGGAAAAAACCAACTTTCACACCCATACAAGATTCCTTATTAATGAAGAAAATGTTCTGTCACCCTCACCCTTCTCTTGCGCAGAGGGGCTGTCTCTTGGCCTTTGCACTTTCCTTCAAAGACCCGATTTCCTCCCTGTTGATCATTTCCACCTCTCCAACAAAGTGTTCTTTTACATGTGGGGATGATGTCACCCAGTTCAAGAGCATTTTAACACAGATGATGGGTCTGACTTTATACTCAGCCACTGATGCTTTGCTTATAATTAGTAGCTTTTGTTAAAAGGTTTGGCTTTCAGTAGCATTATCTCATTAGCCCTTGTAAACTCTCCTGGAGGAGGCAAGTGTAAAATGTTCCAGAGCTGGTGTTATAGAGAAGTGGGGCAAGGTCAGAGGGAGTTCACCTAGTCACATGCTGCCGTGGGGCAGAGAACAATCGGGAACAGAACCTAATGGTGTGACTTCCCTTTGGCTGCCCTCTCAGACCATGCACTTGTACAGAACACTGCCATCATTCTTCCCGAGTACCTACTGTATACTGATCTACTGTATACAGTGTACAGTACACAGTATACTGTATACTGACCTGTCATGGCTTCCACAGAACTCATGACTGTGTCCTGGCTCCAAACAACAAAAGAGAGAAAGAGGATGCATTTGAAGGAAATTGACTAGATGAAGAAATCTATGCCCATATGAGTGAAGTGATTCTCCAAAGAACTGATTAGTGAAAGATTGCATGTAGGAACAGGTCTCCTGACTTTATGCCTCTGCCTCTGAGAGGGGACAACTATTTGACTTTGGGTATTAATAACATTTTCTCCTCTCTCGCTTTCTTCGTCTTTTTCCACACAACGGATTGTCACTCTGTCTCTAGGCTTCTGAAAAATTCTTTTGACAGTCTTTACCAACCTAGACAGCTTATTAAAAAGCAGAGACATTACCTTGCTAACAAAGGTCAGTCTAGGCAAAGTTATGGTTTTTCCAGTAGTCATGTATGGATGTGAGAGTTGGACTGCAAAGAAAGCTGAGCGCCAAAGAATTGATGCTTTTGAACTGTGGTGTTGGAGAAGACTCTTGAGAGTCCCTTGGACTGAAAGGAGATCCAACCAGTCCATCCTAAAAGAAATCAGTCCTGAATATTCACTGGAAGACTGATGCTGAAGCTGAAACTCCAATACTTTGGCCACCTGATGCGAAGAACTGACTCATTTGAAAAGACCCTGATGCTGGGAAAGATTGAAGGCGGGAGAAGAAGGGGACGACAGAGGATGAGATGGTTGGATGGCATCACTAACTCAATGGACATGAGTTTGAGTAAAGTCCAGGAGTTGGTGATGAACAAGGAGGCCTGGTGTGCTGCAGTCCATGGGGTCGCAGAGTCGGACAAGACTGAGCGACTGAACTGAACTGAACCCTTAAGTTGCGCCATCTAGTGGTGTGAGAAGAAATCTCATGCCAGACACCAAATCACTGATGGCAAAGAATCTTTAGTTAGCTTTACATTTTATATAAAAAAGGACATAGGCTAATTATGAACTCAACTTCCTGTTAAACATGTATGAATTAGATGAATTTCTAATTTTATTTTTCCATATACAAGTGTACTTTTTGTGATTGTTGCTTCAAAATACAACTACAAATTTTAAGACAATATATAATAATCAGCAGCATTATAACGTGATATGCAGCAGCATATAATATTTTAAAACGTGAGTAATACAGAGCTTTTCTGAAGAAAAGCTCAAAGTAATTTCCACCTATTATCTATTTTTCTATTACAAGAACAGTGTGAAGTAAAAAAGCATCTGTCATTAGCCTCATTTTACTGACAATGTAATTAAGACTTAGATGATGTCACCACGAACACATAAAGAAGAAAAGCCAGTTTAACTGTTGATGTGAATCTAAATTGATGCATTCACTATTTTCATAGTGTATGGAGATTCCTAAAAAAACTAAAATAGAACTAGCAATTCACTCACATATTTACCTGAAGAAAATAAAAACACTAATTAGAAAAAGATATATGCACTTTTATGTTCATTGCAGCATTGTTTACAGTAGCCAAGATATGGAAGCAACCTAAGTGCCCATCAACAGATGAATGGATAAAGAAGACATGAAACACACACACACACACACACACACATATATAATGGACTGCTACTCAGCCATAAAAAAAAAGAATAAAATCTTGCAGTTTGCAACAACCTGGATGGACCTAGAGGGTATTATGCTAAGTGAGATGTCAGACGGAGAAAGACAAATGGTATATGACTTTACTTATATGTGGAATCTAAAAAGCAAAATAAATGAACAAACATAACCAAAAAGAAACAGACTTACAGATAGAGAGGACAAACTAGTGGTTGCCAGAGCAGGGAGATATGAAAGGAGCGATAAAATGGTTGAAGGGAGTTAAGAGGTACAAACTATCAGTCATAAAATCAATAAGTCACATGGATGTAATGTAAAGCACAAGAAATATAGAAAATATTTTTAATACTATGGTATATAATTTATAAAAATATAAATCACTCTTATACATCTGAAACAAATATAATGCTGCAAATCAACTATACTTCAATTTTTTAAATGTATAGCTTTCAGAGAAAAAAGCCAGCTTAGAATTTAATTCTTCTGACTTTGTTCCAGTGTTTTTTCCAAAAATTAATTGTTTCTTTAAAATAGACCTTTGAATAGAATATACATATATGTGTGTGTGTATATATATAACTGAATCACTTTGCTGCACATCAGAAACTAATACATGAAGACCAACTATACTTCAGTAAAAATATAAAATATACCTTTGAAGACTTTTCTCCTATTATGACCACCATTCTGAGAAAAATGAAAATGCAGAATTTGCAGTAGAGTTACCCTAGCTGATTTTAGTTGTAGTCATGAAATACTGGAGAGTTTAAACTTAACAGGCATATATCCCTGTGTTTATTATAAGAGCAAGTCAAAAATAAAATTGTACTTCTGTCTGGTCTAAGGTCTAAAAGAGAGCTCCTTATTACACAAAAATGTATTTCTTGGTTTCCAAACACATTTATGATAAAAATTTTATTATTAGAAGAATTGAATCAGAGAAAAACTTCATCATTGAATCAAGATAATCATAAAGGATGGGCCTGACAAGAAATATTAGAATGTTGCCTTTAAAAGTAGCTTAAACATGAGGAGCTCCAATCCTCATCAGATTCGGAGCAGTAGTCTAACCAAGTTCAATGTAATGGAGATTAAATATGAGTCCACATCCTGCTCAGCCACATTCCCACTTTATGACCCTGAGCAAATCATACAGTTTGTCCAAAGGTCAATGTCCATATGTATCAGGTGAGACCTCATCCAGCTGTAGTTTCCGGATTTTCAGGTGTTGCTTTCCCTAGCTAAACTCTGAACACAGAACTGTAATCACAAACAGCTGAGTATGCTGATTGGAGCTTCCAAAGTCTCTCTCAGAGCATCCGTGTCTTCTCATTACTGATAGTGTTTACAAATAGTTGGTCTGGTGTAAACTTTGTTCACCAAAGCCTGGAAAGCTTTTTACTGTTAGGTCAATGTCTTTATGATGGTTGCTCTGAGGGGTATAGAGGGAATTTATGATTTTCTAGAATAAACATCACATCACTGGCATTGTCACAGTAAGATGAAAATTTTAAATAGAGAAAAATATGATATAAAATATATAAAAGATAGAAACAGACTTATAAAACTCAAAATTCTGATCCTTAGGCTGAAAAAAATTGGAACTCCATATATTGTGCTTGCAATAAATTCTGAAAAGCAAAAGTGAAATCTTTTACTTTGAATATTATCAGTTGAAACCTTGGAAAGGTAAAGGAACTCATGATCAGCCTTACTCAGAACATCTTTATTCTGAAAATAGGGCAACATAAGGCTGTATTTTAGTTCAATCTTTTAATCAGGCTGTGATACACAGTTTCACTGTGTTTTATGCCTGTTGATCTTCCAAGAATTTGCTGCTGGCCAGTTTCTTTTATATATATTTCTGTTCTCCATCCAACAAAAACAAAACTGTTTTACAATGAATGAAAATAAGATGAAGTTTTCCTGAGTTACAGTAATACACATAAAGTTTGACTTGATACTTACATAGATTATCCAGAAAAATTATATTGAATTTCATTTCCCCATCATGTCTATAAACTTTTCAAAGGAAAGGATAATTTCAGGCATTCTTGGGGTTTGGCACATCATGCCATGGCAAACCAGCACGTTGTAGACATTCATTAAATATTGTTGAAGTGAATTTATTTTTTTTTTCCATTTATTTTTATTAGTTGGAGGCTAATTACTTTACGATATTGTAGTGGTTTTTTGCCATACATCGACATGAATCAGCCATGGATTTGCATGTGTTCCCCATCCCGATCCCCCCTCCCACCTCCCTCCCCATTCCCATCCCTCTGGGTCTTCCCAGTGCACCAGCCCGGAGCACTTGTCTCATGCATCCAACCTGGGCTGGCGATCTGTTTCATGTTGCTCCTCCTAGTCTGTCCAGAAGAGGGCAGTGGGCCGTATTCATCGCCAAATTAAAGACTTTCCTCTCTCTTCCTCTCTTACTGTAACTCTCATTACCTGCAAAAGCCCCCTTATTTCAAGTAATATTTACTACGGTGAAAATACAATGCTCTAAAAGTATCTAGTTGCTCACAACAGCAAATCAGCAATAACAAGATTTGAATTACAAAAGGATCCTGAACCGGAAAATAACTGACTCTCCCTGAATAATAGACAAGGAACTCATCTTGATAATTTTACTGAAATGTTTATTTTTTCCATGATTTACAGGAGTGTAGAAATTTTCAGGAGAAGATTCATTCTTATTACATTGGTGTCAATTGTGATTACAAAATGCAAGCATTAAAGAGGTAATCCAATCCCATTTCACTTAACTTAATGGGCTCATATGTCTTCCAGTTTATTATAAGGGCAAATAAAAAATACAGTTGTACCTTTCTCTGGTCTAAGATCTAAGAAACATCTTCTTAGTTACAGAAAAATATTTCTCATGCTTTCCAAACACACTTATAGTTAAGTTTTACAATCTCAAGAAGCTAAGAGACAAAATTGATCATTTAAATAAATTATTCCCATTTCTTATGGAAAATGTTTGAAATGTATCCTAAAACTCCTCATGGAACAAAACTGTGTTAGGTAGCCTCTTGTATGCTGCCAGCATTAGGATGTCAGGTTGTAGGGGCCTGCTGTGAGGATGCTGGGGACACCAGAGCTGGGCCTCACGGAAGAATAGAAACGGAGTCTTATCTTGTCAACTCAGTAGCAGGCATTTATGGTTCCTTACTGCAGTCTTCTGCCATTTTAGTGACTCAACTACTCTGGTTATTAAGCTCTTGCAGCTACCTACTATCATTTTATTCTTCTTTATCTTCTCTCCATCTCAGTGATTCTGCTGCCTCACACGTTTGGCCGCCTCTTGATTTCTACTTACTCATTTACTCCAGGTGTTTTTTGCTTTCTGCCGTCATCTAACCTGTGATTCTCTCTGTGTCTCACATTCAAACTCCCAAAAACAGAGCCTCTAGCCTGTGCAGCCAGTCACTAGCCCTCTGTTGGGCGGAGTTTTCATACTAAGCCACTTCCACAGACCCACAGCCAAACTATGGACTGACTGTCTTGGTTTTCAAAGGCCTGTCCTTGTCCATTGTACTCAGTCGTGTCCGACTCTTTGCAACCCCATGGACTGTAGCCTGCCAGGCTCCTCTGTCCATGGAATTCTCCAGGCAAGAATACTGGAGTGGGTTGCCATGCCCTCCTCCAAGGGATCTTCCTGACCCAGGGATCAAACCCAAGTCTCCTGCATTGCAGGCAGATTCTTTACCATTTGAGCCACCAGGAGAAACAAGAGGATAGTGAAACAGAAAGCATGGCCATCAAAGGGGACCCCTCAGAGAGGGGATTCGGGTATGAAAAACATCCTGAGACTTTCCCACATGGGGAAAAAGAAAAAAGAAACTTACTCTTTCCATCGAGGAAATTGGTAGCAGTGATTTGTGGGTCTTACTTTACCTGTGAACACTCTAGTTGCTTTATTCATCTTACGGATGCTACTGTTTGTTTTTCTTTGTTCCAGCGGCTAGAATTCCTGTATACAATAGTGTAGCAGGCTCCATTTAGCATGCTAGCTACAAGGTACCAGCGTTCTGAATAAAATGCTAATTTTGGATCTGGGGAAAAAAAAAAATGAAGAAGGGAATTGTCATTGTTATGCATTTTGCAGACAATAGTCAAGTAAGCAAACCTTTCCAAAAAAGAAAATGTTTCTCCTAGGAAGCAGTCCAAGTGAAACCACATTGTTAGTTGAAAGTAAATATTTTAGACCATTAGCAAGAGTGGGGCAGACATTTCTTAGAACACTAAACTCAGAGATACTTTGGTGGAAGGGAGATAACTAAGTTCTCCTAAGACAAAAATGATATTGTGCTACAGTAGATAGTATTTGGTTTTTCTTTTAAATTTCTTATAAAAGAACCAATCATAAAATTTCTGGTCCTCTAATCCTATGGGGGTTTTGCTTTTGCTTCTCTTTTTCTAAACCCCTTGCAGTCCTTTCTCTTGGCATTCTGTGTTTTTCCAGAGAATGTTACCAGAGATGACCTGATATTTTTACGTGAAGAGAGAAACTGCCTGGGTGAAGTGAACTTAAACCAGGCCATTCAAGTCAGAGGCATCAGTATATCTTAGGGTGTTTTTTCCTCTTAAAAACAAAACAAAGCAAACAGTTTTGTTCCTTATGCTTCTGTATTTTACTTTTGCTCTTTTTTTTTCTGATTATATTTGGCTTCCTTCATTTTCTTAACAATATACTTTATCTTTTAAAAAAGTACCTTCCACGAAAATCACCATATTTCACAATTCTGTAGTAATAATCAATCATTCAGTTGTGTCCGACTCTTTGCAACCCCATGGACTATATAGCCTGTCAGGCTCCTCTGTCCATGGGATTCTCCAGGTAAGAATATTTGAGTGGGTTGCCATGCCCTCCCCCAAGGAAATCTTCCCAACCCACGGATCGAACCAAGGTCTCCCACATTGCAGGCAGATTCCTTACCGACTGAGCCACCAGCAAGGCTCAGGAATACCGGGGTGGGTTGCCATTTCCAATTCTAAGTGTAAGCCTAAATGGAATGCACCCAGTACCATGCAGAGCATACCTGATTATGTTGACATCTTAATTCTGTGCACAAAACTCAGGGAGGCTTTTTTCTGTGCTTTAAACGTTTTATTATTTTTTTTTCTCTTACTAGGATAAAAATTTAAATCTCAATGTTAAAGTTACCTCCATTCCCACGGTGCCCCCACCACCCCCGCAACACACAGATACACATAAACAGATACACACTTTTGCCTTTTACACACCACTTACTTAAAGGGATAGACAAAGAAATGCAACCTGAATGGCATAAAATAAAGGGAGCCTTGGAACATTTTTATGGCTAGGCATCACCCACTCGATGGGCATGAGTTTGAGTAAACTCTGGGAGTTTGTGATGGACAGGGAGGCCTGGCTTGCTGTGATTCATGGGGTTGCAAAGAGTCGGACACAACTAAGCGACTGAACTGAACTGAACTGAACTGAACATTTGCCCTTTGTTAAAATCTCTCACTGATGTGGAGGACTGGTTTTCGCTGATCCTTTTGGAAGGTAACGCATTCATGCTGCTTTTACTGCCTTGGGGCCAGAAGCACGCCTCTGATGCTGCCTAGTTAGTGGTCAACATCACCAGTGATAAGACACCTTCCTTCTTCTGCAACATGTGCTCTCCACACTCAGCTCAAATCTCTGCATGTCAGGCAACTCAAAGCCATAACCCGGATAACCTGCCAGGAATCTTAACGCAGTGGGGTGGGAAGAGGGAGAAGGTGCAGGGGGCCACCGCTAATTTCACCTCCATGAAATCGTTTAACAGCCAACAATTGTGACTCTGGGACAAAGACCCCGCAATCCTGAATTTTTAGGTATCTTGTCACTGCTTTATACTAGAATAATTTTTAAATAGATGTTTGAGGATTTAGACATTATGGGCTCCCATCCGCACCCAAAAGATTGAAGTGGGAAACTGAGGTCCTCGAACACTGGAGTCCCCAGAGTCTACCTTGCGTTCGGGAGCCAGGCACTCCTTACCTGTGATGCCTACGGGGAGCTGAGCAGGGGTGGGGAAGAAGCCAAGTGACAGCCTGGGTCACTCGTCAGAAGTGCCTGGAAAGACCAGGAGGGTCCGGTTCACAGCCTACACGGTGGCAATCGGAGAGCAGGTCAGAGCGCAGTTCCCAGCGCAGCACTGGGGTGTGGGTTTCAGGGCTGACGCACCACACGTGCCCCATCCCCAACCCCTTCCTAGGATTCCTGCTTCCTCTCCTCCGGCAATCAAGCAATGGAAGGGAATCAGACTAAGCCCCAACACAACACCTTTCTTTGCTGTTAATTGCTATTTTTCAAAGACTAGCTCATAATCTAGAGGTAGAGGCCTACTGACTTACTTTACTTTTTTCCAACATATGGTATTAACATAAGTGGGAGCCCTTAGTAAACAGGGATTAAATTCCATGCAAGTCACAGCACAGCATCACACAGCATTCCAGAGAAGGCTGATCTCAGTTAGCTGAATGTCAGACCATTTTCCTTGTTAGTAACATTGTCGAGCAGAGAAGACAGAAAAATCAAAAGGAAAGAAAAACCCTTTGTAGTCAGAAAATTCTCAATATTTAAAAATGATGAATATTAACAGCAAAGGGCACACACAAAATATTTTGAAAATTCTTACCATTTGGTCCAGAAATCTGTTTCTTAAAAATAAGAAAACCTTTTTAAACAAATATAACTATTCAGACTGAATTTTCCCCTCTGAGGAGCAAGAACTGCCTTATATAAACACCCGCACACTGACTCTGTTCCCTTTGTACCTCTGGGAGGGGTGAAAGAAAAAAAGCATGGGAAGCTTTCCTTTGTGAACAAGCTTGTGTGCATAACCACAAGGTCGGTGGATTCTGCAGGCTGAGCGGGTCTAACCCAGAGGACTGCATCAATTGCTTTGGCAGATTCTCGGTATGAAGCCAAGGCACCTGCAGGAAAGTTACCCTTTAACTTTTTTTTTAGACTACATCTGTATAATATTATTTTTCTTTTAGACACAGAGAAGTATCTCTTAAGGCTCAGTAAATTCTGCAAGTTACCTCCCCTCACTTATGAATGCCTGTCTTCCACTTCTGTTCTTGATCAAGTCTTACAGGCAAACTGGCTCTTTCCAGGCATCTTGTCTCCTTAGCACTATTACCAAAGATGTTCCAGAAGGAAGTGTTCAATCTTTCAGGCATCTCAGCACATGAAATCTAGGCTGTCCTTAATTTTCCATTGGAGATTCTTGATTTTATTCCTATGGCTTAACTTATTTGGAAGAAACTCATGAAAGAGAGTGACTTATGAAACAAACTTAAGTGTTCGGGTTGAAAACAGCAATAGCATTGGGAGCATTTCATTAATGTAACTATTTACCATGAAATTCCTAACTGGGGGTGAGAATAGTTGAGGAAACACTCTGGGAAACAAAACCCCAAAAGCTCAAGCAAGCTCTACCTGAGCCTGGAGATTCGGAGACACACGGGCAGGCCAGCCATGCTCTGGAGCAGTCAGCCCTGCTTGGTGAGTCTCTTAGTTTGTGTCACAAGTAAGATTCTGTCCAGATTTGCCCTGACCTCTCAATGCTGCACCAGAGAAATGGTTATCGACCCTGACTATTTCATAGACTCATCAGCTTCTCCCTACCCCAAATTCTGATGCCCAGGCCCTAATTTTGACCAGTTAAATGATGGTCTCTGGGAATAAGGCCCAGGCATCAGAATTTTTTTAAATGCTCCCTGTGTGATCTTTGGGCTTCCCTGGTGGCGCTAGTGGTAGAACCTGTCTCCCAATGCAAGAGACCTAAGAGAAGGGAGTTCGATCCCTGGGTCAAGAAGAGCCTCTGAAAGAGGGTATGGCAACCCCTCTAGTAGTCTTGCCTGGAGAGTCCCATGGACAGAGGAGCCTGGCAGACTATGGGCCACAGGGTCTCAAAGAGTCAGATGCGACTGAAGCGACTTAGCATGCACTCACACACGCATGCAGTCTTTAATGGCACCCACTGCTTTGGAGCACGAGTTTTCTTGATGCACCAGGGTGGTCACCGCAGAGGTGAGGTGGCATGTGGGGACTGCTACTCCTCCTTCCCTCAGTTCAGATGCTTCCAGAGTTACCTTTTTTTTTTTTATCTCCTTTAAGTGTTTCAAATAAAATAAAATGTCATTGGGAAAAAATGTGGAGAACATTAGAGGGATATAATCAAGGAGAGTCGTGATTGAAACAATGCCCATCAGTGTTGGGATAACTAGTTTATCCCATTTGGGAGGAGGTAGGGAAAGAAACTGCCAAGGGCCAAAGAAGATGAAATTGATCAAACACCAGTTTGTAACTATATGTTTGCAACTATATATTTCTTTAACTGCTTTATTTCCTTTTTAGCATCAGGTGAAACTCACTCGTAGTTAGCCAATAGTTTAAGGAAGCAAGCCTTTTAAAAACCCTAATTACTATCTCTCATGTTTCCTCTCTTGGAGCAAACACCAACAAAACACCTTGAAGAAATCTTCTTGATCTGTTGATACCATCAGCAATTATTATTATTGCAGAAGCACATCCTTTTATGTTAAAAATCTAAGAATAAAATGTTGTTACCATGCAACTAGTGGAGAAGAAAATGGCAACCCACTCCAGTATTCTTGCCTGGAAGAATACAGTCCATGGGGTTGCAAAGAGTCAGACATGACTTAGTGACAAAACCACCACCACCATGCAACTAGTAACCATTTTATAGGTTGTTTCCTCTGCCAAAGGATGTGTATATTTTGAGGTATTTTTCTAAAGCAAAATTATTCAACCTCACCTGAATTAATAACTTTTCTTACTTTATCCTCTTCCTTAAAACGATCTAGAGAATGTGATTAAGTAAATTAATTCATTTCCCCCAATTTAATCTCAGTTACTACAATTTAAAATGTTTTAAAGATTTTTTTTCTGGCATTGGTGTGGCTGTAGGGTCAGGAAATTTGAAACTGAAAAGACAGCTGGTCATACAGACAGACAGAAAGATGTGCTCTCAAAGATATAAATATTAAATCTGGGGTACTCTTCTAAATCTTTTATGAACTTTCCATTGCTGAAAATTTCTTCTTTATCAATTGTAATTTTTACCTGAGGAAATAAAATATGACAGTGATGCCATGTTCTAACTGCGCTTCTGGTTCACCTCATCAATACGGTGAACGAGAAGCATAGTTAGAGCATAACTATCTCAAATGTCTAGAAACCCAAGTGAAAACACTGTGCAGAAAGGGAAAGAGGCCAAGGGCCCAAATAGAGACCAAGAAACTTGGAGATAGACATCAATTCCCGGAGTACACCAAGAAGACCATGGAACTAGGAATTTATGGGCTACTGCCTTAAGACTCAGGACAACAGAATTGAAAAAAACTCTGGTGTACTAATCCAACACTCAAATAGTGTGCTAATCCAACACTCAAATATTACAAGTGAGGAAATTCGCTTTAAAAGATTAAATGAACACTTGAGAATACACCACCATGAGGCAGTATTTATGTGACAGAAGTTGAGTCAGACTAATTCAGGTCCAAACTTAAGCTCCATCTCTTACCTGTGGCTTAAACATAACTTTTTGAAATTTAATATTATTCATAAAGGTGGAAACAATCACCTTTCCCAGTATGCTTGTGAAAATTTGAATACAAATTATATGTAAAACATCCAACACATACTAGTTTAACAAATTTTAATTCTGCCTTTCCTCTTTAGTGGAGTAGCAAAATTTAGAATATTATCTCTCTTACAAATATTATTTTATTTGGCTAGGCAAATATTCTTTCTGCATAACTCAATTTTAACAAAAAACTGAACTTTGAAAATATTATTTGAAGCAGCCTAAAAGCAGTTTTCCTCCAGAATCAAATATGACATTTTATATTTGTAATAAGAATCTTCCAACCTCCAAAATGAATTAAACTAACCTAAAGCTCTCGACCAAAACCCTACTCCAATAGGTATAAGTACAAAGGCACTCGCACTTGCCTTGCCTGCAAGTAACACAGGCCTCCTTCTGGGGTTACCCTCCATGTTCAAGTTCAGCCTCAGTAGTTCAGCTTGCCTCCTTACCTCTCCTAAAACCTCATTATGTCCCAGTACTCATTTAAGGCTTCATTAAGGTTTAGTCAGAAGCCACTGTGTTAAACAATGAAAACTGGAGCCAGATCCTTCCTTGTGTCAGCTCCTCAGGGCAATCTAGGCTCCCTTGGGAACTTTGGGGAATGAAGAGATTGGTTGAATACATGATAACAATCAAGGCAGCAACCACACAAATGAGAACAGTCATCCTTGAAGCTGCTACATAAAAGAAGCATGTACATACAAAAATTAAAAAAATAAAAGAAGCATGTACAGATCCAAAGCTCCTTACTCTTTATGTCATAGGTAAGGGGCTGCAAATGTCAAAATGTCAACTATTGACTTTATTCTGGTTGCATGAGTGAACAAAGGAGGAGAGTGTAGGAATGGTTTAAACAAGAATCAAGACCCCAAGATAACTTAGCTTTTTAAAAGTATTATTCAGTTAATGAAATTTCAATAAGAACATAGTCGTAGCTTGGTTCTGAATCTAAAACCATAAGATTTCATGAAAACCAACTAGAGTGACAAGGAGAATAAAGAGAAACACATAGACTCAATTTTCTTGAAACGAGAGAAAATATTTCTCCATGATGAAAGAACGTAACTAATAGCAGGGAAAATTGATCCAAAAGATCTATCTGAAAGTATATTTAGTATGTCATTAGACTTCAAAGATGAAGAAAGGGTTTTTTGAGAATATAGGTTAAAAAATTGATATTAGCAATATATTAGTAAGATAGCATCAGATGTTCCCTTAACAAAGTTCAATGACAGAAGAGACTAGAGTAACACATAAAATATACTCAAGTAGAGAAAGTATGAACCAGCTAAACTGTCCTTTAAGTACAGAGTAGGCCAATAACTTGAATACATAAAAATTCAGGGAATAGGATTCCTGAGAACTTTTTCTGAGAATACTACTAGAAGGTAGACTCTGGGCAAGCAGGAGTTGATTGACAAAATTTCAGCAGAAGAACTGAGGTGAGCACATGACTTATTTCATTGTATAGCTATTATGAAAAATTTCAGATCTATTCAAATATACAGAGATTATGTAATGAATCCTATGCACCTACTATCCTACTTCAATAAGTATCAATGTTTTGCCAATCTTGTTTCAACTATCAGCTCCCCCTTTTTGTGATGAAATATTTTAAAGAAAACTCTAGACTTTCTGGTAATTCACATATAAATATTTCAATGTGCATCTCAAACTGGTAAAACATAAACCAACATGCTATTATCATGCACATAAAAATGAACAGTTCCTTGAATAACCTCATTTCCATTCAATACTCATTCATATTTTTCTAAATATCTCAAAGATATCCTGTGTCTGTTCGTTGCTTGCAACAGGATACAAATAAGGCCCGCATGTTGTTTCTGGCCGTTATGTCTCTTTTATTCTCCTTCTTAAAATGCCATTTGTTTATGGAAATCTGGGTCATATGTCCAATGGCACGTCCTATATTCTAGATTTACGTGGCTGCTTTCTCATGGTGCTAATTAACTTGTTTTCTTTTGCCTGCTTTTCCTTGACACTAATAGTAAGATCTTGATTAAATTCAGAATTTATTTTTTTAGGAAACAGTATTGTACAGGTTGTACTGTACTAACTTCTGTACTGCATAACATTAGGAGGCACATAGTATGTGGTTGGCCCATTTTGGGGCTTCCCAGGGGGCTCAGTGGTTAAAAAAAAAAAAAAAATCTGCCTGCCAACGCAAGAGGACTTCCCTGGTAGCTCAGATGGTAAAGCGTCTGCCTACAATGCAGGAGACCCAGGTTCAATCCTGGGTCGGGAAGATCCTCTGGAGAAGGAAATGGCAACCCACTCCAGTACTCTTGCCTGGAAAATCCCATGGATGGAGGAGCATGGTAGGCTATAGTCTATGGGATCAAAAAGAGTTGGACACAACTGAGTGACTTCCCTTTCCTTTCACTTTCAATGCAAGAGACACAGGAGATGCGGGTTCAATCCCTGGGTCAGGAAGATCCTCTGGAGGAGGAAAGTAGCAACCCACTCCAGTATTTTTGCCTGGAAAAATCCCATGGACAGAGGAGCCTGGAGGCTGCAGTCTGTGGGGTTGCAAAGAGTCAGACATGACTGAGCGACTGAGAACAAAGGGCTCATTTTAAGGGATGCTGAGACAAATGAGCGGCTTTGAGCTGCACGCTCTTCATCCATCCTGCCTTCACCTAGTAGTTCAGAATTCATTATTTATTATCCAGATCCATTATGTCATCAGTGGCTGCAAAATAGTTATTTTATAATGCAAAAAGTTCTACAAAGAATAAAATAATAGTAAAGTATAGAGGTTTAAAAATAAATGCATTCAGTTCAGTCACTCAGTCACGTCTGACTCTTTGCAACCCCATGGACTGCAGCACACCAGGCCTCCCTGTCCATCACCAACTCCTGGAGTTTACTCAAACTCTTGTCCATTGAGTCAGTGATGCCATCCAACCATCTCACCCTCTGTCGTCCCCTTCTCCTCCCGCCTTCAATCTTTCCCAGCATCAGGGTCTTTTCAAATGAGTCAGTTCTTCACATCAGGTGGCCAAAGTATTGGAGTTTCAGCTTCAGCATCAGTCCTTCCAATAAATATTCAGGACTGATTTCCTTTTAGGATGGACTGGTTGGATCTCCTTGCTGTCCAAGGGACTCTTAAGAGTCTTCTCGAACACCATATTTCAAAAGCATCAATTCTTCTGTGCTCAGCTTTCTTTATATATGCATTAAGTAATAGCTTTTTCTTGTACTCTAACTAGCACTTAGAAAATACCATGGAAAAAGGAAAACATTAGACTAGTGGCAAAGAAGAATGCAGATGTACAATATTTGCAAAACTTAGGTGAGGAAATCTAAAAATATCCTTAAGTGATGAAAGGTAGCCTTGAATAAACAGAAAATACATGGAAAGTCACCCCATGTTCTCAGACAGGTTGATAATAGCACAGAGTCTAATTCTGTAGATCTGGAGTGGGGCCCAAGATTCTGAGTTACTTCTATCTTGCCTTCCCCAGTGTAGCCTGCTTTCTGCTTTAGAGTTGTTGTTCTCCAGATGTGGTCAGCATCAGCAGCAGATGCTGCTGCAGCATCATCATGCAGGTCAGATGCAGCAGCAGCAGCAGCATCACCTGAGAAGTTGTTAGAAACGCAAATTCTCACCCCCAACCTGTCAAATCAGGCACTTGGGCTCATCACTTTACATTTTAACAAGCCATTCAGTTGATTTTTGGCACACTTTAAAGTTTGAGAACCAGCACTTCTAAAGTTTCAGTTGCATAGAATCACCTAAGATCTTGTCTAATGGCAGGCTTGATTCAGTAGGTCTGGGCTGGAGTCTGATTCTGCATTTCTAACAGGCCCCCTCCCTCATGATGCTGGTGCTGTGGTTTGAATGTAACACTTTGGGGAGCAAAACCAGAAGACCAATGTTTCTAACTTACTCAAGGCCAGCCTGTCCTGTGCCGTCCACTGTCATCTTTTTCTGGGTACTAACGCTAAAAATATGTCACTTTCTCAGTAATTTGTTTATTTTAAACCAAATTAACTCATAGCAGTGTGTTCCTCTCAAACCAAATTTAACCTAAAATCATTAAAAATGAATCTCAGGCTTTGGGGGAGCCAGTTTGGAGAAGTAACTATTCAGCATCTATCAAATCATTCCACAGCTCATTCACTGCTTACTGAAATCAAGAGATAAATGTTATTAAGAAAAAAGAAAAATCTATGCATAGGGAGATATTTGCATAATCTATATATAAATTCAATGTGCCGCTAATCTCTCATTTAACAAATTCTGATTTTCACATATTAATGTTCAGGATATCTTACTTCATAATGCCTATAATTTGATTGGCTTCAAACAACCAACATTTATTTAAGCTCAGGGGATTTTGACAGGGCACAGTGGGGACCCCTTTATAATATCTGCAGTCTGAGATGGTGTGGCTGAGATGTCTGCATGGCTGGTATGACCTCACTCAGACCATAGATCTGGGATCGTTTTCCTGGCTGTTTGTTGGGTTCTCTGGTTCTCCTCCATGTCTTTCTGCTGAAGCTGGAATGTCCAGATGACTTCTTCACTCAGATTCCTGGTAACTAACCTAGAATGACTCGAATAGTTGGAGCTGGCCAGCTATGGTCTCCCTCTGTCTGTCTCTCTCGACTTGGCTACTTTAGCCTTCTTCAGGGCTTGGGACTCTTCAATAAGGTAATTGCATTTCTTACATGGTGGCTGGTTTTTACCAGATCAAGCATTGCCAGAGACCAAGGCATAAGCTGGAATAGTTCTGCAACCTGGCTTCAACTCTGCTACATATTGTTGGTTCATTAGGGGGCAGATTCAAGGAAAAAAGGAAAAGACTCTCTCTCAATTGGCACCATTAAGCCATGTTTAATCTACCATGGTTAGGCCTATTGCAGTGAAACTCAGATGCACCCAAGTTGTACCAGAGACAGTTTGGCTAGAATGAAAGTAAATGCACCACAAAATCTTCTTAGAAAGTTCTGGCTCATATTGTCCATGATTAGCATCTGTTCCTAACTCAGATTTCAGTGACATCACCTTGGTAACTTGAAATTACAACATAGAAATGGGAAAACACTTCAAATAACCACTTTTTTTTCAAGGAACCAATTGTTACACATTTGTCACACACCATGTTTAAAACACAAACAATATTGCAACCTCACAGCCCCTACCTCCCACTCTCCCACCTACACACACACACACACACACACAGATACAATCTGACTCTGCACCTCCAAGTTCCCAAGGATATGTGTCAGGTCTTAAACCTATAGGATCCTTTCCCCAATTTGGGATAGTGTTCCATGGTAATAAGGAATTCAGCCCCAAGATTCTCCAATGAGGAGGCAAGGACCCTCCATAGTATAAGATGTGAGCCACAGCATAAAACACAGTACCTCTTCCTTAAATATTGATTCCACTCAGAGATTTAGAGGGAACTAATATATCTATATATTTAAACTAATGTGGATATATTATATAATAGAATACAAAATTTGCATTCTGTAGGAACCCACTAAAGTGTTTTTAGTTTCTTATAAAGTCACAAGGGAATAAATGAACTTTAAGGGTGGAAAAAAGTTCTAACATATAATATTAACATTGTTTTTGCTGTTTAGTCACTAAGTCATGTCCAACTCTTTTGTGACCCTGTGGACTGTAGCCTGCCAGGCTCCTCTGTCCATGGGATTTCTCAAGCAAGAATACTGGAGTGGGTTGCCATTTCCTTCTCCAGGGGATCTTCCTGACCTAGGGATTGAACCTGGGTCTCCTGCATTGCAGACAGATTCTTTACCACTGAGCCACCTGGGAAGCCGTATATAATATTAATTTATCCCTTTATATCAATAGTCATAAGTATAGGTGTGTGTGTGCTTGTGTGTATGTGTACATGTGCAATTTTTAGTGTGGAAATAAGCCCATGAAGGCAAAAGTGCCTAGAGCCCACAAGAGTCATAATACAGCTCGCTCGGACTCCAGGGGTCTACTTTCAATGCATAGTGGAAACATGGGAAAAGCTCTGAATATTTGGCATCATATCCTTTCAATGTGTTATTTTTGAGAACTGATGTCTTCAGATTCCAAGGAAATGAATTTTAAATGGTAGCATTTCATACATCCTTGGAAGGTAGTAAGATAGATTTACGAGGATTTCTACCAACTACATCGCAGATCCCACTGTGTGGAAGTGGGAAGTCTGTTAATAACAGAAGTCTGTTAAGGGGACCATGCTCCCTCACAAGTCACCACTGCCCCGCCCTGGATTCCGTGACTGTATTTACATAGTGGCAGAACTTCTTGCATGAGTCTCACTGTCAGCCCTCGAATCTTAGAACCGGAAGCCCCTGAGCCCGAGCCCGAACCCCCAACCCATACAAGAGCACATTGTCACCATCTTTGGCCAGCCACTCAGCATCAGTTTGAGCACATGATACCTTGTCATGGCTCAAAAGCTGCTTCCCTTTGTGTTATTGTCTGATTAAGAAATACTAAATGGAAGAAAACGCGGAGATACTCAGGTAGCCGTTGATGCGGGAGGAAGATGTCTGGACCCCGCGAGTCAGTGATGGTGGGTGAGCTGCACGTTTTGGGCGGTACCCATAAGCATCATTGTGGTCTCCTCATCCTCCGGGCGAAGGTCCAGACCATCCTCTACCACCCTGTGGAGAGTGCTGTAGTGTTGCCGATTTTGGTGGAAGGAATGGAGCTCCGAAGCAGCCTCCCAGGCCGCAAAGGTGGGCATGGGGAAGACATCTGGCCTCTTGTTTTCCAAGAAGCATTTCAGGTTTCTTTCACTCAGCTTCTTGGCATAATCCACGAATGTGTTTTCCAACTGCTCCTTCTCCTTCTGTGCATATGTCTTCCAAAAACTCAGCTGAAGGTAACTAACTTTAGATCGGCAGCGAGCATAACATGTGGTGAGCAGAGAGAAGAACGATGCGGAACAAATCAGGAACCATCCTAGAATCTTAGAAATAGAGAAATATTGAGCACACCAAAAGCAAAGCTACTTCTCACGGAGACGGGGTAGTGTTATTGGGAAGTGTATGGCTAATTTAATGGCAGACCTCTGTTGACATCCTTCATCTTAATTATTAACAAGTTTTGTTCTTTGTTTTTTGTGGGTTTTTTTTTAATAGTCAAATAAAGTTAAGGTTTACCTAACCTCTGTTCATCCTACCCACCATTGCTGGTATGCAGTGAAATACCCAGAAGGCAGGCAAATGGAAATGAGCAAAAATATAGATTATCAAGAACTGGAAGAACCAAGCCCTCATATAGTACTAGCTTTAAAGGAAAGAATTCTGTGTGTGAGCGTATTACTAGTTCCTTAGTGGAGTATCTTCAGGCATTGATATGTGGATATTCATGACCAGTGACTGATTTTCCCCACGTTACATTGTTTACAGACCCTCCCTGAGAGAAGTGTCATCACTCATTACCCTATCCTGTCTCACTATAAAGCAAGACAAATGTAACACAATAAGGAAACTGAAGCTATAAGAATTGGAAGCTTGTGTAAAAGCCAAGGGAAAAAAAATGAACTTTTGGACATCAGTTCTCAAAAATAACACATTGAAAGGATATGATGTGAAAAAAAAACAGAATGAATTTTTTGGCCAACCCAATATTTTTCACAATTGGAGTTACTTTCATATGTGAACAACTAACAGAGCTCTTTCCAAGTTTCTCTTAATATTTTAGTTAAATGGCCCTTTAGTATTTCTCAGCAGATGGGCCTATTTGAACATAAAAATAACAATCTGCAAATGAACCCATGCTGACCGTAATAGAACAACAAATGAGCTCCAATGCTTATTTGGAAACCCATGGTTTCCAAACTCTGACTCAGACTATGGAGGTCATTGTGCAGGATCTCAGACCTCACATGAGCGCCAGCTCTGGGTTGGCACTGGTTGGGTTTAAATCTCAACTTTCACTTTTTTATAGGTATTCTCTGTGCCTTTGATTCCTCAATTGTAAAGTAGGGATTACCCTCCTCAGAATATAATTTAGAGGATTAAAATGAGGTGATGTAGAAATCCACGTGACTCAGTAAGTATCAGCTATTAGCACGAGCTGCTATTTTTCAATCGTATCCATGTCTATGTAAAGGCATTACTACTTAGGGTATCTTTCTGATGTGATTAAGAAATGAGGTACTGCTCCCATCGTGTGATAGTGCTTATATTTACTTTAGTCACTTGTGGTTGGTTTTACATCAGATCTTCCTCTTTTCTCTTACCTCTGTCTTTTTCCACACAGCCCATCCTCCTGTAGGCCTGTAGATCATCTCACTTTAGTATCTAAACCAATTCTGCTGAGTTGTTCACTGTTTGATCAGCTTCAGGCCCACCTCCCCTCATTGCATGGCCTTAGCGTCAACTTGCTTCCACCTGAGTGCTGAGCACTGAGCCCTCTTGTTCTTCCCTAATTCATGGTACCCAGGATCTAACTAGACTTGATGGATGGTCCCACCCCAGCCCTCAATAATACACCATTCTGCATGTGTCTTCTCCCTCAAACCTTGGCATTTTTCTCATCAGTTTAAAATACTTACTGTGTGCCAGCAGTTTGATGCCCATTTATGTCCATCATCTCTGTGCTTCCAAGGGTAGGTGTTATTACTCCCAACTATGAGGCCACTGGGGCTCTCAGGGGTCAAACGGTAGCTTTGGGTCACATAGCTGGTGAGCAGTAGAATCAGGATTCAAACCCGAGGCTAGGCAACTCCAAGACGGAGTTCTTGCCACTATTCTACCTACCCAAAGGATGGAAAGCCGCCCAGCTGGACTTCGTTCCTCTGCCCCACCCATGGACGTGGCACTTTTTCCACCCCCACCCACATGCCCAGCTGTGGGTCCGGAACGTTTGCTGCTCCTGCCTGTCGGAAGCACTGCGGTCAGCACCTGCTAGGATACAGCTCCCTTTGTCCGCATCTCTTATGCATCATCTCCTAAGGACTCAGCCCCGGGTCCTTCTCATTCCTCTGAAAAGTAAACAGGTCAGTGTACCCAGGCTCAGCTGTGGCAGGACGGGCATGATTTCCTTAGGCCTGTATTTAGAGAAGGAAAAGCTCATCCAGCGGTAAGTGTTTGGAGCTGCTGCTACCTGAATGGGGCTGGTACCCGAGGACACAAATCATAAATCACTCATTGCATCATCGCATTTGTAATTAAGACCTTCCTTCAGCAAAAGAAGGAAGACGTTTGGCAGCCTGGCATGCTTTTGTCTAAAATGTGCTTTGTGCATTAAACAAAGGTTTTGTTGGGGAGCATTTTTAGGCTTATTAGTTTATAAAGAGAGTCTGAATATATTGCCAACCAGTTTGGGAAAGATTTTTGCTTTGATACGTTGTTGAAAAGGCAAGTCTATATTGAAAAAAAAAAAAAAGAGTCTCAGTATTTTCAGCGCATTTATTCTTTAACAAATAGCCTTCCTGACAGACTGTGGACCTGTTTATCTACTCCTATTGCTTGTTTTGATTTGTGAAATGTCATTCCTGCTCCTCACAAGTAGGAATTCAGTCTTTTCCTGAGGCCAGGGCCAGGCTCACATCTGGATTTGTGCTCACGTCCCTGAAAGAATGACAAGCTACTTCCTTGTATCAGTTAGGTAAAGCTACAATTTCCTTCTGTTAAATAAAACAATGCCCCAAATCTTGAGCTCTGAAGTAATATAAGAAGAACATGTTAGCTATAGAGCACAGAACGTAGGAGGAAAACTCCCTGGAGAATATGGTCCTGTCTCACTGAAGGCTATTTAAAGTCTGCCAACACCCCATTTTATACAGGAAGTTCTTTTCCATCTTAACAATATTTACACATAAAGATAGCAATTGCCAGAAATCATGCAGTGGAATCTCTACACTAATTATATGATGTACAACTTTGAAACGTATTAGCTCATTTGGTTCAGCTGTATTTTAATGGATGTATGCTATGTATGTATGTGTGCATTTCTCTGAAGAACCAGTTTGAAAATAATTAATAGAAGGCAGTAATTTCTAATTACAGCTCTGCCATTAACACTCTATAATGAGTTAGTGTGATGCATCATTTACAAAGTCAACCCAGAGAGATTGTCTTAAAGTACTTAAGTGTTAACAGATGTCTAACTCAAGAGGTGATTTTCTTTTCAGAAGTGGAAAAGACAATTCAATCAGCAATTTTGTTAGCCATCCAACCTCTGAAAAGCTTTTCCTGAGACTGTCTTAATGCTGCACTGCATTCCAATTTCCAGAGTTTCAGAATGTTCTGGTAGGATTCAGGCTCTACCCTGGCTGAAGGGAGTACAGAGAGAATACTTTAGGCTCACGCTGGGGGGCAGGGGGGTGTGGGGGAAAGGCACCTGTGTCCCTTCTTACCTGAGACTGGGCTTGCAGCGACAATTTCAGTTCTTCGTTGTCTGTGGGAGTCATGCTGGTTTTTCCGCAAGATACTTTGTAAAGTTCTTTCCAGCACTCTTCAGGCTTGCCTTTGCAAATCAGATCGAGGAGTCTTGGACTTTGGGTCCCGCTCATTGCACATTCATAAAAAGTCCCATTGAGCAAAGCCACTGACAACCACATCACTGGAGCCACCAGTGAACTCAGAATGATCTGCCCGAGGACGGAGAAGAAGCGGCAGTTGTGGCTCCTGGGGAAGATTTTCCTGGGATTCACACAGCAGCCTGTGAAGAGTCTCCATGACCTGTTGTTCAGGAAGAATCCCAGGATCAGTAACACCCAGGCAGGAGCGAACAGGAAAGCCAGTCCGTAGATCACATTCTCAGTGCCGCAGGGACACTTGAAAGCCACGAGTGAAAAGAGACGCTCACCTCCCACGGTCAGCAGAGCCATGAAGCTGTAGCCAATAACAGTTTTCTGGTTGAGGATGAATTTTAAGAACCCCTGAAAAGCATCCATGTTGGAGATACACAGAGGGAAAACGCTTTGCTCTTACTTGTTGGCAGAGCCGCTGTGGCAGTGGCCGAGGGTGGAGCTCTTTCTTCATTAGAAACAACAGTCCTCCTTCTCAGACTGAATTCAGCCAGATAAGGAAACAATGTCATTCCCTAGGAATGAATATTTCCCAACAGTATTCAGATAATGCCTCCTACTGGTGGATGTTAGACTATGAAACTAGAGCCAAAACACTGATAATAGGAGTAAATTCACAGTGAATAGCCTCCACTTTTATGTTATTTCCATGTGGCTTGGATTGAGAATCAGAAAGAAATTCCGACTATTACAGATAATAATAGTTTAGGAATTTTCCATCCGAAGGAATAAACATTAGCAGAAATCAGGTTTCAGCCAATTGGTTGGGAGCCAAATCAAGTCTCCAAGCCTAGACTTTCATGATGGTATTTTTCTCTTGTTACTTAAAACTTTTGCTACTTTGACTTAAGATCTGGAAGCTTCAATTTACCTCCTCTTTAACTGATCTGTGATTTTATCAAATTTTAGGATTTGGGCTGTTTGAAATTTATATGGAAAAGTTCAGAGAGAGTTTGAGTTTTGAGTGAAAGACAAAGTGAGAAGGGTCCTCCTCATTTCTTTCTTAGACTATCATAGTAACCTTTTAATTGGTATTTCTGCCTTTGACTTCATGCCTACCCCCATTCTCAACCCTAAATTCGTCCTCTATGCTGACACGAAGGAGATCCCTCTAATATAGAAATGCAGTTCCTCCCTAGCCTACTCACACATTTGGGGCTCCCTATTGCCCACAAATTGATAAATGCAAACTTCCCCTGAACCTCATCATGGTATTCTGTGCCCTTGACATGTTCCTTCTATCTGGAATATACCCCCCACCCCATGCCCCGACACACAAACACACCTGACCTTATCTACCTGGCAAACACTCGCTCAGTATTCATAAACAGTGTAGAAGCTTCTTCCTCTGTAAATATTTCAAGGGTTACTTCCTAATATACAACATTGTACTTGTGGAGCTTATCATAATAGTGCAGTTATTTATTTAATATCTATAGCACCTTTTTAACTGCAATCTCCTATAAAACAGGAGCTACATCTTAATAAACTTTGTATTCTGGGTGTAAAGATGATGTTAAACACAGAGTGAATGCCTATTCAATAATTCATTTTTCAAATAGTTGTTGAATTCCACTGTGTGCCAGGCACTATGCTAGACAGGCAGTGCTCAACATGTACTACTGAATGAATGAATGAATCATGAACCTTTTAGTACTTCTAATTATGTACAATTTAAGGAAACTGTCTTCACTTCGGTTCTACACTGCTTTTAATATTAAAAACACTGCTTTTAATATGAAAATTAATGAAATCACTTGAAAGACAACAACAATCAAGCTGACAAATTTCCATTAATAAACCTCAGTTTCCAGGTCTGTATGTTGACAAGAAAGTCACTTGGACTAGAAGCCAAGGAAATAAGGTACAGTGTAATCCTAACCATGTCGTTTTACTTCTCCGAATCCCAGTTTACTCATTTGTGAAACTAGAGGTATAAAAGAAACAGTCCCCAAGGTGTCCTCTATTTCTACGTTGTCAAATTCTTTAAGCTCTTTAAAACAGCGGACTTTCTTGAAAAGCTATTTTATGATCCACTCATGTGCCTGCCACCACTGGCCCTTGCTCCTTCTCAGAGATGTTATTCATGGTGATATGACTGCCTCCACCTCCCAAAGCATACTCTTGGGTTTAATCTTCCTCGACCCCCTCTATCCTCGACTCTGTCAGCTTCCTGTTGTGGCACATGTGTCTCGGGCCCCTTCTAATTCAGAGGACTTTGCTGGGCTCACGTGGCAGATATTATGCTAGTATGCTGCTGCTGAGTAATATTTTAATTTCTTACCCTTCTAAGGAATATTTTTTTTTAAAGATTTTTTTTCAAAAATACTGCCTTCACTTTGTGTTTCATAAACCATACTGTTTCCAAAGAAAACTAATTAGGAGATTCAATGAAAAGAGTTTAAGTATTATACAAGTCGTAAGGTCAGTAAATTTCAAAGCTGAGTGTGAACTTCAGGCTTTCTGACTACGAGCTCCACAAGCTTAACAGTTGTGCTTGGAACGGTATTTGGGTGTCTTACTAACAGGTTTTTATTTTTATTTATTTTTTCTTTAATCAGAGGACAACTGCTTTACAATATTGCCTTGGTTTCTTCTGTACAACAACGCAGCCCAGCCACTTTGTTGTCTTTGTTTAGTCATTAAGTGGTATCGGACCCTTGTGTGACCCCATGGGCTGTAGCCCGCCAGGCTCCTCTGTCCAGGGCATTTCCCAGGCAAGAATACTGGAGTAGACTGCCATTTCCTTCTCCACTAATAGTTATTTATTCCAGGCCAAGTTTAGTAATTTTTTTCCCCCTGTTTGCTAGGTTGCTTTCAAGATGTACTTAGGAATTACACCAAGTGTGACGTGTAACAACGCAAGCAGAAATGAATTTTCCCTGATTCTAGACAAGAATCCGCTGGTGGAGTTTGTGGAAGAGCTCCCCACGGGGCGGTCTTCTCTGTGCTACTGCAACTTACTCTGTGGGATTATCAGAGGGGCCCTGGAAATGGTAAGGCACATACTGTATTTTGCCAGGTGTATAGTAATTATCTGGGCTTCCCTGGTAGCTCAGCTAGTGAAGAATCCGCCTGCAATGCAGGAGACCCTGGTTCATTCCTGGGTTGGGAAGATCCCCTGGAGGAGGGCATGGCAACCCACTCCAGTATTCTTGCCTGAAGAATCCCATGGACAGAAGAGCCTGGCAGGCTATAGTCCATGGGGTCGCAAAGAGTTGGACACGACTGAGCGACTAAGCATGACATAGCATTCGTTATCTAGTGCTGGCTAACTAATAACCCCCAAAGGTAGCTGCTTAAAACAACAAATATTTATTATCTCACACAGTTTCTGAGGACCAGAGACCTGGGATGGCCTTGCTAGGCGGCCATGGTTCAAAGCCTTTCAAGTACAGTGCATGGGCAGTCAAGCCCTGGTTGGAGCTGCAGTCTCTGAAGACTTGACTAAAGCTGGGAATCTATTTCCAGGCTCACTCACTGGCTTCAGTGCCTTGCTCACAGCTGGCTAGAGGCTTCCTGATTTCCTTGTCACATAGGTCTCTGTAGTGATCTAATCACCACAGGCGCTCTCAATTCTGCTGGACTTTGGGGGGAACTACTTGAATGACAGGAGATGGGGTCACTGGGGGCCGCTGGAGGCTTAGTTAAATCAAATCAAACCTAATCATCCATTGATTTAACTAAGATAGGGATCAGCCTCTGTGAAGCGCTGAGCATACAGAGAAGAAAAAGACACAGCTGTTGCCTTCAAGTGTCTTTTGTCCAGCATAGTAGCCAAATGTCTCAGGGTCATGGCAGGACCTGGGGTGGGACAGGGGTTGGGAGAGGGAAGCCTTCCTACGGAAACTGTGAGCTGACATTTGAAAGATGACAAAGCAGTTAGGTGAAGATCTTGGGGTAAGGAGAAAATTGTATTCCAGGTAAAAGGAGAACTATGTCCAAAAGCATACAAAAAATGTTTCATTCAAGGGACAAAGAAGTTGAATTAATTCAGTGTGTAGTCTTCTTATTTTAACTGATTTTCAGTTAAATTATGACAAATAGAAGAAAGATCTTATGAGAAAAAAATGAGAGTGCATTTAACTTCCATGTTTCAAAGTGCAGTGTACATCCTTTTACTGGGTGATCACAAAGGTATGGTTTTTGCACTCAAATAGCAAATAATTTGGCACAACGAAGTCTATGGTTTAACAAAGGCAAGCTGGTTGACCAAGGAATTCTTAGCGAGAGGGGAATGAGTCAGATAGAACTCAATAAGTATTAATTAGTAGACCCAGGCCTTTTCACTTATTTGCTTTTACTAGGTACTTTTGCTAATTTATCTTATTTATTCTCGTGACTTAAAATAACTGAAAAGGCACTCTGTTGAGGGTAGGTCAGCAATATGCTGCTCCTTTGTGAGTGTATTTTAACAAATAGAGAAGTAAGCCCCAAGGGTTTACTTCAATGTCTGAGGATTGAGAAATGCTTTATTGTGGAAAAGAAGGCCTGGGTATCAAATATTCAAGTCCATAATTTCAATGTTTAATTTTATACTTATAATTTATTTAATTGGTGTTGTTTCATAGTTCTCAAAGCTATGAGTGATTGCTAAATGTTGTTAGGACAAATGTTTATGTTGTTGAGCTAATGACAGAATGACTTATAGCAAGTCAGCTGGAGAAGATTCGTTTAAGAAGCCATTTATCCTTGGAAGTTCTGTTTGGCAAGGCACGTTGGGTCAAGGCCATCTCAGAGTTGGGAATTCGTGTTCTTCCTGAGACGGATCCATCCTTTAGACCTATACTGTGAGCAAAAACGGGCCCACATTCTGGGTTTGCCGGAGAATCAGCCAGGATGATTTGAGCCTGTCCTGGACCACCCTTCTCTTGGCATACTCTCACATAGAGCTGACCGCAGCCAGAGCATCAGTGGAGGACACACAGTGAAGGGCCCTTCATCCACAGAACAAGCCCTTTTTTATCATTCCACAAGGAAAACGAGCTCTTTATGGGGTATAGCAAACTGAAAAATAGAAACATTTAAGAGTTTTTTTAAAAGCTGAATGATATAAGCCTGTTTTTTTTCTTCCTTTCCTAGGTTCATTTGGCGGCCGATGTTACATTCTTGCAAGACAGACTAAAAGGTGACCGTGTGACAGAAATAGGAATAACATTTCTGAAAAAGCTAGATGAGAAAAAATACAGACGGAAAAAATGAAGAAAAGCATGCAAAATGCCACAGGCTGGCTGGCTGAGGAGTTAATATTAGCTAAATATATATAGCCATATAAATTTTGAATTTCTTAAGCATGGGATTTAAAAGGCTTATAAATCAGCCAGAAATTTGAAATGCAGGGCACTAAGATTTAAAGCTGTTTTTTCTTTGCTTGTAAATCACACATTTTCAATCTCAAGTCCACAAGATTTCACATACAAATAACTCCTTGTAAGATGGCAAGCATGAGTTCTACATATTATATAGTCTACTCTAAGAGAGTCTGTTTATTTCATTTACTTAAGGTAATGAAAAAGAAGTATACCACCTATACAGTTGGTGTATTTATCTCTTCTTATTGGAAAAATGGATGAAATGATATAAGATTCAGTATATAAAGATAGTTTCTAGACATGGTATATTGCATTCTTTATAGAAACAATATCAATTGCTACAATTTTCCATAGTTTTGTAAAGCTGTAGATATAGACTAAATATATATAGCTATAGACTTTTCTCATATATTGGCTTGGCTTATAGCTTGAGCCTACTGAAATTACTACTGGCTTATAATTATCAAGACAACCTATTTATTTGGATGCTAACTCTGAAATATTTTAAAATAACATTTAATTTTAATTAATTTAATTTTTAGATAGCTAGTACTAGCTAAATTCCTTCCTTTTCAAATTCATGAAATATTGCTGTTGACCAGGCCAGGAAATAAGATGAGAGATAAATAATGTTCTTTGAGAATACTTTCTTATCTTCAGTTAGAAATTTTGGTATCATTTTTATCACCTAAAAATTGAACAAAGTATATACTGTGACCAGAACATACTTAAAATTCACAATGTACTGGATTAAATAAATGATAATCTTTACCAGACCATAAGCATATAGCAGTCCAGAATCTACTAGGCTCTGCAGAGAACTCAAATGATAAGTAAAAGTTACAGTTAGTGTGGCACCAACAGTTAAAGCTGATGTAAATGATACAGTAGTGATAGAGCTCAACTAGGTCTCAGGAACCTTAACATACAGACTCAGTTCTGTTTCTAATGCTCTTAGTGCCGCTGAGTGTTGAAACTGGTAGTGGCTTCAGGATGAGGTTTGTTCTCCATCCTTTTTTGTTTTCCTCACCCTGGAGAGGGAGACAGTTCTCTTGGCATTGAATTTATGTTATGAAAGGTGATCCATATAACCAAGAGAGTGGCTTGTTTGTATTCAATTGTTGCTCCTTCCTAAAAAATGAGAATCTAGAAAGTGCCATTCAATAAAATTATGAGACACATATATAAATTTTCTAATCAAATTCTTTACATTAAAAAATAAAAAGAAATAGGTAACATTAATTTTAATAATTTATATTATTTAGACTAGTTATCAAAATATTGTTTTAATATTTAGCTAATATAAAAATTACTATAGATATTTTACATTCTTTTTTATACTAAATCTTTGAGCTCTAGTGTGTATTTTACACTTTTAGCACATGTCAATTCAATGCTAAATTTTCAAAGTTTACAGTGAAATGCAGTCCTACCAAAACAATCAAACAGTGTTAGCATTGTTCGATAGCTTCAGTTTTTAAATCTAAATTAGTTAAAATTAAGCTACATTAAAAATTCCTTTCCTCAGTCACACTAGTCACATTGTAAGTGTTCAATAGCTATATGTGGCTTCAGTTGCTGTAATATGTAACACAGGTCCAGAATTTTCTGTCAAAGGGAATCGACCTTGGACACACAGAATAAGTGGGGAGGATCCAGGTTCATGGAGAGGGAGAGAAGAGATGAATTGAAAAGATAAAAGATAAGGAGGGAGAAGATCCAAGATTCATGAAATGGTATCTCTCTGCAAACGGAGTGGGGATTCAAGAAAACAGAAACATTTCTTAGTAAAGGAAGGTTGCACACCACCTGCTGGGCTCCGAGTATATTTTCATTGCCTTTGTGTGAAGTTGAGTCTTTACACAAAGAACGTGGAAACTGCACAGCATAAACCACAGTTATATAATATCTTTATTTCATAAGAGCTTTCACTCTGAACCCAAAACCTTGATCAATGCATAGATTTCTATCATCTTGGTAAAGGCAAAAGGGAAGAAAGGTTTGGGACAGAGGGGTAATTTAGTGCTATTCAAATGACATTGTCAGATGGTTCCCCAGCTGTTTGCGGAGGAAGCCTGCCTCAGTTGCCTGTTAGCTATTTAAAGCTGCCGGGAATCAGACACATTTCTCTCAGCAGCCTGCTCATATACTTGTTGTCTTCTCAAATCTCTCACTTTCACCCACTAGTTATTGGAAGCTTGGATCTCTTTAGTTGCAATGGACTATCACGAATAAGTGGAAAGTTCCCTCTCCTCTTTGTTTATGAAGGACCAAAGTAGAAATTCGGAAAACCAGATGCTTGACATGCAAAGATGATATTAAAATCTTATAACCATAGAGGTCACTTTAACCAATATCTGCTCAATGTTAAGTAACACAGTAAATGCTAAAAGATATATTATTCATTGCTTAGTGTCTCTCCATTTGGGACCATAAACTCTGGGTGGTTGTGGTAGTTCACAGCCTCATCCACCAACTACAGGGTCTAATCCATTTCTTCTCAGTAACACCGAAGCTGTCCCTGATGAAGGTGCCCTCCCAGCCCTAGAAACTTGGTATAACAAAGGATTCTCTCTTCAAAAAAGAGAGCAGAGTTTCCTTTATACTTGGTTACATATTCCTTAAAGAATCAGTCCAGTTGCTTTACTTCCTTATTCTGGGAACCTTCCAGAACTTTAACTGGACATGACTAGTGGTCATCCTACAGTGGCTATGGCAAATAATCTGCAGATAGAAGAGAGATGCAGTCAGTAGAAGGTACCTATTTGTGATCTGAGAAGGAAACATGAGGTCCTTATTCAATCAGCAATAGCTTTCCTAAAATTAAAAAAAAAAAAGAAAAAGCCATAGCCACAAAAAAGCAAAAATTTTATTTTTCAAGTGTTTCCTTAAGAGAGGAGAGGTTAAACAAAGCACATCAACAGCTGGAAATACTTCACTAAAAGAGTTAAGAAATAAATGTCCTAGGATAATTCCCTGTTCTCCCTTATACCCAGACTCTGTCTTTCCCAGTTAGATCTTGTTTTGCTTTTCTTCTCTCAGTTTCTTTTGTCTTCCGCTTTTTTATTTCTTCTAGGAGCTCTAGTGCCACTGCATACACGTTTTCTTCCAAAGAAATATCCCTACAATTCCTTTACTTCCTTTATATGTTCTCTCTGTCTCTATGTTTCATGTAATGGACATTTGTTGGCTGACTGTATCTTACCCCTCGTAAAAGAATGACATGCTTCTATTCAGGTGCCTACCATTTTATGAGGCAATGTGTCTACTTCAGGGTAAGTCATCCACAGCCCCAGCTCCACTGCTATAGCCTAGGCATAGTGGCTTTTTCCCAGGTTAAAATCTTGCCACCTAGATCCAAGCCAATCGGGACATGGCATTGGCCGGACCAGAATCACCACTGCTGACATAGGGAAGGGTCAAGACTGAATGGATTGAAGAGAAAAAAAACCTGTCTGTTACATGAGGCAATAAATGTACTATATTCCATAGGCAAACAGAGTTGGGTTTCTGTTAAAATAATGCAACAAAGTTCATGGCATGATAAATATGTGATAGGTCAGACAATTTGCAACACACTAGAGAATACCAAAGAGAATAACTCTTTATCAATGCACTTTTCTACATGATTGAATGCTCAGTGGAATAAAATTTGGATTGACAATAGCTCTTTTCCTCACAGAGAGGAAAAGTTTACAGGACAGAGAATAGAACCTGAATTATAGTGTGTGTCTGCATGGCACAGGTTCCAGAAAAATGAGATTTCATAGAAAGAAAACATTTTCAATCAGTGGTAGCTCTTTAAAAAAAATCATACATTTCAGGTTGCTGCTTCAACTATTTCTACTGGAAACTTAAATCATGCCTGGAGTCACCTGAGGATTTCCAAGTCAGAACCTTCTCAATTCTGGAGCCTCCCAGTGGCCTAAATCTTCAAGTCAGCAAACTGTATTTAGTGACTTGCTATTTCCGTGTAGCCTGTGAACCACATAGATTTTAATGACTTTAAAAAGGAAGTGCTGACACTCCCAGTGGTCCGAATATACCAAACAACAGAAACACCTGGAAAGGCTGCTTTCTTGGTCTTAAATTCAGTTAAGATTTCTATCAGGTGCTAGGCATGTTAATTATGTGGTATGTCACTTCATTTTCATAACAAGCTGTGAGGTATTAAGTTGGTAACAGAGAGAAGGAACTGGAGCTGAAACCACAAAGGGTCTAAATGTGCCTGCCTTAAGTGAATTATTCATGGGAGCAGTAAGTCAAAAGAGTTGGCAATCAGACTTCAGAGGCTGAGTGAGGGACACAGGAAACGGAGGCAGCTTAGGAAAGAAGCTAACAAGCTTTGAATATTTTGAGTCTTGAGATGCCTTTGAAACATCCAAACAACATGAGGAGCTCAAAGTCTGAATTGAAGATGGACTTTGGAGTCATCAGTATATGAACAATAGTAAAAGCAGAGGATAAGAATGGCCACATCTGGGGAGAGGATGGACTTCAGCAAATACAAGGAGCAAGCCTTCTCTGGTGGACCAGTAGTTAAGACTCTACACTGCCAATGCAGGGTGCTTGGATACAGTCCCTGGTTGGGAAACTATGATCCCACATGCTGTACCACACAGCCAAAAGATGAGAGAAAGAAAGAAAACAAAATACAAGGGACAAATATAGAATCTTGAGAAATATCACCATGCAAGAGGTAGCACAGAAGGAGGAAGAACACAAGTGAGGCTGGACCTTCAGGCAGAGATGGAGATGGGGGAAACTGGTAATATTGAGGCCAAGAGAGTTTCCAGGAGAGAAGAGTGGTCAAAGGATTAGATGCCATAGAACAGCCAAGAAAACTAGTCCAGAAAAGGGACACTGGATTGATGAGGAGAGGGTCTTTGTCTCAGGGTAGCTACAGGGCAAGATGAAGGCAGCAGCCTCATTATGGTAGATTGAAGGGTCAGTGCAAGGTGAGATGCTAGGATAGGTGATTCTTGGAACTTGACTGTAAATAGAAAGAGATGTAGGATAGTTGGTATAAAGTTGGGCTTTTGCTCTTTCCTTTTTATTTTTTAAGAATGCAGGCATAAAAATACAGGAGAGAGAGAATGATTGATAAAACAAGATTGTTAGAAGGTAGACAGAGAAGATTCAGATCATAAGGAAAACATTTGATTCTAAACAACAAAAAGACTACCCCTTCCCCTGAGAACAGAGCGATGATGGTGAGAGTGGGCACACAGGAGTGGGATTGGTAGTATGAGGGGCAGACCATGATGAAGCTGGCGATCCCCTGGCCTCAATCTTTCCCATGAAGCCATATGCAAGGTTTTTGTGGAGATGGAGGTGGGCAGAGGCTGGATGAGGATAGCTGCTGGGGCTGGTCACTGCCCATCCTCTCAGCACTCACACCCAGAAATAGAAAACGCCCCACCTTCAGCTTGAAGACTGACCGCAAGCCTGAGGAGAAAATACAGATCACCTTTTCTTTCCCTGAGCTCTAATGGACCATCCTGCACCCTGGCATCAACACCCGGGGTATAACAGCCTTACTGGATGCTCTTCCCTCAGACTCCACCTGGATCATGAGCAGAATTCCCTCTGTCTTGGAAGGAGATGGGGAGATTTGGCAGTGGGCTCTTTTAAGGAGCTCTTCCCTGTGACGGGTAGAACTGTGGCTACAAAGTTGCTCCAGAATACCCTGTGTTCTGAAACTGCTGATGGTACCCACCAAAAAGTGACCGCTGAGGATGGCCGTGGAAAGTCACAGAGCTGAATGACCAACTCTTCTAAAACCATTTTACCAGTGATTAGAAGAAATGGCATAGTTTCCCTTTGGGAAAGATTTTCAAAGGTTCACACAGAATCCTGTAAAAAGCTGACAAATGCCACTATTGGAAAACAAAACAAAACAAAACAGGAAAAGCTGCATGAAAGCTGGATCCAATAACTAAAAAATGTCCATGGTCATAAATTTTACTGCTACAGAGATACTCTGAAACTAACAGAAAGAGTGTATGTATAACTGAATCCCTTTGAAGAGTGTATGTATAAAATATATAATATTTTATATTATATATAAATATAATCCCTTTGCTGAAACTAATATAACATTGTAAATCAACTATACTCCATATATAAAGCAAAAGTTAAATTTTAAAAAATAACAGAAAGAAACAAATCCCCATCCCCTATCAGCAGTCCCTAAAATCTGTAACTTATGACTGTCATATGGCTGCCTAAGACATTTCAGACAACCTGGAAGAGCTCCAGGTCTGAACCATGTGCCATTCAACCCCCTTGAGAGGTGGAAATTGCCTCTTTAAACTTTTCTAAACAGTTGGGGTGGGGTATCTCCTAAGGACGTCAAATCAAAATGAATGAATGGTGGAAAGGAGGCCCAATACTAGTTGCTTCACTTTAGACAGCTTCAGGGGCAATTTTTTTGCCAAGAATTCAACTTATCCGGGTCCAAGAGTTGAATAAGATGGTGTTTCTATGCACAGACTGGGCCAGTCATCTCTTGGTGAAGACTTGTGATACTTGAAAGTCAAAAGTTAAATGTTCAGTTCAGTCGCTCAGTCGTGTCCAACTCTGCGGCCCCATGAATCGCAGCATACCAGGCCTCCCTGTCCATCACCAACTCCCAGAGTTTACTCAAACTCATGCCCATCGAGTTGGTGATGCCATCCAGGCATCTCATCCTCTGTCGTCCCCTTCTCCTCCTGCCCCCAATCCTCTCCCAGCATCAGGGTCTTTTCCAATGAGTCAACTCTTCGCATGAGGTGGCCAAAGTATTGGAGTTTCAGTTAAATGTACCTGAACACAATGATATGCCTGGTAGCTACCTTTTAGAGACAAAAATGTCTGCAGCGAATCTGGCTTGGCGGTAGGCAGGCAGACCAGGTAATAACCTAGAAAGTTCGCTTCAGCTTTGGGATGGTAGATTTTATACAAAGAGCTATAAAAATAAAAGTTTGGTACCAAACATGGTTGTGGAGATTATCTGAAGTATCCTTTGTTGTTATTGTTTAGTTTCTAAGTCATGTCCGACTCTTTTGTGACCCTATGGACTGTAGCCCACCAGGTTCCTCTGTCCATGGGATTTCCCAGGCAAGAATACTAGAGTGAGTTGCCATTTCCTTCTCCAGGGGATCTTTCTGACCCAGGAAACGGACCCAAGTCTCCTGCTTCTCCTGCAATGCAGGCGAATTCTTTTCCACTGAGCCACCTGGAAAGCCCTACTCTTCAAAAAATTAATAAGGTTACTGAGACCTGAAAACTTGATACTGATGTCAGGAGGAAGACCCCAGGAAGAGAAATTAATGAATAATTTCCAGCCTGTAGATTCGCTTGTGGAGACACAGGCCCACGGTAGCTCCCACTACCTCCTCAGGAACATTTCCTAGTCACTTACCTGCCTTCACCTTCCACATGGTTCCTTCTCATTAGCCTAAGAGTATGCTCAAGTCTCTACAATCCTAAGAGAACAAAAAATATCTTTTTGACACTGCTTCTTTAATAGGCCACCAATGTCTCCTTGATTTGTTCACCGGCAAACTTTAAAAAAAAAAAATTAGCAGAAAGACTATTCTATGAACTGAACGTTGGTTATGTTGGTTTCCCACAGAATGTCTTAGGTTGAAGCCCTCACCCCAGTGTGATATTTGGAGGTGGGATCTTTGGCAGGATATTAGGTTTAGATTAGGTCTTGAGGGTGAGGCCCCCCATGATGGGATTAATTCTCTTCTAAGAAGAGAGACACAGGATGGCTCTCTCTCCTGACCCAATGAGGATACAGCAGGGCCACCATCTGAAGACCAGGAGGGGGTCTCTCACAAACACCAAATCTGCCTGCACTTTGATATTGAAGCTCCCAGCCTCCAGAATTGTGAGAAATAAATGTTTTTTTTGTTGCTTAAGCCACTAAACCTATGCAATGTTATGATCGCAGACCAAATAAAGACAGAGTGCCAGGTTTGAAACTAGACAACTCTCTGTTAAAATACTTATCTTAAATTTCTCCATCCTGATTCTTCTTCTCCATTTTAGCTGCCTATTGGTTCTAAGACTCTTTCATTCTCCTTTAGGTCCTCTTCCTCCCAAAAATGTTAATATAATTTAAAATAATTACCTAATATCAATTAGTTATCTCACAGTCTCTGTGGGTCCAGAATTCAGTAGCAGCTTACCCTGGCTCATTCTGGGCTTCCCTGGTGGTTCAGATGGTAAAGAATTCACCTGCAAATGAAGGGGACCCAGGTTTAGTCCCTGGGTAGGAAGATCCCTTGGAGAAGGGAATGGCAACACACTGCAGTATTCTTGCCTGGAGAAGCCCACGGACATAGGAGCCTGGTGGGTTACAGTCCATAGCGTCACAAAGAGACTGAGTGACTAACACTTAACCCTGGTTCATTCTGGTTCAAGGTTTCTCTCAAAGCTGCGATCAGGATGTCAGCAGAGTCTGAAGCCATCTGAAGGCTGACGAAAACTGGAGGGCTTCATTCCAAGACAGGCCACTCACATGGGTACTGGCAGGAAATTTCAATTTCTCACCACATGGGCCTCTCCACTGGCTGCTCTATCACCCTCACAACCTGGCAACTAAACTCCACCAGAGAAAGCAATTTAGGAGAGAGAGAGGAGGTGGCAGCACATTTTTATGACCTAAGTTCTGAAGACACCAATATCATTGCTTCCACTATTTTCCCATCTGTTAGAAATGAGTCACTAAGTTCAACTCACAATCAATAAAGGGAATTCATCTCTCTCTCTCTCTCTCTTTTTTTTTTTTTTTGACTGCTCACATGGCATGTGGGGTCTTAGTTCCCTGACCATGGATCGAATCCATGCCCCTGCAGTGGAAGGGTAAAGTCTTAACCAATGAACCACCAGGGAAGTCCTCATCTCTATCTCCTCAAGCAAGGTGTTTAAAAACACGACAAGCTATTTGAAAGATGTCTCCGTGGTTTTCCATCAAAATACTAAGGATGTGTAATTTTGTTACCTTTTTAACTTCCTCTCTAGCCCTCAACTAATCTTAGGGCTAGCTAATCTTATTCAGTTCAGTTCAGTCACTCAGTCGTGTCCGACTCTTTGCGACCCCATGAATCGCAGCACACCAGGCCTCCCTGTCCATCACCAACTCCCGGAGTTCACTCAAACCCATGTCCATCAAGTCGGTGATGCCATCCAACCATCTCATCCTCTGTCGTCCCCTTCTCCTCCCTAGCTAATCTTATTTTCAGGGGTTAATTTTACCATAATTTTTGTCTTTTCCTCTCACTGTCATAGAGATTTCCTTGTCCTCCGTCTTCTATGAGACCCCTTGTTTCCTTGATTCTATGACTTTCCTTTCTTAGAGTCCTCCCTCTTCTGAAACTGCATACCTTGGGAGCTTCATGATAAAGAGTGAATAGGGGATAAAATTTGTGAAAACATGATCATTAAGCTTCCAACTGTTTTTCAGAAATTCAGTGCCATTGATTTTGGATTCTTGGTGTGTTATTTCTCTGGAAAGCTTTAGGATATTCTTATTTTCATTGTTCCAAAATTGTGCCATGATGCATCTCATTGTGGGTCTGTGTCCTTCCAATGTACTGATCATCTGATGAACTCTTCAGTATGGAAATCTATCATCTATTTGGTAAAAAGCATATCAACTTATTTCTTTGATGATTTCTTATCCTATTCTATCCATTTTTCCTGTTTTCCCCTAGACTCTTATTAGTAGGATGTTCGATATCCTAGACTGGTTCTCTATTTTCATTTTATTTTCTCTCCTTTCCACCTCTTTATTTTAATAGTTTACTTCCTGGGAGATTTCCTCAAGTTTATCTTCCAAATTTCCCATTGCAGTTTTTAATTTCTGCTGTCATGCTGTTAATTCACAAGATCTCCTTTGTCTTTAAATGTTTTTAATACAATTCTATTCTCATCTCATATATGTCGTGTCTCCTCTTATATCTCTAATATCTATAATGGGCGATTTTTTAAAAGTTTTCTTAAAAAAAATAAAAAAGTTTTCTTCAAAGTACAGGTTGCTTCCTCCAGTAACTTTTTCCATTTGTTTTGATTTCTTTCATACTTTTCTCAAATCACTGGAGCTCCTTGGTTTTCTGCTCATATTGGATAAAATATGAACTTTGGTGGAAATTGCAGATTATGAGCTTCAACATAGAATACCAAACTGAAAGATTTTATTTTATCATTTTTTAATTTTAGTAAACATTTTATTTTAGAGTAGCTTTAGATTTATAGCCCTTAGACCACTCACTTGTTTTATCCTCTTCTGGATCATTTTATGAAGATTCATTGGGAGTGGGGTACAGTTTGGAGTAAAGACTTTTTTTGAAAAATTACAACCTGGTGATTTTTCAGCTAGGATTTTGGAAAGCCTCTGAAAGCTCATTATTTCTTCTCTGGTCGCACTTTATCTCAGCCCTGATGGACTGAGCTAGACCTGGCTTTGACATTGAGTTTCAGAGTTAAATAGCCTGCTTTCTGACTCTGTCAATAGAGTTGGATAGCAACTGAGTTAAAGAGTTAAGGATGGCAGGCAGCTACAGGAGGGATCCTTAACATTTGGCTTCTGGACATCCTTTTCTCTCATGGGACTGTGATAGGGGAGTGTTAATCATTTCTGCTGGTGTTTCCTGACCCAGATCCCTCCTGTGGAACACAGGGAGTATCTATAATGCAAGGCCTGTTTGCTCAGATGCTCTCTTGAGTCTCTCCTCATACCGTGCAGAGTGGTTTGAAGTGGTGGCCGTTCTGGGTCCAGGCTTTGGTCTGCAAGCAGACAGGTGGCTGTGGGCAGGATAATATCCATGAACAGCTGGTGGACTTTGCTGTGAACCCCAACCACATTCTCTGTTTAAGGGAGAAGAGTCTGCGTTCTCCTTGGCTCTGGGTGTGAATGGACAAGCCTGAAGTGTGTTCATAGCCTCTGCTGCATATGAGATCATTCCAGAATGATATTCCTGTGAAATTATATTCCACTCAGGATGTGAAACTGGATTTGTGTGAGAGCCCTGGCACTAAAACTTAGGGCTCATAGAGGGGCGGGAATGATAAGTGAGAAATACAGCCCTTCTTTAGATGGTGGGGAAGACAGAAAGAGAAAAAAAATCAAATCTAAAAGGATTTTGCATTTTAAATCGGCGTGCTAAAAGCACCCCAGGGAATTGGTGGGCTTGCCACTCAGACTGCAGACATGGTGTTAGTTGTCCCAGCTGCCTGCCACCCTGGCACTATGGCAAGTTGGGGAATTTAAATGTGAATCTCAAGATGTGTCATTTTATTGAGATCTCTTCTCTTGGGTAGTTCAATCTGCTATTCTTCTGACCTACTGCCTGGAGAATATAGGCCTAAATGCCAGCATTCTGGGAGCCAAGCAAGGGAAAATAAAATTCAGTATGTATGTTTTAACTTTTATTCCACTTTGTTCAGTATGGTATTCCTGCCGTCAACTAGCTGGTTGTCTCAGTTCAGAAATGTTTAAAAAAAAAAATTGTACCTAGGAACTTCCCTTGGTCCAGTGTTTGGGACCCTGCGCTTCCACTGTAGGGGGCAAGGGTTCGCTCCCTAGTTGAGGAACTAAGATCCTGCATGCTGCACAGCCAAGAAGACAAATTTTGAACTGAATAAAGATGAAAATACCACACTTAAAAAAAAAAACAAACCCTCTATCTAGCGATTAAAACCCCCATGTTTGCTAAGCTAGGGAGAAATAGATGTCCAGCTGCTTGGAATGGAGGCAGTGATTTGAGGGATCAATTCTTAAACCAGGTTTTAGTCAATCATACTTTTAACTCTGCCGCCAGCCCCATTTCAAGATGATCAGTGCTGTTGATTCCTCATGCTTTTTTTTACAGGCTCTATGACACAAATCATATTACTTCTTATCTTTCTCCTGTTCTGGCTCGGGATTCAGATTTCACTCAGGTCTGTTAGGACAATCACCACTTACCATCTGCTTTCCAACTTCCAAAAAATGTACTGCTTTTTCCTCTCCTTTTCTCTGGTTGCTTTATGACATGAAAAAAAAATCTTTTTATTTTGATTGTGGTTGAATACGTACTTTCAAACCAACAATTTTAACCAGAAGTACCTCTTTGGATTGCCTTTCACTGCTGATGATTGCATTTATTAAGCATTCTTTAAATAAGTATAAATGACTGAATCTCAAATTGGAGTGGAGATAGTGAGAATATGGAGTAAAGATGTAGATTTTTAGAAAATACAATGCCTATTTTATAGAGAGAGCTTTAGCACACATCTGCAGAGAGAGTTAGGCAGCATCTAGTGGGAATAAATGTGTCAGTGGTTAGGAAGCTGGCAGGATTGTGGAATTCTGTTGGTATGAACAGTGGCAAGCAGATTTAAAGGTAAAGAATGTAGGCTTGTTAAAATTAGGTCTTCTTAGATTGCATAGGAATTGAATTAGAACCATTGTCTCATCAAGAAATCTTGAGCAGAGCTGGGAGCTGAGAAAGGGTAAGGATTGTTTTGATTTTTAAGAGGAACAACATCTGTTCTTTATTTTATGCACTGCCCTCTCTCCTAGTGCTTTTAAGTATCTTTAAAGATGCCTACACACATGATGATCTGGTCTCCATGAAATAAACTACAGTTTAATGAATCCCCTATGTATCCATCTACTTGCTTGGCCGTTGAAATGTTGCCCCATAACTTGACCATGTCTCGGACTTGAGTTGATTCAAGTTGCTATTTTTGGGTAGACTATGTGATTTGAGAATACTATGAGGCAGTCCAAACAACAGTTGATTTTCCATCTGCCTCTAATTATTGGAGGTACTGTTTCCCAAACTGTATTCTGTGGAACATCAGTAACTCAAGTTGTTAGTGGATACTCCAAGAAAAAAACTTTTGTCTTTTAAGTTTTGCTTCATTACTGTATGCAAGAAAAATATTAAATATATTTTTGTAATTGTTTTTCTTTGCTATAATCTGCCTTTAAGAAATGGAGTACCATACACAAAAGACCAACCAAAAAAAAAAAAAAAATCATGTGATTTACAAACACATGCTTTTCAAGTCAAGAAATGGTAGTGTATTGACCAAAACGCAATCTCTGGTTATTGATATATTTTCATGGTCATGGATTTTGTGTCTTAAAATTTCAAGAAGTATTTGTGATACTTAAACTATTTTTTCTTCTTAATGAAAGAATATATTTAATTATTCTCACTTGTTTTTAATCAATCTTGTTGTTTTGTGACATTTACAAGATAATCTCTTTTTTAAGTCTTCAGAAGGCATAAAATCATTCTTGGAAGAGAGAACAGATAATTTTAATATGAAACAAAACATGTGTATGATCAAGTGCCACAATGAGTTTGAGAGATGTCATTGTGAGAGTTCAGAGAAGGAAGAAGTTGTGTGGACTGATGTAGTTGGGGGATGCATTGAGGGGGAGGTATGATTTGAAACGGGGCTTGAAAGATAGAAGATAGTGTGTGATGGGAGATAGCCCTCTGTGAGTCTCTCGTACTCTTGCATGTCTTACTAGTATTCCAGGAATGCAAGGCTCTGACTGCTCTTTACTAGGTCGTCTCTTAGGGTTGTGTTTGCAGCAACCTGGCTTGAGAGAATAATCTCTCTCGGACAAAAAGCAGGCTGGGTCACCTCTTGCTATGAAACAGTGATGATCCAAGCTCCGTGTTCTCTCCTGCGACACGGTGCATAATGTGTGCAGGAATCCATCTTAGTTTTCTGTGTTGTTCCCTCTAGGACAAAGGATGCAAAGGGAACCAATGCAAACACAACACTCACACTGTCTGCTCTGCTGTGAGTAAGAGATTTCATTGGCCCAGAAATTTTGCCTCTTCTGCCAGCCTCCATGATACAGTAACAGGTTAACTATTAACTTGTAAGTGGGATAGAATCAAATCCCAGACAAGACATCGGGACAGTGACTGAAAAGAGAACCAGTTGAGTGAAGAGGAAAGGCTGAACCTTTCACTTTCACACTGTTTAATGTGTGTGGTATGATGTCAGGAGACTGATTAAATCTGAGATTATATATTGGAGAATATTACAAAGTAGCAGTAGACAGGTGGGATGGAGTGGAGGGCAGGTAGATTTTAAATGCTTTGAATGATGATGCTACAGACTGCTATCTGCGATCCCTTCAAAATTCATGTGCTAAATTGGTGTGTCTTGATCCACAATGAATGTCAAAATAAAACATTTGTGGTGCATCAGTAAAGAATCCACCTGCCAATGCAGGAGACACAAGAGATGCAGGTTTGATCCCTGGGTCGGGAAGATCCCCTAGAGAAGGAAATGGCAACCCACTCTAATATTCTTGCCTGGAAAATTCCATGGACAGAGGAGCCTGGTGGGTTACAGTTCATGGGGTTGCAGAGTCGGACATGACAGCATACAGGCACACATGAATATTGGGTTCTTTGTGACAATCACTGTTTAATACATGAGAAAAGGTGACTAGACACTGTGAACATGCTGGAAAGAATTCTGTTAGTCTCCGTAACAGTATTGGTTTGAATTAGATAGATTCTTAAGCTGCCACTGTTTAAAAAATAAATAAAATTCTACACACACAGAATGAAACATTGCATTGAAAACCACAATCACCACCCCTCAAAAGAGGTTGAGTCCAAGAAAAGAATGCTGCAGAGGAAAAGCTGTGGTGGGGAAACCATGAAATATCACCTCGAGGGTTGGGGTAGGGTAGGTTGAGAATGCTTTAGGACTTAATACTGATTACCGTGATTATTACACTTTTAGTAGGCTTGACTTTTCAGTCCCTCCCTGATGAATGGAATCCAACTCACTAGGAAGCCTTAAACTATCCTCTTTCACAACAATGTCTTTAACTATTTCTGGGCAGAATTTATTTTCTTTTTTCTCAAAACACTTTGCTTATGTTTCTATTATCATGTATCTTATTCCTACTCCTGTTATGGTTAGGATGGAGGAGGATGTTAGTTGCTCAGTCGTCTCCGACTCTTTGCAACCCCATGGACTGTAACCCACCAGGCTTCTCTGTCCGTGGAATTCTCCAGGCAAGAATGCTGGAGTGGGTTGCCATTTCCTTCTCCAGGGGATCTTCCTGACCCAGGGATCCAACCTGGGTCTTCTGCATTGCAGGTGGATTCTTTACTGTCTAAGTCACTAGGGAAGCCTATTATGGTTAACTGTTTGCTTACTTGTTTATCAATTCCTTGAGACTAAATGTTATGTTATTTCTCTCCTTTTCTCCAAACCAGTTAGCCAACTGTCTTATAATGATAGAAATAAGTTATGTTTATTGAACATCTTCTAGGCATTGTCTCAGTTAACCCTCACAAAACCATTTAGGTAAATACTTATGATTATTCTACATTTTTAAGAAATGCTGAAACTGAGATTTGGAGAGATGTTTAAGGTCATTTCCTTAGTAAAGGCTGAGCAAGAACATCAGCACAGTATTACAGACTGAATGTTTGTGTCCCTCTAAAATTCAAATGTTGAAACCTCACCCCTAATGTGATGGTGTTTGGAGGTTGAGCCTTTGGGAGGTGACAGCGGAGCCCTCATGAATGGGATTAGTGCCCTTATGAAAGAGACCCCAGCTTTCTCGCCTCTTCCACCAAGTAGGACACAGCAAGAAAATCAGCCACCAGTGAACCCGGAAGTGAGCTCTCTCCAGACACTGAATTGATGGTGCCTTAATCCTGGACTTCCCAGCCTCCAGAGCTGTGACAAATAAGTTTTTATTATTTATACACCACCCAGTCTGTTGTACTTTGCCTCCAGTGACTGAGCTCTTAATCATGGTATCATAAAGACTCCCACATACAGTAGTTATTCTCAGCATATGTTTTAATGTTTCTTGAATGAAAATCAACCTATTAAAATGTTGATGGTGAAGATGAAGGCACTGGGTAAGTGGAGCCCTAAACTTGACAAGGGGAATCACTGAAATGTGAGCTTCAGAGTTTTAAAAGCTATCTGTGACTTCTGACCAGACAGCTTCATTTCTCACCAGTATCAGTTATTTTACCAAACCAAGTTTTCTCAAGTGAATATCCTCCTAGCAAAATACACTATCAAAAATATACTTGATAAGAGAACTCATATACACACATACTCACACACACACACACACACATACACTCACATACTTCCTATCTGACTTTAATTCCGCACTATCATTAAGTCTTAGTCATTATTTCCTTATTCCCAAGGTTATGGTCAACTATAGTCAAAAAGAAAGCACCACTTCTTTTTTAGAGTCAGCATGCTCTTGCCTTCTGGTGATTATCCCCAAGGATTCAGTGGTCTGAAATAGTCATCAGATGATTTAGTTGTTGTAGGGAATGTGTAAGGTAGTTACTCAGTTCATTCAGAGTAAACACCTAAGTCCTTACACCGGCCCCAAAGTCTCCCATGATCTGCCCCTGCTTCCTTACCACTCTGACCTCATGGTCTAATTTTATAGGGCTTTGTGCAAGATCTTAGTTCCCTGACCAGGGATCAAACCTGTGCCCCCTGCAGTGGAAGCACAGAGTCCTAACCACTGGACCACCAGGGAAGTCCCCATATCCCTTTTGCAATATATGTATCTTTCCTTAGGTAAGCATCTATAATCAGTTCCACAGTGCTTACATTGAAATACATAAGAGTTCATAATTAGGTAATGAAAAGGAAGAAACAAGACAACTAAAGCTTAGATTTCAAGGCAGGCCCAGCACTGGATACACGTAGGCGCTCAGTGGGAGTTTGCTGCTGACAAAATAGGCAGCGGTGACTGTTGCTAGGCTGACTCAGATGGGAGCATTTCTCCATCTTCTATCCTGGTGGAGTTATTCATAACAGGTCACCTGGTAGATAAGAGGCTTCAAAATTAGATGTTCCCAGATGTTTTTCAACCAGAGACGTTTGTGTCTGAGGCTAATCTACTCTCAGAAGTTTTCCTGGAGACTTGCCTCTTTAAACAGTTCACTGAGCATTGACCTTACTGTCTGTGGCTTTGGCTGGAGCAAAAAGAACATGCCTAATCTTATGCTCTGTAAGTTGTATCATCTTACCAGTACTCAATATATTCTGGAATCATCTCTTAGAACAAAATGGTTGTTTTTCAGCAAATATTAATAGCAGCTGTGTCTGCATCTCTTCTGAGTTTAAGGCTTTAGAGAAGCATAAAGCCATCATGATTATGAAGAATCATTTGGTGAGCCAGCAAAAAAGTATACACTGAGTATAGAAATGCTTCTTGAGTCCATGACACAGCCTGTTTGGGGCCAGGGTCAGAGGCATGATATATCCAGTGAAAAAAGGGTGACTGTATTCCCACCAAGAAATAACTATTGTGTCCTGATATCACAATGCTTGTTCAAAGTGGCCTTAGCTACCAAGAGTCGCCAAGTTTCTGGATGAGAAGAAAATTCCCGGGGGTCACTAGGGACATCTGTATCTTTTCTCCCCACCAGGACTCATGGCTTTAAAATGGGGGTGGAGAGTGGGAATCTAACCCAGTAATAAAAACAGCCAAGCAGCCGCTTTGAACCACATGATCCAGAGAGGATTAGGCCTCTAGCTTCAGTTCTACCATGTGACCTTGGACTAGTAATGTGACCTCTCTAGCCTTCAATTTCTTACTCGTAAGTGTGAGCGAGGGGCTTCCCTGGCGGCTCACTGGTAAAGAATCCACCAGCTAGTGCAGGAGATGCAGGTTTGATCCCTGGTCAGGAAGATGCTCTAGAGAAGGAAAATGCAACACACTCCAGTATTCTTGCCTGGAGAATCCCATGGACAGACGAGCCTGGTGGGCTATATAGAGTCCATGGGGTCACGAAAGATTCATACAAAACCTAGCAACTAAACAACCAAGTGTGAGTGATGTGTTTCATGGGTGTTCCACAAACTCTTGAAAATAAAATGAAGTGAAAGATGCAAAACTTCTTTATTGACTATAAAGTCCTGCACCAGTAATAAGGGTTCTTTTTAATCTTTTCTAATCATACAGTTAATATTTATTATTTAAAAATCCAAAGATCAAAAGTGCATGAAGTTTAAAAGAATCCTCTGACCCATTATTATTCCTCAGAATTGACTAATTTTGACAATTTGGTGCTTATCTTTTTAAAAAAAATATTTATTTTTGGCTGTGCTGGGTCTTCCTTGCTGTGTGGGCTTTTCTCTAGTTGTGGTGAGTGGGGACTATTCTCTAGTTGTGTTGTGTGGGCTTCTCATTGTGGTGACTTTTCCTGGTGTGAAGCCTGGGTTCTAGGGTGTGCGGGCTTCAGTAGTTATGGCTCCCAGGTTCTAGAGCACAGGCTCAATAGCCGTAGTGCATAGGATTAGTTGTTCTGCAGCACATGGAATCTTCTTGGATCAGGGATCAAGCCCATGTGTCCTGCATTGGCAGTCAGAGTCTCTACCACCAAGCCACCAAGGAAGCCCTGTGCTTATCTCTGTTTACTGTATGAATGTGTGCATGAGTGTGTATATTCTTTTCTAACAAAAAAGAAATCATTTCCTACTCCTCAGTAGAATACTATGCAGCAATTTTTCAGGAGATAAATTGCTATGTATATACACACATGGAACAATGATATTTTATGTGAAGAAGCTGCAGAATCCCATTTATAGTAAGAGATAATGCTCATGTACACACAAAATGCGCAGCTTTTTCTGAGAAGAACATATGGCAAAAGAATGAGGTAATTTCACTTTTTCTTTCACACAGTTCTCTATTATAATCATTTTTATCTTAAACGTATATACTTTCACAATAATATTAAAGACCATGCAAGAGAAAGTGGAACATAAGTCAATCAAATGGAGAGCATATGATACAATTGAATATAATATTATACATGAGTATAAATGATAGGCCAGGAAAAATATTGAAGAGAAGAATATACTGAAGAAATTTTAAAATGAAGCAAAAATGAAAGTAGACACATGATTTTCAAAATCATCCAGTAGGGAATAGAAAAAAAATGGATCATGCAGTTTCTGTTGCCAACTTTCTTGCAATATATAAGGCACATCAGAATATCCCGTTCTGCTGACCAGCGCTAAATAATCGCCCCTATGCTACAAGAGGCAAATGGAAGCAGAAGCTAGGCTCTGCCTAAAGAGGAAGAAGGGCTAAACATGAGCCATTCTTAATTACTTTGCTTTTTAAAAGCCAGGATTTTAAAGACTCAAACAATGTGTCGTCTGCACAAAAGTGAATTTGAAATTAACATCAGATACCTTAAAGAAAGGTATGATGTTCAATTGTTACTTTGCTATTTTCACTACTAAATTGTTTTATTTGAAAGCAGCATTATAGCAAATAGGCTAGGGATAAAAATATCCTGACTTAGTTCCAGGGTCTCTTGATGAAAGTGAAAGAGGGGAGTGAAAAAGTTGGTTTAAAGCTCAACAATCAGAAAACTTAGATCATGGCATCCAGTCCCATCACTTTATGGCAAATATATCGAGCAACAGTGGAAACAGTGTCTGACTTTATTTTTCTGGGCTCCAAAATCATTTGCAGATGGTGAGTGCAGCCATGAAATTAAAAGACGCTTGCTCCTTGGAAGAAAAGCTGTGACCAACATAGGCAGCATACTAAAAAGCAGAGACATTACTTTGCCAACAAAGGTCCATCTAGTCAAGGCTATGGTTTTTCCAGTAGTCATGTATGGATGTGAGAGTTAGACTATAAAGAAAGCTGAGCACCAAAGAATTGATGCTTTTGAACTGTGGTATTGGAGAAGACTCTTGAGAGTCCCTTGGACTGCAAGGAGATCCAACCAGTCCATCCTAAAGATCAGTCCTGGGTGTTCATTGGAAGGACTGATGTTGAAGCTGAAACTCCAATACTTTGGCCACCTGATGCGAAGAGCTGACTCATTTGAAAAGACCCTGATGCTGGGAAAGATTGAGGGCAAGAGGAGAAGGGGACGACAAAGGATGAGATGGTTGGATGGCATCACCGACTCAATGGACATGAGTTTGGGTAAACTCCAGGAGTTGGTGATGGACAGAGAGGCCTGGCATGCTGCGGTTCATGGGGTCGCAAAGAGTTGGATACTACTGAGCAACTGATATGAACTGAACTGTCACACTAAGTGAACCATTTAACCTTGCTTACTTTTTAAATAAAATAATAGAGAGATAAAGTTCTAAATTTCTATTTTATTTAATATTCTATGTTTCCATAACTTGGAAGATCAAACAGAGGAGTCATAAACAATACCCAGATTTATTTTTTTTAAAGCAATCAATAATTCAGAAGAGCTTTCTTTTCCCATTCATTAACAAGGTCATAAGTCTGCAGTGCTGTTCATATCAGATGAATCTACAAAACCAAGAACAGGAACCATTGCATCTTCTTCAGAAGACGTGCTACATTGATTCTTCTGTTTTTTGTTCACATACTTGTGCAAAGTGCTGTAGTACTGCTCCTTTGTATTGAAAGTATATAGTGATGAAATCTGCTGCCAGGCTTTAATGCTAGGAGTGCTGTATTCCTGTGGCTGTGAGCATTCAAAGAAACATTTGACATTTTCTTTTGCCAGTTGCGTTGCATGTTCTGTGGCTTGACTTTTAAGAATCTGCTGCTCCTGTTGCAAGTAGATTTTCCAAAATTTCAGATGCAGGTAACTAACTGGAGACAGGCACCGACTGATTGATGTAAAAATCAGGAGGAGGATGATAACAACTGCTATCAGGACCCAGCCTAACACCTTAGGTAAACACAACAAAACGGCGATTTAGTCACTTTCTTAAAAAGAAATTTTTAAATCAACAGGTAAAGTTTGAACTACTCAGAGTTAAGATGATGAACAAGCAACAGTTAGGTCTTATTCCCTTAAGAGAAAGACGTGGCAGTAACCCCTCCCCCCACCCCTCAGTAGAACTGCTTGCTTGACAAGTTAGTCTTTTTCTCAGTCATATGTCAAGGATCCACAGAGGAGCTTATATGTGGAATCCCTGGAACTCAAAGTGTGGAATTTCAGAAAATCCAGTGAAACAAGTATTCATTTCTAAGAACTTCTGAGCTTTACAAGCCCAGAAGCAGTGTGGGGTGATGGCTTTAAAGTCAGCCAGACCTGGACTCAATGTACCTGCTATAAAGACAAAAGAGAATAATAAGAGAGATAAAGGACCCAGCAAGGTGTCGGGTATGGGACACAGAGCAGATGCCTGACACAATAGAGTGCCCGAGTGCCTTTCTCTTTTCATTAGTTATACTCATTTTTTATAAAAACCTATAATGGACTTCCTAGGTGGCTCAGATGGTAAAGCGTCTGCCTGCAATGTGGGAGACACGGGTTTGATCCCTGGATCGGGAAGATTCCTTGGAGAAGGAAATGGCTACCCACTCCAGTACTCTTGCCTGGAAAATTTCATGGACGGAGGGGCCTGGTAGCCTACAGTCCATTGGGTCGCAAAGAGTCGGAAATGACAGAGCTATTTCTTCACTTTAACTTTCATAAGGGAAGAGACTCTGAAGACACACACATATGTAAGACTGAAACTAACATAATATTGTAAGTGAACTACACCCCAATTAAAGTGGGAAAAAGAAAGAAATAGCACCGAGATGAAGGAAAGAGAGAGAGGGGAAGAGACGGAAGGAGGGAAGGAGGGGGTAGGGAGGGAGAGAGAGAGAGAAAGAAAGAAAGATAGATGATGTGCTGTGGTAAGTCATTTCAGTGGAGTCTGACTCTTTGCGACCCTATGGACTGTAACCCGTCCAGGTTCCTCTGTCCATGGGATTCTCCGGGTAAGACGGTAAAAGAGGGTTGCCATTTCCTTCTCCAGGGATGGAACCCTCATCTCTTAGGTCTCCTGCATTGGCACTTTCCCACTAGCGCCACCTGGGAAGCCCTGGGAAGATAGATGATAGATTTGCCCATTGGCTCATTTGAAGCCAACAGCCATTCTAGTTAGCTTGCCTTCGGCGTCAGGAGCAAGGGCGCGCATTTCCACCTCCCCGGCCGCCCCGCAGAAGCCAGTCCCTCTCCGACCCCTCGCCCCGCATCCTGCGCGGGCGCCGGACCTGCGAGTGGGCCGTGAGCTCCTTCTGCAGCTCCTTCTGCAGCTCCTTCACGTCGGGCGCCTGGGCCTGCTGGCAGGGCACCAGCGGCAGCTGGGCGGCGCAGCGCGGGTCGCGGCCCTGGCACAGGTGCCGCGCCAGGACCTCGCTCCCGCTGGCGGCGCACTCGTAGAAGGCGCCCCCGAGCAGCGCCACGGCCACCCAGGTGAGCGGCGCCACCGCGGCCGTGGCGCTGATCTGCGCGAAGACCAGGGCCCCGCGCAGCCCCGCGCCGCGGCCCCGCGCGCAGCAGCCGGTCAGCAGGCGCCAGGTGCGCGCGCTCAGCACGTAGCCCAGCAGGAAGAGCGCCAGCGCCGGCACCAGCAGGAAGACCAGGCCGTAGGGCAGGTTCCAGGCGGCGCTGCACGGGCATCGGAACACCGCGGTGGAGAAGATGCGCTCCCCGCCCGCCGTCAGCAGGCTCACCAGGCCGTAGCCCAGAGCGCTGCGGTGTTTGAGGTGCAGGTCCAACACCTCCCGAAACTTCTCCATGGCTCTCCTACCCCAGGGCGCCGTGGACCAGGCCCGGCCGCTTCTCCCTCTTCGCCGCCCAGCTCCTCAAATGATTTGGGGGGATCTGGGGTTTTCCCGTGCCCCGCCAAGTAGCCCCTTCCAAAAAAGGGAAGAGGGTTTCTCAGGATTTCCTGAGCTTTCACTTTCTCATTTCAACCCAACTAATTGTGGCAGATCCAAGCACAGACGCCATCGACCTCCCCAGTGCCCACCCCTTTCCAGAAGCAGGCACATTGGTGACCTTTATCCCTCAATTGAGGAACTCTGACTGAGGGAAGATAGGGCCTGTTCCACTGTAGCTTTTGTTTACTCCAAACTGACAAGGATCCAGGGACTTTCCTTTCCCTTAACCCTTAATGATCTGGGGGACCCTGCGGTCCCCCGATGGAAAGCAAAATTTTTACTTGAGTAAACTGGGGAAAACACCAGCTTTTCCTCTATTGCAGCCACCCTGGCTCCTGAACCAACTCCCAATCAGACCAAGCAATTACCAGCAACAACAACAAACCCCCTGCAAGCCTCGATCGGAAAACATTATTCAAAGGCAAATTTCCAGTTTCTCTTACATAAACTGAATCGCAACAAAGCCCCGCTCAAATTCCAGTATATCCATGATATTCTGTCCCCTTCTTGTCCCCCTTCTGAACAGAACTGCCACTTTTCTCTCCTCTACCTGACCTCCTGCAGGACATTAGCCTGAATATATTGGATTGACTTCTGCCTCTTTTTCTCCCCACTCAGGTATGTCCTATGTACATAGAAGTGTATCAAATCCTTCCTCAGGGGCCACCAAATTGATCAGCAGAGGAGAGGGTACTGGCTGTTAAAAAAACATTGCTACTACTGCTAAGTCACTTCAGTCATGTCCGACTCTGCGACCCCATCCCTGGGATTCTCCAGGCAAGAACCCTGGAGTGGGTTGCCATTTCCTTCTCTAATGCATAAAAGTGAAAGTGAAGTCGCTCAGTCATGTCCCACTCTTCGCAACCCCATGGACTGCAGCCCACCAGGCTCCTCCGTCCATGGGATTTTCCAGGCAAGAGTACTGGAGTGGGGTGCAAAACACTAGTTGAACCAAAAACACTTCAAAGGGCAACTACCTCGATCTAACATGTTTCCTCCACTTTCAGTTTTCTCAGAGCAGCATTCCTCTGACAAGCTAAAAGCATTTCTGTGAAACAGCCTTACTCTATGCGGCTCTAGAGTGAGGTGAGGCATACTTGAAAGAACATGGGTTTTGAAGCTAGGTGCATTTTGTGTGTGTGTGTGTGTGTGTGTGTGTGTGTGTGTGTGTGTGTGTTTAATATGTTATCTTCTCTAAGATTCACCATACTCATTTGTAAAAGCAGAATATAGTGCTGACAGTGTGAGATTGTTGAGACAAGTGAGTAGCATCCATAGAGTGCTTTGATACACAGGTTATGCCTATTAATGCCTGTTCAGTGTAAGAGATTACCTTTTGCATTGCAACTTTAGGAAGAGGCAACAAATAGCTGTGTAGTATTTAAGAATCCAAATGAATGCTCCATTTTAGACCAAGGATTGTATTCAGTGACTGCCTTCAGAAAATTGGTGTGCCCTTAGTTGTCCATTTCACCTCAAGGAGTGTGCATGGATGTAGAGTCTGGGTGGGCAGGTCAGAGTGAACTGGTTGCTGCTCAAGCCCATCCACGAGGTTTGCCTTATTTTTTTCTGGGAAGAATAAGTAGCCTACAGAGCCGAGTGAATTGTTGCCGAGGAGGCAGGAAACACCCTATTCTTAGTCCAACTTGCCTTTTTAGCTATCTCCCACCACCAGTGCCTGGCACAAAACCACCATTCCCCAGCATTGTGATGAAAAGCTATTCCCCCTGTGTGAGTGTTAAGAAGCTGTCCCCAGATGTCCTTTGTGTCATGCCGGGCAGATGGGGCCTCTTCTCTGAGGTTAGACCAGGTACTACCAGGTTCCATGTAAACTTGCACCTAAGTTGCCTGTTTGTGGCAAATCACTTCTGCTATGACTAGCATCTCTGTAATCCCACATCTGCAGAAAAGCTTCCTTCCCTTATCCTTTGGGTTACTCAACACTCCTCTTACTGGCGGAGTCTTCACCACCACCACACTCCTCTGAGATGTTGTCTCCCCTTCCACAATTTTCACATACCGTCATGAACAAATACCACTCTATCAACACTTTTGTGTAGATGGCTTTATCCATATCCCTCTTAATAGTAACTGAACTAAAACATACCCTCCCATTCTCTTGAATGAGATATATTTATTTCCCCACATTTCTCAAAACAAGAGGGAGGGCTGGCATTCTCCCATTACTACATCCAAACCTGGGTTTTTCCACCATGTCTAATATTCTTTATAGAAGTCTTATTCTCCATCAAGACTCAATCTATTTAGCATGACCTCTTCCATCACCTCAGTCCTGCTGTCTGTTTTCATTCCCTTCATTTACTAAGACTTTTGCATCTGGAGACAGCCTTCCTCTTCTTACCAGTTCCTGTCAAAGATTTGGTTTCAAATATTTCAAAAATAGTTATAGAAACTTTTATCTTGTCAGTTCCCTATTTCAAGTCGAGTAATTCATTAACCAATGTATGAATTAGTTCATTTGCTGATGCAATCACTCATTTAAATACTTAAAAGCACCCCGTATATGCTAGTACCTGTAAAAGTAGCTGTATTATTGAACACAACAAGGAGCAAGACGAACAGATACCCTGCTTTCGCTGAGCTTGTGTTCTAGTGGAGAGGATGTAGGTAATTAGGGGGAAAGTCCTCAAGTGATGCAGGTAATTAAAATGGAATCATGTGCTGCAGAGTGTCCTGAGAAAGCCTCTATGGGGAGAGGACATTTAAGCAGAAATGGGAATGCCAGAGGCTCTGTATGTAAAGGAGCTTAGTATTCTGTGGTTAGAAAGATAGTCAGAGTGATGAGGGCACAGAGGCTGAGAAGGAAGGCGGCACATCACCAGGGCAGAGCTGCAGGTGGAAGGTCATTTAGAGGCTCAGGGGACCAGAGTATGCAGTTTACAATCCTGCCCTGAAACTTACAGACTGACCTGCATCTTCACCTATTATCCTGTCAGATTGTGTCTCTAGACACTACCTCCTGGGGTTGCCACCCCTGTGCTCCCTCATTCACAGATCTCCCAGGTAAGATGATCATTCTGTACTTATTACAAGTTTCCATAACTGTTAGCTCAGTTGGTCAAGAGTCTGCCTGCCATGTAGGAGACCCGGGTTCCATCCCTGGGCCAGGAAGGTCTCCTGGAGAAGGGATAGGCTACCCACTCCAGTATTCTTGGGTTTCCCTTGTGGCTCAGCTGGTAAAGAATCCGCCTGCAGTGCAGGAGACCTGGGTTCGATCCCTGGGTTGGGAAGATCCCCTGGAGAAGGGAAAGGCTACCCACTCCAGTATTCTGGCCTAGAGAATTCCATGGACTGTATAGTCCATAGGGTTGCAAAGAGTCAGACATGACTGAGCGACTTTCACTTTCATAACTATTAGAGTCCAGCTATTGCCTGCCAGTCTGAATTTCCTCCCAGCCCCTGCATTTGAGTCTAGTGCCCAGACATGCACCCCACCACCTCTGCAAAAATGGATATTTCTAGTTCTGGGTCTATTGAAGATTGTCCAGCCCTTTATACCCAGCTCTATTCTGAGAGGACATTGCTTAGAAGTTTAGCCCTTAGTGCAAGTAGAGTAGATAGTAATTCAAGAAGATGCAAGAATTTTCTCTAAGACTACACTGAATAATATCTGAAAGACCTTTGTTGTTGTTGTGTGTACTCAGTTGTGTCCAACTCTTTGTGACCCTGTGGACTGTAGCCTGCCAGGCTCCTCTGTCCATGGGATTTCTCAGGCAAGAATATTGGAGTGGGTTGCCATTTCCTCCTCCAGGGGATCTTCCCAACCCAGGGATCAAACCCACATCTCCTGAGTCTCCTGCATTGGCAGGTGGATTCTTTACCACTGAGCCACTTGGGAAGCCATGAAAGACCTTTATACTTTTGAAAATCTATAATTTAGCACCAATTTATTTAACTTTTAAGAAAATGAGTGAGAGATTCTCATGTTAAACACAGTGAAAAACCAGTGGTTATGAGTTTTGTTCTGTTTTGTTAACTAGTACTTTGTGTCTCAGCACTATCATTACCAGTGTCAGAAATGGATTTCAGAGACCACAAAACATTTCTCAGAAGGGAAAGCAAAAGAAACTCTTGAAAGGAAATGCACATTCACACTGTGCATCTGAAAGTTCTTTGCAGTTATCCTCAAGTGAGCTGGATCTCAAACATTATTCTCTGCAATGCTCATGAGAACTTATACTGATTGTATGCTCCTGCTTGGAATACAACTGCTAGATTCCAGCAAAGTGTCAGTCCTGGCCACAAGACCCACAAGAGTAAGATCAAATTAAGGTCTGCAATGTGCAAGATACAACTTTAGATGCCAAAATGACAAGTAGGGGCTTCCCTGGTGGCTCAGTGGTAAAGAATCCGCCTGCCAATGCAGAAGACATGGGTTCGATCCCTGGTCCAGGAAGATCCCACTTTCCACGGAGCGGCTAAGCCCGTGTACCACAACTGCTGAGCCTGCACCCTAGAGCCTGGGAACCACAGCTACTGAAGCCTGCACACCCTAGAGCCTGTGCTCAGCAACAAGAGAAGCCACTGCAGTGAGAACCACAACTAGAGAAAAGTCCACACAGCAAAAAAGACCCCACACAGCCAAAAATACATAAATAAATGAACTTATTTTTAAAAACCAAAATAACAAGTCAATTTAGAAAGTCTGACATTCTAGAGTATACATTTCTGCATGTGGATATATTTTTATGTTAAAAAATATATTTGAAAATTTGGGATGTGTTATTATATGATTTTTGAAAGTCTGTTACAGTTCTTCCTCTGGAAGTTATGAAGCAGAAAGAAGGAAGGATCAGACCTCTTCTTTAGTACAGGACTGTCATTTGTTAAGTAGCAATCCCATGTCATTTCAAATACCTTTTAATGGATAGTTTCCCCTTTTCTTAACATGAATTTCCTAAACTATTACAAAATTTTAAGTACTCTGTGATCCCCCCAATTTTTTTTCTTATGGCAGATGATTATTTTATTTCTGAGGACCTAGATGTAGCCAGTCTTTGTTGTCACGATCATCATCATCATCTGATACCATAAAAAGCTATTAAAGTCCTGGTTTTCCTTCCAAGGTTCTTAAGACCTTCAACAATTAGGAATCCTGGTAAACACACATTCAACTATGTTTCCCCATAGACTCAGATAGCTATTTTAGAGGTGATTTTAACCTGGGATACAATTTACTGCCAATGGTCATTTATACTTTGCTTTACCACAAGCTCAGTTCCCCTGAACTCAAATTTGGCTTGCTAGTTTATGAAATATGACCAAAGATTTGGATTTTCAAAGATAATAATAATGAGTAACAAATAAGATTAAAGGATTAGGATAAAGATAATGAAAGTAACTTAATAGGGGGAAATTTGTGCTTCTTCAAAGTATAAATGTCATTATTGCAAAATCTCAAAAATTTAACAACTCGGTTGGAGAACTTAAACTGTTGTAAAAGATCTTCCCTAAGAGGATAAACCATGTGAAATATGCTGCATATTTAAAACATTCACAATCAAGGTGAGGTTCAGTTGTAGAGGACTATTTATATAAATTATGGGCGTCTATATAATAGAATACAAAGCAGATTCATATGATTGAGATAGATCTGTATGTACCAATACGGCCGTAAAGACAGAGTAGACGTGGTAATTGAAAAAGGCAAGCAAAAACACTGCTTGTCATACAATCAATCCGTCTGTGTAAAAATAAAGAAAAAAAATTAAAGATATATATGGTATCTCGTTTCTTAATGTGCATATGTTATTTTGACAATTAAAAAATACTAATATAAAATGTCTTAATGTAATGAGAAGGTCTAAGGAACAACTCTGGGAAGAGGCTTTTTCACTCTTTCTCTCTTTGCACACAAGGTTCATATTAAGGCCTGATCCCTGAACCTGGAATCCTAATAACTCACCTCTTATTGCCAAAAGTAATAAATCCTAGTGAGAAACTGACTGTGATGAAAGAATATGGAAGATGAAAAACTGAGTATTTGAGAATTGAAAAATGTCAGAGATCAGTAGGAGGATAAGAGGAAAAGACCTGACGAAGATGGGATTGGGTGGCGTCTGTCCGGCCCTGGGGGATACAGAAAGGGAAGAGCCATCTGCCTCGTTCAGACAAGCCTCCAACTCTGCTCTGTAGAGTCTTCTTTGCGCCCACCGTTGGGACAGAGAAAGGCAGGCGGGAAACGTGGGTAGAGAGGAAAGGAGGCGGGTGGGTGGCTGAAACTCACTAACCTTCTTCCCCACCCCCACCCCCCAAAAAACTGAAAGTCCAAACCAGTCATGACATGGAGCTCACAATCCAGAATCTCTGGGTAGTGTGTGGCAATCTCTACATCAGGTCTTCATGCGACCCCTTTGGTCCTCAGACTGTGAACTGAATAGAGTAATCTGTTTCCCATAGACAATGCCTAGTGGAGGAACAAGGTAAGAACAACAGCAGGAAACGCTCCATTCTGAAAGGGCCAAATGGAAGTGAGCAGCAGCTACCAACTGACCTGTTTGTTTAATTCTTAATTACCCCTGGGCAAAAACTAGGGCTTCCCTGGTGGCTCAGTTGGTGAAGAATCCACCTGCAACGCAGGAGACTCGGGTTCGATCCCTGGGTCAGGAAGATCCCCTGGAGAAGGAAATGGCAACCCACTCCAGTATTCTTGCCTGGGGAATCCCATGGACAGAGGAGCCTGGCGGGCTATGGTCCATGAGGAAGTGAGAGTCGGACAGGACTTGGCGACTAAACCACCACCAAACACCATAAAGGTCCCTACCCTGGGAACTGCAAAATGCTATTTGACTCTCAAGACTTGACTCTCTGAAAGATTGTCTGTTATCGTCTTCAGCTAAATACTTAACGGGCATTTGCCCTTGGTGGTTGAGTAGTTTTCTTAGTTCATGTGCTCCTTGTATAATGTTGGAAGACCACAGGTCCAGTTGGGATTGTGTTCCTTCGGCTCAAACGTCTCTCAAATTTTCATAAGCTTCTTTTTTTAATTCAGTAAACTATATATATTTGTCAATACCTATACTCATAGTCGTTTTCAAAACATGTTTTTCACATCTACTATATTCTTTTGCTTTCTTGTTCCATTCTCTCTCTAGATATAGACAAAGGTATAGACTATAGATATAGGTACAAGCTGTCGCTTTCTTGCCATTACAGGTACCCTGAATAAACATGAGACTATGTTTTTTACAGCAAAATTGTACTTTGATGTTTGTCCTGGCTCTTTATCCTGTTGAATATCTTAATTTTATCTTTGCCTTGGAGTTCTTTAATTTACTGAGAGGTGTTATCAATAGATGTGGAGACCATTCAATTTGGCCTTTCCCCAGGTCTATGTTAATGGACTTTGTCTTTTGAGTTTTCCTCAATTTTTCTGTTAGTACATGGAGACTGTTACCAATCAGGTTTTCCAATTTTTCAAACTTCAGTTTTGTGAAATATCTCTACTCCTGTTAATTTCTGCTTACAAATCAGCCAGTTTCTTTTTTGAGGTTATAAAGCCTTGCCAAAACATATCCAGTAGCAACCAACACGCTAGAAATGTTGTTTTCCAGTCTTTTCCCCCAGAGTCACATTTTTTAAGCTACATAATCTTCTTTCCAAGTTAATACAGGAGTCAGTTTTATCAACAACCATATAAGAAGCATTGCCATCTCTCTAGCCTTCATTATCAGTTTACATTCTGTCTGTCCACCACTGGACTGCTAAGTTATTGCCACATATTTTAGGAAAGGAACTGAGACTTCTTTCAGTTCCGTTCAGTTGTTCAGGCGTGTCCAACTCTTTGCAACCCCATGAATCACAGCACGCCAGGCCTCCCTGTCCATCACCAACTCCCAGAGTTTATCCAAACTCATGTCCATTGAGTCGGTGATGCCATCCAGCCATCTCATCCTCTGTCGTCCCCTTCTCCTCCTGCCCTCAATCTTTCCCAGCATCAGGGTCTTTTCAAATGAGTCAGCTCTTCGCATCAAGTGGCCAAAGTATTGGAGTTTCAGCCTTCAACATCAGTCCTTCCAATGAACACCCAGGACTAATCTCCTTTAGGATGGACCTCCTTGCAGTCCAAGGGACTCTCAAGAGTCTTCTCCAACACCACAGTTCAAAAGCATCAATTCTTCAGCACTCAGCTTTCTTTATAGTCCAACTCTCACATTCATACATGACTACTGAAACTTCTTTAAAGAATCTAATTATAAAATAAAGACAACAGTTCTTTCCCTTTGATTGCTGCCCCCAGCTAAACTACAAAGAGAATCCCTCCCTTAAGTAATTCACTTATGTATGAATATGAGAGGAAGGTGGAGAAATGGGACAAATAGTGAGGATGAGAAAAGATGATTTTTATTATGGAAATGCCCTGTTCTGGTAGCAACATCTGATCAGAACCAGACACAAAGCTTCACCTAACTGCAAGGGAAAGAATAAGTATGGTCTTGTCCCAGGGCTTATAGGCAAAGAGAACTGAACATGGGACACGTCCACCAGATCTTCTATGACTAGACTCTCAATTCCCTCAATTTCAACCCATCCCTTGACTATTTTTAGCCTCATATTCGTTTCCTTGTTTCATATGACAGTTTTGTAACTTTCTATTTGCTGCTTGCTATGTCTTTCAAATCCCCGACTAGATCATCCATTTCCTGAGGGCAAGGACCATGCTTGATTTAATCCCTCTTTGGTTACACAGGTCTTAGCATAGTACCCAGAACATTATCAGTGTTCAATAAATATTTGTGGGACTCATGGGTGAATCAGTGAATGAATGAATGAGAAGCAGGCTCGGATGGTCTCTGCTCTCACTGCAAAGTCAGCACCATGCCTGCTTTATTCAGCTCAGAACTTGATTCCTTCTGTGCATGTCATTCAGCTATGAATAACATAAAGATTCTTGAATTGCCAACCTTCTGACCGACAGTACGTAAGTCTATCCAGATAGGAGCAGGGCAACACCAGAAAGAAGACAAGGCCATGCCCAGGCAGGTCTGGATACAGCTGTAGGGCTGCCTGAACACCCGCTCCCACCCTCTTTCCTCAGGGTCTCCAAGCCACAGTGGGGGCTGTTGGCGCTGCAGGTCTTGGCGGAGCAGGGACTTTCCCATGACTTCCTGCTGCCCTCCTTCCTGCCCAGCTCAGTTTGTTTACTCAGCAGAGTTCTCTGGGACGTAGTGGTCAGCTTTCCCACTATCTGCCCCATTTCTGCACCATTTTCTCATACCTATGGTCATGTTCATGTTCATGTTCGGTAACTGTCGTGTCCGACTCTTTGCAACCCTGTGGACTGTAGCCCGCCAGGCTCCTCTGTCCATGGGATTCTCCAGGCAAGAATACTGGAGTGGGTTGCCATTTCCTCCTCCAGGGGATCTTCCTGACCCAGGGATAGAACCCGGGTCCTCTGCATCTCCTGCGTTGGTAAGCGGGTTCTTTACCACTATGCCACCTGGGAAGCCCCTCGCATACGCATGCATAACTGAATTACTTAGAGGAGGAATTTTTCTTTGTAATTTAGCTGTAGACAGCAACCAAAGGGAAATAACTATTTTTTCTCTATTCTATTGTTAGATTCCTTAAAGGGGTTTCACTTCCTTTCTTGGAAGCAATGAACCAAACCTGAGTAGGTTTCCTTGACACCTAGACTCAGAGCTTGACTGTTTCTGACTCCGCTCTGGCACACTACCTTGACCTCTCCCGGCAGTGATAGGCGCCTGCAGTACTTCCCTAATTAAGTTAAGTCTTACTATTAACTGTACTCTTCTGGCTCTCCTCCTACCTCGATGACTTCATCTGAGTCTCCTTCCCAGGCTCCTCCACCTCCCAACTCGCTGACGTTCACTCCTTCCACACAAACTGCCTGAGTAATCCCCTCTCGGTGCCACCACTAACTACATACCTCTCATCTGTAAAATGAAAACAGTAACGTTACCTGCCTGACTGGGTTCTTGTGTAGAAGTGAGTTGTTACAGCTAACATTCTTAGAACAGTGCCTAAAGTGAAAGTGAAGTCGCCCAGTTGTGTCCGACTCTTTGCAACCCCATGGACTGTAGCCTACCAGGCTTCTCCGTCCATGGGATTCTCCAGGCAAGAGTACTGGAGTGGGTTGCCATTTCCTTTTTCAGGGGATCTTCCCAACCCAGGGATCAAACCCGGGTCTCCTGCATTGCAGGCAGACGCTTTATCCTCTGAGCCACCAGGGAAGTCCAGAACAGTGCTTGGCACCTAGCAAATGCTCAAAAAGTGTTGTCCATTATCTTTACTCTCCTTTCACTTGACTGTGACAATCCCAACTGTATGTTACCATTTCCAAAATCTTCATCTCCTGCCCCCTCTTTTCCTAAGTTCTGGATAGGCATTTCTGATTGCCTAGTGGATATTTTCACTTAGATGTCCAGCAGTCAACTCCAACCCCAAACAGAACTCACTTTTCCCTAAGACTTATTTCTCCTCCAGAGTTTTAAGGCTATTAGTCTTTCAAGCTAGAAAACTCAGGGTCAGCTGTGGGTGCCACTCCATTTCCCATGCAGCTCCATTCTTCCTGAGGACCATTTCTCAAACTGGACCTCTTCATCATCCTCGAAAGTGGACAGGCCCTTATATCTCATCCCACTCTAGTTTCTGCCACACAGTCCTGGCAGAGCTAACTTCCTGAAAAAGGAATCTGAATATACCCTGGAAACTGTTACGCACTTGTGAACAGGGTAAAAAAAAAAAAAAAATCATAGTACTATTGTTCATATTATGCAAAAAACTGGTTAAAAAATCAAAGTACAAATATCAAACAACAGCAGATGAGATAAACTGTGAAATATTCAAAGGAGAATACTATATGGCAATGTAGAAAAATTCTCCTATAGTAACAGTCCACAAGGATGAATCTTAAAAACATAATGTTGAACCATAGAAATCAAACACAAAGAATATATTCAGTATGATTCCATTCATAAAAAGTTCAAAAACAGAAGCTTCACTTGTTGAAGATGTATATATAAGTGACAAAACTAAAGAGAAAAGGAAGTGATTAAGAATCACAAGGAGGGGCTTCCTGGTGGCACAGTGGTAAAGAATCTGCCTGCCAATGCAGAAGATAAGAGGTCGATCCCTGGTCCTGAAAGATCCCACAAGTCTTGAAGCAACTAAGCCCTTGTGCCCTAGTGTTTAAGCCTGCACTCTAGAGCCTGGTAAGAAGTCTGAACACTCTAGAGCAAGTTCTGCAGTAAGAGAAGCTACTACAATGAGAAGACTGCACACCGCAGCTGGAGAGTAGACCCCACTCACAGCAACTAGAGAAAATCCCCTGCAGCAAGGAAGACGCAACACGCCAGAAATAAATTACTACATAAAATTTAAAATGCTGTATTTAAGAGAAAACAAAACCAACAAAAACCCTTCCCTGAAAGCCATCAGGGCAGTAAGATCTTAAAAAAAAAAAAAAAAAAAGAATCACAAGAAAAGTGGTTGTTGTCTTGGGGGCTTGAGTGAGATTATGACTAGGGTTGGGAGATGGGGTAGGGTGTTTCCAGGGTTATATTTCTGTATCAGGATAAGGGTTACAAAGATGTTTCCTTTATGATTATGTCTACAAGGTATGTTTGTTTTAGTAGTCTTCTGACCATAGATTATATTTCTCAACTGGTAAGTCAGGGAAAGAAAGAAATCTAATTATGTTATTTTCCAGTGGAAAACCCACAGTGCTCCTAGTTGTCAAGAGGACAAGTTCTATACTCCCCACGTTAGCACAGAGGCTCTTCCAAGTCTTTCTCCAGCCATCTCTGCCCCACTTCATCCCATGTACCTCAGTTTTTGACAGCACTGGCCCCCCAACATTCCTGTACTTACATGTCATGGTCTTCTCTAATTCTCTGCCTTAAATGGCATTTGCCAGTTCTTTACCTGACAAACTCCTCTTCTTTAATACTCAGCCCGATGTCATCTCTTCATTGAAACTACCTTCAGAACCCCAAGAGTTTAGTGGTAGTGTTTCTTTGCTCCTACTCTATATAATACAGTTCTGCAATCATTCTTTACCAGCTGAGCCACAAGGGGATCCCTGTTCTGCAATCATTCTTAATTAATGTGATTATTACAGCAGTCCCTTCCAGAGTTTTGTCTCCCCTACCAACCTGAGAGCTCCCAGAATTCCTCCTCTTAATCATCACTGCATCCTTCGATAAAGTCAGTCATTCCCCGCCTACAACTCTCCCCTCACACCTGAGGTAGCCCTCACCACATTGCCTATTTGCCTTATCTCCTTACAGAGCTGTCTCAGGCTTTGTCATACAATGTTTGTGTTAAAAATAAAATGAGATAGTGTAAAGAACCCAGCACAGCATTTAGAACATTTTAGTTTAAGACTTTTAACAGTGGTGACTCAGACACGTGCTAGAGGGCGCTAATTCACCACATAATAGGTTTATAGTGTTCTATGGGCATTTACACTTAGCTCATCTAAAGGCTTCCCTTGTGGCTCAGCTGGTAAAGAATGCCGGAGACCTGCATTCAATCCCTGCGTTGGGAAGATCCCCTGGAGAAGGGAAAGGCTACCCACTCCAGTATTCTGGCCTAGAGAATTCCATGGATGTCCATGGGATCACAGAGTCGGACATGACTGAGCAACTTTCACTAACTCTTCTAAACAAGAACCAAAGGAAGAATCAGATATTTAGTAAGCAAATTATCAGCCATCTTTATTCAAAGAGATAAATCAATATAATTCAAAACTTCAAGTCTATAACTCACCTTTGAGATTATTTAGGGGAAGAACAATCCAACAGTCATACTCAGTTCAGTTCAGTCGCTCAGTTGTGTCCAACTCTTTGTGACCCCATGAACCACAGCATGCCAGGCCTCCCTGTCCATCACCAACTCCCGGAGTCCACCCAAACCCATGTCCATTGAGTCGGTGATGCCATCCAACCATCTCATCCTCTGTCGTCCCCTTCTCCTCCTGCCCTCAATCTTTCCCAGCATCAGGGTCTTTTCAAATGAGTCAGCTCTTTGCATGCAGGTGGCCAAAGTATTGGGAGTTTCAGTTTCAGCATCAGTCCTTCCAATGAACACCCAGGACTGATCTCCTTTAGGATGGACTGGTTGGATCTCCTTGCAGTCCAAGGGACTCTCAAGAGTCTTCTCCAACACCACAGTTCAAAAGCATCAATTCTTCAGTGCTCAGCTTTCTTTATAGTCCAACTCTCACATCCATACATGACCACTGGAAAAACCATAGCCTTGACTAGACGGACCTTTGTTGGCAAAGTAATGTCTCTGCTTTTTAATATGCTGTCTAGGTTGGTCATAACTTTCCTTCCAAGGAGTAAGCGTCTTTTAATTTCATGGCTGCAATCACCATCTGCAGTGATTTTGGAGCCTGTTCAGTCACTGTTTCCCCTTCTATTTGCCATGAAATGATGAGACTGGATGCCATGATCTTAGTTTTCTGAATGTTGAGCTTTAAGCCAACTTTTTCACTCTCCTCTTTCACTTTCATCAAGAGGCTCTTTAGTTCCTTCTTCACTTTCTGCCATAAGGGTGGTGTCATCTGCACATCTGAGGTTATTGATATTTCTCCCGGCAATCTTGATTCCAGCTTGTGCTTCCTCCAGTCCAGCATTTCTCATGATGTACTCTGCATATAAGTTAAATAAGCAGGGTGACAATACGCAGTCTTGACGTACTCCTTCTCCTATTTAGAACCAGTCTGTTGTTCCATGTCGTTCTAACTGTTGCTTCCTGACCTGCATACAGGTTTCTCAAGAGGCAGGTCAGGTGGTCTGGTATTCCCATCTCTTTCAGAATTTTCCACAGTTTATTGTGATCCACACAGTCAAAGGCTTTGGCATAGTCAATAAAGCAGAAGTAGATGTTTTTCTGGAACTCTCTTGCTTTTTCGATGATCCAGCAGATGTTGGCAATTTGATCTCTGGTTCCTCTGCCTTTTCTAAAACCAGCTTGAACATCTGGAAGTTCACGGTTCACGTATTGCTGAAGCCTGGCTTGGAGAACTTTAAAGCATTACTTTACTAGCATGTGAGATGAGTGCAATTGTGTGGTAGTTTGAGCATTCTTTGGCATTGCCTTTCTTTGGGATTGGAATGAAAACGGACCTTTTCCAGTCCTGTGGCCACTGCTGAGTTTTCCAAATTTGCTGGCATATTGAGTGCAGCACTTTCACAGCATCATCTTTCAGGATTTGAAATAGCTCACTGGAATTCCATCACCTCCACTAGCTTTGTTTGTAGTGATGCTTCCTAAGGCCCCCTTGACTTCACATTCCAGGATATCTGGCTCTAGGTGAGTGATCACACCATCATGATTATCTGGGTCATGAAGATCTTTCTATGAACAGTCATATTGATGGCATCATAAACCTTATTCCCCAACCTGGGGATGGTCCAACTAGCAGTAGAAAAGTAAAAATAAGCGATGATGATTTAGTACCTTCACCTGAACTAAAGTGAAGCCATGCCAAGCAAGATGTTTCCTCAACAGTAAAATGAGAGGGCTGGACTAGACCATCTTTGGGGTCCCTTTTAACTCTAACATTCTATAAATACAATTCTAGCCTTTTAAAGAAACAGTCATGGTCTCCAAAAATACAAACACTATCAAGAAGTGACAAAATTCAATCAAAAGTGAAAAACAGAGAATTCTGAGAATCTGTCAAAACAGAAGACAAAAGTTCCATTTTCCTTCTTCTATATAAGGCTGGGGTTTAAAAAGATCAGTGTGACAAAGGATTGGAAGTCTAAGAGATGTATTGTTTGTGAAAGAAATATTTTTTAGCTTCTTCTATATCTCCACACTTGTCAATAGTTATTTCAAATCTTTGTCATCTTTAGGAAAAGGTGGCTTATTTTGTAGAGGCCAGCCAACCAAAAGCACTAGTTTTACAATGACTTTATTGATTTCAACCATCTGAAAAATCTCAAGCATCTGTGACTAAAGTAAAAAATCCAGGAAACAATACTAAATTAAAGATGAAAGTAAAGAAATTGGTAAATAATTTGTTTTATGTTTATGCAACTATTCTACTTTGGAAGAATCAAAACTCGCAGTTTGAGCAGGATGAGACTAGAAATAAAAAATAAAAGTCTGATTTTGAGCTGATTGTATAGCTTATACTCTCTGTAAACCATCCTGCAGGGTCCTGAACTATGACAGAGTTGTAGTGATTTCTAAATTATGGGGATGTTCTTCATTATTATTTGATGATTTGAGTCCCAGTTTTCTCTTTTCTAAAATGAGGGCAGAGTGATGAAATAATAATGACATTAGATGTGGAAATATTACCAACTTATTTTTTTTTAATAAATTATAGGCATATCCTTTAGTCTGTCTTATTTTTAAAAACCTACTTTGACAAAAAATTTGCTTACTCATTGCAGTTGCACAAGATTAAAGGTAAAAAATTCATCTATCAAAATATGTTTGATATAACTATGCTGATAACTCAATTAATAGTTTAAACAATTATAATGGGGCACTTTGAACATTCCAAATAACTAAAGGCAAATAGTAAAACATTGTTTTATATTGAACTTCATGCACTAGCCAATGACAATTGCAAGCTGTATGGCTCTGGTCACATTCCTTAACCTCTCTGGGCTTAGCTTCTTATTTTAGAAGATGTAGCTGTAGCTAGGATCTTCCTTCTGTCCTTACAGAATCAGCATGCAGATGTGTGCAGAGTTCTTGCCTATTATCATCATTGCCATCCATATGCTTTAATATAATAGTGGTATAAACATGAACTAGGCAATGTTTTCAAGAATCTTAGCACATTTTATAAAATAAGCCTAGCGTGTGGGCTCTTTATATCCTATTTTTAAAAAAATCACAAAATTGGCTTTACAGAACTATCAAATACTCTTTCATTCCCTATTTCTTCCTCTGGCATCTAAATTATTTTTTTAAATAAGAAATGACTTCTCCTCAGCAGTGAATTCACAAAGGTCCTCTCATCATCTATAAGGTTCTTAAAACATCCACTAGGCAACACAGAAACTCTATTTAAAAATAGAGGAAAACATGCAATAACTTATACGAGATCCTCCCCTTGCCAGAGTCTTTTTCAGGAAGTCGGGTGTACCCTGAGGTGCCAAGGTGTGACTCTCCATGGTGTAGGTGTGGCTGTAAATCCAGATGAATAACCCACCTTCACAGCCACACTGCCTGCCCACATTCCTGGGGCCCACGCCACATTGTCCTATGTTCTCTAGGAAGTCAGCTGCGCTGGCATAGCCTCGCTCCCTAGATTGCACAATGACATGAACTCAAAAGGCATTCTCACAGATAATAGCTGAAGCTTAGCAAGAGTCTGCTGATTACTGGTGGTTTACAACATCCCACTCTAATGGTGTGTTATTTTAAGTTGTGCTTTGACATCTGGGCTTTCAATCCCATGTGGGCCCACCAAATGTGTAATGGCCATAGAGCAGCTGAAAGTGTATCTTGTTCACATCTGTCTTTCTCATGTACCCTACCCTGAAGATTGATTTTTAGGGCCACCATATAACCCAGAGATGATCATGTTGCAACAGCTCCAGGATCTAATGTGTGGGAGGTTAATGATATCAGCTCATGGTAAGAGCTGGAGCTTTGTATGTTAAGGTCTTGGGAGGCTGCAGTCTTCTGTGCTCCATTCATGTATTCAGTCAATCAATTCATCAAGTATCTTTTAGGTACCATGTATGTGCCAGGTTCTGTGTTAGAACCATGTATATACAATAAGCAAGAGAGTGTAGTCCAAGGAGTGTAGTCCAGTGGGGAAGACAGATGAAGTAGTAATTTTAATGATCTCTTTGTGTCTCGTAAGCGAGACTCAAGGGCAGTGTTCAATAACAACGTTTTAAATTATTACTGCAATTTATTTTCAACTTTGACAAAAAGTTCTGTGAATTCATCTTTCAAAATAATCGCATTTCCCTCTCTTCAAATTTTTTTTTGTATTAAGAACAGAGCTTTAAATATACACAGGGCTCTAAGAATTATCCTCAGAACACTAACAAATGTCATGGATCTGTTCTTCTGTCAGTAAAACAAATTCCTCAGAGAGTGGGGTGAGGGAGCTAAGAAATGAAGAATTTCTCACAGGAAGGCAATACATGGAAATTTCTTTTCTTTCACCTGTTGTCTCTTATCCTGGACAAAACTTTAAAAGTGGTAAATAATAAATGCTGAAAAATGGGGAAAAAAAGGAAAGTAGGGGAAATTTACAAGATGTTCCCCTCAGACAAAAAAGTATTTCCAGTATCCTGCTATTACCACTTCGTTGAAAGGAAAAGTAGGTACCTAAAATACTGCAAACTCTCTTGCTCAAAAAATAATTCATAAATATATACTAAAATCACTTTTCATTGTTTGATGTGGAAAGTGATGGGCTTATTGAAGTGTTTTTAGAAGCTCATGCCTTAAAAGTCTGCCTTAAACCAAAGCCTCAAAAGCCCATCCCAGATATCATGGATGTTTCCTTTGAGATTCACCATTGAAATCATATGATTCTTCTGTAACAAAGACTTCTCAATTAGACATGTAGAAGAAGCAGTATATCAACTTTTCTCATTTAGAAGGTACTGCAAATGCCTACATTATTCAAAATGCTCGTACAGTTGGTGTTTTTTTAATTAAAAAAATATTTTTAGGCCGTGCAGTGGGCACGTGGGATCCAGCTGAAGATCAAAATCCTCATCCCCTGCATTGGAAGTGTGGAGACAACCACTGGACCGCCACAGAAGTCCCAATTGGTGTTATTTTTAAAAATTAAATGGAAAGAGAAGAAAGGAGCATCTCCTTCCTAACCCTGTTTTCACCTTCACAATCTTGTTTCCCATCACCTTCTATTATTACTCACCCTGCACTCGAGCCCATCAGTCTAGGTGAAATTCCTTAGACAAGCAGGCTGAAAATAGAAATGGCAGGAAAATTTGGACAATTTTGTGTTTATTAAGGGACAGTCAGGTGATTGGGGCAGAGCCAAGGCGGCAGCCTGCTCTTCTATAGTAAATAAGACTCAGAGACAAATATCCTCAGGGCCCTTTGATTCATCATGTTTTATCAACATGCTCCCACAGAGCAGACACTCTTTTGGTCAGATATTTGCCTATGAGCTGGGCCTTAAATATTCCCTCTCAAGACTTAGTCAAGGGAGTTGATTGTTTCCTATCTAGACTGTTCACAACACTCAGTGTGACTTGACAATGTATTTCTGTCGTGATTGTTGCTCTTTGCTCCTCCCACCCACCCACTAACTCCTATCATCAACTATATGAGGACCAGGTTTTATTTTGTTGTTCTCTACCAATCTCCAGTTCCTCCAACAGTACCTAGCATGTTGTAGGTACTCAATAAACACACGTCACTGTCATCCTTGTCAACTCATCTGAAGGGTGATGTGGGGCTTCTAGTTACACATACTGGATATGAACGAATTTAGAAATCCTTACTGAAACTCTATGCAATCCACTAAAGGGATTTTAAAAATGAAAAAGAGAACAGGAATGAGGACGTCAATAAAGACAATTCTGACTACCCATTACACCGTTCCCTTCTCGGATTTCCTTATCCTGTCTTTCCCTTCCCCTCACAGCACCGATTAGCTTTTAATAGATTATAAAATTTACTTATGAATTATGCAAATTTGTCAGACCCATTCCTAGAAGGTAAGCACCAAGAAGGCAGGATGTTTCTTTATTTTACTCACAGATGGAGTATTCTAAGCACTAAAACAGTGCCTCATACTTAGTGGGTACTCAAAAATATTTTCAGAGTGAATGAGTGAAGAATAGAACAGGACAGTGGGAGCTGAGAGTAGGTGGGTAAATGGTAACTAAACAGGAGGCTGAAGTCCACACAAGCTAGAAAATGGGATCTGAGTTGACAGAAACAAGCCAGTTCACTCAGCAAAACAGCAAGTATGCTCAGGAATTGGAACCTGTGGACATGGGAATGCAAGGGAGTGGAAAATGGAACCACAGCAGGCGGAGTTCACCTGGACGCCCTGCAGAAGGCTTCTGCTCCCGGGAGGAACTGAGAAGAGGATTGTGGTTTAAAGACACAGCACAACCCAGGGGAGGAACGTACTGAGAATACGTGTCTACTTACCAAACGCCGAGACTCTAGCCCCTTTTTCCACTTGACTTTGAGAACACAACAGTTAGGCCTATTAAGTGACTTCCTCCTCCAACCTCTCTCCACTGAATGAACCAGGGAGGAGGCGAGAGGCTTTCTCTCTCGTTAAAACTTCCGTCCAAGAGAAAACTTGGTAACAGACTTTGCAATGGCGACAACAGAAATTGGAAAGTCATGGAGCCCTGCCTTCACAACTCTAATAAGTTATTTCCAGAATAGATTGTTGGCAAAATGATCAGTCAAGTGAAGGAGAGAATAAATAATTGCTCAGAAATGGAAGGAGGCCAAACTTTATTCCCCAAGCCTCCTTTCTCAGGAATCTCAGATAGGATATGATATCTATCCTACCTGAGATAATATTTTGAGATATTAATATCTCAAAAAGAGATATTAATAAAGAAAAAGGAAACATGGGGCCCAGGAAACAAAAGATCTACACAGAAAAGAGGTGCAGAGAATTCTCAGAATCATGGAGAAATATTTGAAGACAACCATCATTCAAGGATGGTCCCAGGAACAAAAAGAACTGCCAGATGACTTAGATGTGATGGAACAGAATAAGATGCATGTTTACATTGGAAAGTCTGGAGATAAAATGATGTTGCTTGACGACTAAGCAAATGGAAGAAAAAAAAAGAAATCATCATTAACTCTGGGAAAATCAAAGTTGTATATGAAAGGAAGTAAGAACATGGCTAGCCCTTGAGTCATATTTACATAGTTTTAATATATAAATACTGTCAGTAGAATAAATTCCTCAGAGAGTGGGCCAAAAGTTGTGATAGATCTGTGAGAAGAAAGGTGGTGCGTGAAACAAGTGTGAAGTAGGGGGAGATGAGTGAAAGAGCTAAATCCTCTTTTCATTGATAGGAAATTTTAGACTTTAACACAAACAAGGATGTAATGAACCCAACAGCTAAGATGGACTGAAAGTGGTTACTTCCGGGAAGCAGGAATCTAGAGTGAAAAGGGAGAGGGCAGGAGGCTTTTTATTTATTATTTATTTTTTTATATTTTTTTTTTCATTTATTTGTATTAGTTGGAGGCTAATTACTTTACAATATTGTAGTGGTTTTTGTCATACATTGACATGAATCAGCCATGCCTTCTAGTGCTATTTTACTTTTCCAATCCTGTATGCTTATAACTTACAGAAAACAAAAACAAAAATAAAATCCCCCCAAAAGAAATTGCACAGCCAAGAAGAACAAGTCATAATGTAACTTCATCGACTTTTATCTTTTGCATGACAACTACATCTTGCTTAATAGGGTTTGTACCTATTAAAATAATTGATGACTGAAATTTAAATATTTATTGGAATGTATGCATTGGAATGCATGATTTCTCTCAGTCATTTCCTGAAAACGTGTCAGTACTTCACAGATGTTATATAGTGTAAATACGTATCTAGCTGAAACATTGTGGGAAAAACAAGTTATCTACGCCAATAAGCTAAATAAGCTGCAGAAACTGAACTCTTCTCAAGGTGAACATAAAGAGGAAAAACCATGTGATTTGCCAACAGAAGTGATGTAAGTACATGAATAAGTAGATAAAACCTCCCTTTGCTTGAGTTTTTCTGCACCTGGAGGCTCAATAAGATTGGTGACTTTAAAAAAATATAAAACGTGAGAGTTTTGAGTTCAATTTTATTGGGGGCAACATGTGGACTGCAGTTGGGGAGACGGCCCCCCAGAGAGCTCTGAGAGACTGCTCCCAAGAAGCAGGGGAGATCAGTACATATGTGATTTTGATGAAGGGGGATACTTGCCATCAAGCATATATTTTTTTAGATTTCTGCTAGTCTCATGAAGCTTAGCTAATCACGAGGAACAGTCATCACCATGAAGGATTTTAGTGCTTTTCTAGATATGAGGAGATACAAGAATTGGGCTCATAAAATCAGCTCCTGAAAATATCTAACTATCTGAAGACCTGTCCTGCCAGTTTTTTCAGAGCACAGAGTGCCTCATTTCTGCTCTCCACCCTGAACTCCTTTCAGGGGTGTTGAAAATCAGCAGCTGCAGCAGCACATGATTTAATCCTTGTCCAGGCAGGTAAGTAGATAAGCCAACGGCAAGTGCCAATTTGTAGTTGACAAGATCATCTCAAGCTTCTTTGTTGTTGTTGTTGTTGTTTATTAAAGACATAGTGAATCTTAGTCTTTCAAGTCAATTTTTCAGGAAGAAAAAAAAAAAAATGCCACCTCTCAGATCTGTAACTATTAGGACTCCAGCTTTCTTATCCCAGTTTTTGTTTGGGGAAGTGATAACATACCCATTTAATTGTTGCCTAATACACTCGTGGAGGTATCCAAACTTTTTAAAGCTGCAGAATCTGTTCAAGCTTCTTTTTTAAGCACTGAACTCAGATCTTCATACACATCCCTCGCCCCTTTTATTTCCTGAATTACTCTAAGACTCAGATGACCATATGTCCTAATTTTCCTAGAATAGTCTCAGAATCTTGTTTGGTTCTCTTTTTAACTCTCAGAAGTGCCCAGTTGATCTTGATTTATATTTCTAACAAAAAACATGCATTTACTTTTTATTAATTAACTTAAACTTGTTTGCTCTAAAAAACTTGAAGAAATTTCCAATTCTTTTGTGGTGATTTGTGAACTGTCAAAAAATTTTTTAAAAGCAGGTTAAGTTGTAATATAAATGTTTCTTCTTAAAAAATTAAACAGTGTGTATGTTAAAACTATTTTCTAGTAACCTTGGAACAGTTGGTACTTCTTAAAAACCATGACTAAAATCTTTGTGGAGGAATTAAATTCAATATTCTAGGTGACATAATAGATTCTAATTATTAAAACAGTTCAAGAATGTCTTCCAGTTGACTTTATTAACAGTTATAACAAGGGTCTCAAAAGACTTCTCTCAGCAAATAGGTCTCATCCATCATTATGGCTGTTAAGAACCTAACCAATTACCAAGCAGGAAACATGCCTCTTCTACCACACAGACAAGCTCTGTAGGCTCAAGATGCCCAAACTTTCTTTAGGGTGAGGACTCGAAGTCCTGCCAATCCTCTGAACAAAGTTCCCATGTTATCCAGTAAACCTGAAATACTCCTTTCACAGTGAGCAGTGCTGAAACAGATTCCATAATTAATTACTCAGTTTCAAGAGAGATTTAACATCGCTTGTTTTTCTGGAAGATACAGAGTTCCTCAGTTTTATTCAAATATGCAGTGTCCCTGATATAAAGCATGTAGCATTATAAAGAGCTGTGATTTTGTCTTAGCATCTTTTTCTTGCTTCACCACTTAAGTCCCTGACTGTGGAAGTTTCTTTTCAATTAAAATAAACACAAGATCCACTAGAAGGAAAACAAACCCTGTAATTAATTTTGTTTTAAAGATATGCAATTACTGCATTTTTAAAAGTTGCTTTATAACTGAGCTAATGTATTACACTGGATCATGCTATGGGGACAAATTCACTGCCTGCCCTAAACTAGTGAAAACAAAAGGAAAGCACTTTTCATCTCTATGAGAAAGTATGTCTGAGTTTTTGGGTCTGAGATCAGGTTTGCTTGGTAGCCTCAAAGAGCAATTTACCCTCTTTTTCAAAATTTGCTTTTGATCATTTCAGACAATTCATCCTTTCTGAATGAGAAAGAGTAGAAGAGAGGAATGTCGAATGAGGTTAAGTAAACGGAGAATCTGTCACATAAAGCAAGTTTAAAACCCCGTAACAGCATCCATGCAGGACAAACGGAAGCATTATTCTTTTGAAAACATTATTCTTTCAAACAGTGTGTAATGACATCCTCCCCAGAGATTTCTTCCATGAAAGAAAAAAAAAAAATACTTCCTCAGAAGTCATTTTCTAGATTTCCAGTACGAGTGAAGCACAGTGAAAAGTCAGACTTGGTTTTTTTTAGTGTAAGAAGATTCAAAATTAAAACTGAGAAAAAGGGCTCATAAGTTTCTCCATGCTCTTGTTTCGTTACTTATCAGTATTTCCATGAACCAAAAGGACATGTACAAGGAAAAGGTGGTCATTATTACCTTAGATTTGTATCAGAGAATGTATTCTTATTATAAACTTGAGCCAAACATAATCTCTGTTTTCGAGGGAGAAATATAGAAGACTCAAATATGCTAAACGTAAGACAACCCACTCAAGTTCCTTTTAAGGATATCATTTTCTTTTGCTGAAATATCAATCTGTGGAATACATATCCAGCATTCTGTACTGATATTACCTCCTGAGGACTTACTCAAAATTAGAAAATTTTATGTTCTAAAAGTTTGGTACTGGGCTCCCCTGGTGGTCCACTGGTTAAGAATGCCCCTTGCAATGCAGGGGACACTGGTTTGATCCCAAGTCTGGGAGGATCCCACATGCTTCGGGGCAGCTCAGCCGGTGCACCACAGCTCCAGACGCCTGAGTGGCCTAGAGTCTGCTCCGCAGCAGAGAGGCCACCACGAGGAGAAGCCCGCACGCGGCAACCAGAGAGGAGCCCTTGCTCTTATTTAATTCATTAAATAAAATGTTAAAAATCATGTTTTAAAGCTTGATATTACCTAAATATCAGAATTTGGCTTTTGTTTACCTGTTTAAAATATGTTTAAACAACCAAAAGGAAAATAAGCAACTTATTTTGCTTATTCTAACTTATGCTTAATTAATGCAAGTTCAAATAAACAGTTTTCTTCAAAGATTTCAAAACTTTTGAATACATGTTGAATGGAATGGAAAAAAGAAAGACACTGCAGAAAAATCACAATTATGATGTTTATTTAGCAAAATAAACTTAAAGAAAGTTTTCTATTAAAAAAACATGAGAATTACATTCAAATTTTAGTTTCCCCATCTTCTTTGGTATTCAAATCAACAGTCAAATATAAAATATTTTATTTTGAAGTTAGTCATTGGATCTGTAACAGTTTTCCATAGAAGGAAAATAGGAAATGAAGTTACCTGTAATTGTTTTACTTATTGAACAACCAATGGATGTGTAAAAGCAGTCAATTATGTGTATGCAGAAACCAACATCATCAAGGAAATGTTCATTCACTAAAATATGTTTTCTGCTGGAGCTATATCTCAAGTTTTTAACAACCTTCTGCCACCATTTTACCATGTTATCTGAACAGTAACCCAATATGCAGACACTGTTATTCACATGAATTTTTCTCCAAGGAAGTTGACAGCATCATAACCAGGACTTACCAACATTTATTTTCAACATGATCACAACATTAAAAAACTTTCTGTATTTTTCAGAATTGTGTGCCTCAGTCTTTCCATAAAATAGTATCTGGAGAGCGCTAACAGCATTAAATTAATATTAATAAAATCCAATTCTATCTAAGTCTCTTTCTCTTAAGAAGAAACAGTACTTAAAACCAGACTTTTTGTTCTTTTAAGAGTAGTATTATATGGATTCCTAAATCAGCCAAGCCAAACATTTCCAGAAACACCGTGTGACAACCAAGCTACCCTTATTCCTAATTCTTTGCCTCTATGCATACTGAGTTCCCCACGTCCCTGATTTCTTATGTGGAAGTACTTTCCCCTTAATTTGTTAAAAAGAATCTGAAAAAAAAATCCAGTAATAAACTAGGGTAATGAATTTTTCTTTTCTTTTTTTTTTTGCATAGACTTGTGACCACAAAACAATCAAGCCACTTATAGTTTCGATACTAACACTGTGATTGGGAACAAGAAGAATACAACCATAATAAAATACAGCTATCTATTAGAAGGACTGCATAGAGACATCTTTGGCCATGAAGACTCTGGGCCCTCTGGAAATAAGTCAGTTGCATTGCCAACATGACAAAGAAAATAGCAATGTTGAGGATCAGAAACAGCCTGGTGTACGAGGCGGACAGCGCCGGGGCTCTGCTGTGAGTCGTTGTCACCATCCGAGCCTGGCCAAACCGGCCATTCATCACATCGCCGTTCCTGTGTTTCTCGTATGTTACGTCTGCAAAATCTAAAAGGTCTTTCATTTCTTCATCTTCATCTACGGGCAGTTCTTTCTGTGCTAAGATCTGAGCTTTCTGTCGAACCTTTCTTTCATTGACTTCAATCTGTGCAAAAATATCAGGGACGGCATCCACAAATTTATAGCGCTTGCCTCCCCTTCGGTTCTTCTTGGACTTGCCCTGTTGCTGCTGCTGCTGCTGCGATATGGCAAAAATCCTGTCGATGGCCTCCTCGGTCTGTCTCTTATCTGAAAATCTCAGCAGGCGCTCGGCAGTCTTCCTGAAGCTGGCTGTGTTCCGGACGCGGGACAGGATCTGCTTCTCTAGCAGCTGGAACACGGGCTTAAAATGCTGCAGGTTCTCTTCCACCAGAGCAGCGTAGTCCTTCACCTCCGGGACAACGCTGCTCCTGATGGCTGAACTCCGGTCAAACAGAATTTTCTGCCGGTCAGCAATGACCTGCGCAAAGGCAGACTGCCCCGAGGTCTCTCCTGTCCACAGGTAAGTGGCGTAGGCATGCTCGCTGGTGGCCACGAACACATCCAGTTGCTGAGCGTCTCCGTGGATGCTGAAGCTCTGAACATCGACGGATGGCCCTATGAAGAGGTAAGCTGCCCTGGTGACGGGACTTCGGAGGTGCATGGTGACATTCACGTAGTTCGTCCCGTTGTAAGGATAGCCGTGAGGATATGTCACTGAGGCAAAGGTTCCTTTCTCACTGTAGCCAGTATCATCCATCCAGTACATTTTATAGAGGCCATCTCGCTGCCTGATGAGAGCCCCATGGACCCCATCTACCACCGTCTCCTCGAAAGGAAAATCCACATTGTGGAAGAAGCTTGCTGCCCTCTCCAAGGGGCTGTCCTCTCCCAGGTGTATCTGATCCACAAGGAGGAGAAGCTGCGGATGCAAGAGGATCAGATTTCTCTGAACGTTCCTCAGGTGAAGCTGGGGGTTGTAAGCGCCCACACCCTCTCCTCGGATGAAAACCACCCCATTTTTCTCTGCTGCGGCAACCACTCTCCCCTGACAGCTAGCTGCTGGGTCGTGCTTATATTTAGACCATTTTGATGAGCAGTCTTCTGTGACCTGGCCCTCCCAGGGAGAAAAGCAGCTCTTGGAGGCAGCTGGGGAAAACATCAAAACGTTGTTGAAGAAGGTGTACTTTGGCCCGTAGAGAGCCTCAGTAATGAAAGGCACACCGTTGGGAGCGAAGGTAAATGAATTTTGATCAGGATGTTCATGCCCTGCATTAAAATTCCTCCAGCCTTTGATCCAGTCTTTGTATTTGTTTCTGTGGACAATGTCATATATTGCACGTCCCCCAAGTTTTCCTGACTTGAAGGAAAGGAAAGATCTATTGATTTCTGCAGGCAGCGCACTTCCGTAAGTCACAACGCCCCAGTCTTCAAAATAATGCAATGTCGGGGTGCCGAAATCTGGAGGGGGAACAGATTTCAAGCTGGCATCGTACCTGAAAAAATTAATTTTTAAAAACTACATGATTTTCTGATAGAAGTGAAAGGACATATCAGAACAGTGATGCCATATGGTAGCCTGGCTAGAGGAAACAACACACAAATGCTACCCAGAGCACTGGCGGTGTAGACGGCATTATGGACTTTTCTGAAAACACCCATGCACAGTCAACAGGAGTGGAGGAATGTCCTTGGTGGATGGGAGACGAGTGCACCTTGACATCTGTGAAGGGTGTGAGGCTGAAATGACTGCTGCTGATCATCTCTACGTGGACCTTCCTCACTGAACGATTTCAGAACTGCCACCCAAATGAGACTGGGGCTCACAGAATGAAGCAGCTCACTCAAACCTCTAGTTGAGGGGCTCCTATTCTAGGAAACCACACACTAAGATTTAGACTCTAGGGACTTCCCTGGTGGTCCAGTGGTTAAGACCTCACCTTTCAATGCAGGGGGTGCAGGTTCAGTCCCTGGTTGGAGAGCAAAGATCCCATATGCCTCGTGGACAAGAAAGCAAAACATAAAACAGAAGCCATACTGTAACAAATTCAATAAACACTTTAAAAATGGTCCACATCAAAAAAAAAATCTTTAAAAAAATATTTAGACTCTAGCAATCCTTGAGTGGGCTTCTCTGGTAGCTCCGCTGTAAAAGAATTCGCCTGCAATGCAGGAGATTCCAGTTGAATTCCTGGGTTGGGACGATCCCCCAGAGAAGGGATAGGCTACCCACTCTGATATTCTTGGGCTTCCATGTGGCTCAGTCGGTAAAGAATCTGCCTGCAATGTGGGAGACCTGGGTTTGATCCCTGGGTTGGGAAGACCTGCTGGATGGAGGAGGGCATGGCAACCCACTCCAGTATTGTTCCCTGGAGAGTCCCCGTTGACAGAGGAGCCTGGCGTGCTGCAGTCCAGGGAGTCACAGCGTGGAACACGACTGAGTGTCTAAGCACAATCACTCAGTGATAAGCAAGGATGGTTCTGCAAACAACTGAAATTCAAATTTGGTACTTTCCTCCCCTCTAAAAAAATAAATTTAAATACAGTCGAATCTCACATATTCGATAAAATTTACTGCCAATGCAATATCTAAGAATATAAATGCATGAAATTCAGGAAACAATCTAATAGTGGGGGGGATTTATGATTGTTCCTCCCATTGTTCAGCCCAGACAAAAATCCAAAGGTTTTGTTTTGTTTTAATCTGCATGCTTTTTTAATAATAAATTTCTTATCTTAATTTATGATACAGGTTTATTATCAAAGACAATGATTAACATTACTTAATTAACCCATGATTAAGAACACAGATCTTGATTCAGAAAGGCTGTAAAAATAATAATGAAGGTGACTGTTTGCTTTTGGTGACTTCAGACAACAGCCTTGACAGGTTCATATGATCTGCTGCTCAAGGGACAAAAGGCAGACCTGTGCTAGCTCTTAGGTCTCGAAAGTGCATCGGTCAGCTATGGTAGTGCTGCTGCTGCTGCTGCTGCTGCTAAGTCACTTCAGTCGTGTCCGACTCTGTGTGACCCCATAGACGGCAGCCCACCAGGCCCCCCCGTCCCTGGGATTCTCCAGGCAAGAACACTGGAGTGGGTTGCCATTTCCTTCTCCAATGCATGAAAGTGAAAAGGGAAAGTGAAGTTGCTCAGTCGTGTCCGACTCCTAGTGACCCCATGGACTGCAGCCTACCAGGCTCCTCTGTCCGTGGGATTTTCCAGGCAAGAGGACTGGAATCTGACTCCTAGAAGCAACTTTATAGAATTCTCTTGGTTGTTTATTTATGGGTAAGTGAAGACACTATTAAGTAATTACTTCATACCCCTAAATGGAGTCAGGAATGTCTACATATTAATATATGTAGTTCATCTGTGAAGATTGTTTTTAAAAATGATGGTCAAACTAAGACAGTTATCACTCTACTAACATTTTTCTTCCTCTTGTTTGATTTTTTTTTTTAATGAAAAGAAGCAATCAAACCATGCAAGCTTACTTTGGAGTTGAATGCAAATTTCAATAGCTTGAAAAGACATCAGGGATTAATGATTAACCAATTCTCTTTAACTTTTATTTTAACTTTAATTTATTGGATGCCAACAATGTATTTGGCAGTACTTTAAAAAAGGAGACCCTGGCTGCTCTTTCTAGGCTTAAAAGATTAAGGCAAAAAAAATTACATGGTTCTTTTATTATCAAAGTAAAACTGTCAAATACTGTCAAACACTTTTAAACAGTTTTGAAAATTTAGTAACAGCTTTGCTATTAGAAGATTATAATGCTCCATTTACCAAAACAAAACATTTTACTACCTTTTTTTTTCCCTTTGGTGTGACTATCAGAAAACCTAGGTCTAAATTTTGTGGTTTTTCTCTTTAGATGATTTCAAAAATGATGTAAATCAAAACATGCATATCTATGAAACAGCGTGAGCCAAGGATATCTCTAATGCAAGAAAAGCAAAAACAGCAAACAGTAATTAGATCTTAAATGGAAGGAAATGTTTCTAACAGAGTCTGAAAACCGCAGTATGAATTGAACACAAGCTGTGAGTGCGTAGGTGGCATGGAGAGATGAGTTTTTCTTTTTTAAAGCAAAAAAAATTTAACACAGGGTGCCCCTGGGTACAATTTCTCTTTCAAGCCAGCACAATGTAACATACCAGAGAAATTCCGTGTGAAGAGTACACCAGCGTTGCCCTTTGGACGGCGTCCCCGGACCTTCCACCACACGGTTCCTTCTGATTTGGTCAGCCAACCAGTTGCCACTGCCGTTACGCATGACAAATTTATCCAGGAACACTAATTGGCTTTCTGGACCATAAAACCAGTTGTAATTTGAGTCTGCAATAGCCACAGTTCTTTGAAACCCTGAGGAAATATGTTTGACAGAATTAAGATAAATTTAAAAACTACGTACTTCCATAAAACCCCAACAATGATTCTGAATCCTGGTTGCAAATTGGAATCAACTGTCTTCTAGGATAAAAATAAGAAAGAGAACCATGATCCCTTTGCTCCATCCCAATTAATCAGAATCCTTCCAAAGGTCTTCCACAAAGCTTGTGGGTAAGTTTGTTACATGGCAACTTGTCACTGGTAATGGAATGCTTACGTGTATTGCTCAGCTTCCTCATTTTCCAGTGTTCATGCCATATGCAATTATACTTGCATGGATACATGGGCTATCTATCTCTTGTGCATGGTGAGTCCCTGAACCTGGAATGGGCACTAGCTTTTCCACCAACACATCCCACATCCCAGGCCAAGATAATAACATAAAGTGTTTCAGTTTGGCATTCAATACAGCAGAAGTAGAGAAGACTCTTGAGAGTCTCTTGGACTGCAAGCAGATCAAACCAGCTGATAATCCTAAAGGAAATCAACCCTGAATATCACTGGAAGGACTGCTGTTGAAGCTGAAGCTCCAATACTTTGGCCACCTGATGCCAAGAGCTGACTCACTGGAAAAGACCCTGATGTTGGGAAAGATTGAGGGCAAAAGGAGAAGATGGTGGCAGAGGATGACAAGGTTGGATGGCATCACCGACTCAATGGACATGAACCTGAGCAAACTCCAGGAGATAGTGAAGGACAGGGAGCCTGGCGTGCTGCAGTCCATGGAGTCGCAAAGAGTCAGACATGACTTAGCGAGTGAACAACAGTAGAAATTAGAAGGTTTAGGGGAGAGACTTGAGTATCTGCAGGAAGAAAACAAAACCATTTCCAGAGAAGATCCTGCCCACATGTACTGTCAGAAGTTGAAGAAAAGAGGAAAAAAAAAGTAAAGATCATACTGGAATAGGTCAGAAAAACAGAAGCAGGTAAGAACAGATATACTCCATGCATCCTTGAAAAAGAATAATGGGAGAAAACTCTGGTTCAGACAGGAATGGTTGTTACTGGAATAGATAGTGTAGAGAAAAAAAAAAACGTTGTTGAGAACAGATTGACTTAACACAGAATCCCTTCTAAAAATGCCTGCATGGTCGTATTTATATAATTTACAGCTAATGTTTTTGCTCCTGCCAATTTAGTAAATGCTTGTCCAAGTAAATCTTAGTATAAATTGTGACTTTCTGAATCTCCTGCTAAATCTGTGAGTATCTTAAAAGCAGATGGTATGTCTTATCACTCTTTGAATCCCTTGCCTATGATAGTGCCTGGCACATCAGTGTTCAGTAAAGGTCGTTTCACTAACTGAAACAAACATGAATTCTCCACTTAAAGGTGACTATATTGTCCTTTTCACCTTAGGAAGTAGCCATATACACAGTTCACAGCAAGTCAAAGCCCCAGTGTGGCGGATTATTAGATCTCAGATCAAGTTACAAAGCTTTGAGGCTTCTTAAAGGCCCTTGCTTTAGATGGCCTGTGTTTACCAAGATAAAGAAACAAGAGGCCTCTCCTGAATGTTCAAAGATAAGCAATAAAACAATAGGGTTCTGAATGTGAGTCTAAACCAAATCATAACATGGTTCTTCTGGGGGCTCTGTAGTATTTTTTTGATAACTAATGCAATAATGGAGTTTCTATCCAATCCATGTGTATATATCCAAAGCAAAAAGATTTAAAACCTGGATTGTTTGCTGTAGGTTTGGAATCACTCAACTAAAAATTGCATTTCACTGGGGCAAAATCCATCCTGATGAAAATTTACTTCTGTTTAGAAGTACGCAGAGTTATAATCTGTCCTAGAAATGAATTTATTGAGAAGTTAAAAGCTTACTACATAGCAACAAGAATTCAGAAGTTTCATAGAAATTCATTTTTTGGTTAGTTTTCTATATTTTATACCATTTATTTCAATATGGACTATTGCCCACCAGGCTCCTCTGTCCATGGAATTCTCCAGGCAAGAATACTGGAGTGGATAGCCATTCTCTTCTCCAGGGGATCTTCCTGACCCAGGGATCAGACCCAAAAATATTTAAAGAGAATACTAAACCTCCAAGTGTAATCTCTCTTTTGAATCATGTCTGTATAGTTTAGAAGAAAAAATTTAAAACTAAAAAAAATAAATAAATAGATTAATTAGGATTTACACATAAAGGAAAATAACATGTAATCATAAATATTTATATTTTCAGATTCATGAAAAAGAGTTTGTATATGTACCCAAGTTTGTATACACAAAAAAATAAAAGTACCATGGGACTACAAATTATATTTGATCTGTTATACTCTACATTTTATAATACTTAAATCACAAATCCTCACATTAACATCCAGAATATTCTTGGCTATATATAACTCTTAAAATTCTTTGATTAAAAAAAAAAAATCCCTTTAACCTCGATATGGTTCAAATCCCACATTTCTTAATCTTGTCCATCTTCATAATCAGAAAAAATTATAATAGTTTAATGTTTTTTTCACTTCTAAATCTTCACTGTACCTGGCAGAATGGTTCTATACATAAATGCAAAGTGTTGTTTAAGCCATGGGTGGCCAAAGTGGTTGATGTCAAAGTGCCTTTGAACAAGAAACATATACTGGAAGAGTGATCTAGTGGTGTAGCTGCCATATGCAACTCCTTCATAGAGGGAGCCATCTGTCACCTCTCGGAGCAAGACCAGAGACTTCTCCATGATGGTCAGAACTTGTTTGGTCCATAAGTAAGCTTCCTGAAGGTACCCTAAAGGATGCAAACACATGAAAACAATGACTAAGGATGTAACAAAGGAGAAACAAAAATGTGGCCAAATTAAACCCTCTTAGTTATCTGACTACTTTATACTGCAAATTGTGCTTTGTAAAACTCTCACTTATCAATGTTATAAACAGCACCTTGCTAATCCAGGTTTATGATGAGTCCATGATTTAAATTAATAAGTTCTTGATACAGGTCATTTATTAATTAAAGGTAAACCTTTAAATAAGTATCAGTAATTTAATAATCTTTAATATATTGAAATCACACATCTGAGGTTACAAATTGACACACTTCATGCCTGCAAGAAAAGATCTGTATATTGAGACTTTCATTCAATTTGTCTAAAATACACCAACTGACAATATTTTTGAAGTTTTCCACTTCACAACAACTGTTAACATTATTTTACAGAATCTGTAATAAGCTGCAAATACTAGAAATACTAAATGAAGAGTCTCCCACTTATCCTGTTCTTAGAAGACAGTATCTTATCTTTTATGTGCTTTTAGATGTCACAGCATCAGACAAGGCAGCATAGTGGGGTGGAGACACCATTGGAGTGGGGATCTAAAGGTGACAAAGATCAACTGAGAGTCCCAAGTCTGCCAAAACTGAGCTACATGATTTTGTTCAAGTACTTCTTCACCTGCCACCGTTTTCATTTTCCCCAACTGAGAATTGAAGGTCTAAAATATTTTATAAAATTCTTTTGACTCAGAAATGCTATTTTTCTATCATTTTTGTGAAACCAGCATTTAGGCAGCAATAACAATTCTTCACATTGTGTAGCATTTGGAAGCTACATAGCACCAAACATAACCTTACTTGATCCTTTTAACAACTCAATTATGCACTATTTCTCCAAAATTACAGAAAGGTTGACTTGTCCTCTGGTACATGACTAAAAGTGAACAGAGCTTTGATCTGAACTTACGTCTTTAAAGTTTGTTTTGTTTGCTTGTATTTAAAATACACAACCCCTAAGGATCAAATTAAGCTCCCAGTCTCCTAATGTGAGTAGACTTTTGTTATTTCTTTCCCATAGACATGTGCATGGTCATCCATGCTGAACCCTCTACCTTGGGCTACTAGATGTGCTGGGCATGCGGGCTTCCAGAGGCCCAGGTACCACCAGATGTGTCCCAGCCTAAAGCTGAAGTCCCAGCCCAAGTAAGTCCCAGACCTCATCTCATGGGGGCAGCACCATTCTCAGGCTCTGCTGGGCACTGGCCCCTTCTCCCAGCCAGCTCCACACCTGACATACCAGCCTTCTAGATAGGTTTTAATTTCCATTTTCCAATTATTAGGGTTTAAATCCCAATCATCTTCATCTTTTCCACATCTGTATCCTCCATCTCCAGCCAGACACCAATGGAACTGATGTTTAAAATCAGGACTGCTATTTCACTGCTCCTCATATATTTCATTACCTGATTTTCTTTATTTTTCCCTTCTAAAAAACTCTATCCAGGAGAGATGAGGTAATGTCTACCTTTGTAAACTTCAAATCTATCCATACGAGGTACCAATATTGTTATTACTAATGTTCTGCCCTGTGTTTTTCCCATCACCCATATATCTTGCCTGGATTTCTCCTTATTTTCACTTATCCATATCCTATCTACCCTTCAAAGTTTTATGAACCATCTCAAACTCATCTAAAGAAATTGTTCTCCTGAATGCAAACTTAATACACTCATTTGATATTTAATCATAACTTCATGATACTCTTTATCTCATTCCCTGGTCTTATTACAAGTATGGTGTAATCATTTAAACATTTCATTTCTGTCTTCTTTCCAGTTGATTTGTAAACTGAATACATGTGATCCTGTGGGCCCTCTGTACCAAGCCTCAGACTGGGTTAGCAGGACAGAAAGTGAAGGTGTTAGCTCATTTCAGTTGTGTCCGACTCTGTGTTACCCCATGGACTATAGCCCACCAGACTCTTCTATCTGTGGAATTCCCGAGGCAAGAACAGTGGAGCGGGTAGCCACTCCCTTCTCCAGGAGATCTCCACCCAGGGATTGAACCCAGGTCTTCTGCACTGCAGGTGGATTCCTTACCAACAGGGCCACCAAATCCTAATTCTCCCACAGCGGACATGTCACGTGAATTCAGTGGGAGCCACACCTGACAAAGCTACCGCAGTCAGGATCTACAAGGCTGCTCCGAGCACATGGAATGATCAGTGCAGTGTGGCCAAGGCAGCTCCTAGAGTGAGAGCGAGGCAGCTGGGAAAGCCAGGGCTGTAAGTCTGATGACTTAACAGAGATATGAAGGACCAGGGATTCCACTCCTTTTTCTGTTCCCTCTTCTTATCAATGTGGGCACTACTTGTGGAAAAGCCCTGGAAGACTGCATCCCAGAGCAAACCTTATGACTTTACTCAGAAAACAAATGCATGTGAAAACTCTTGCCAAGGCCAAATACAAATTGTAATCCAATTCGAGCCAGTATTTTAGGTGCCTGTTTATTATCTGGAACAATTTTATCTACTGTGGAGAATGAAGAAATAAGTTCTATTCCTGCTGGTAAAGAACTAAAAATTTATCTCAATTTTATCTATTGTGGAGAATGAAGAAATAAGTTCTATTCCTGCTGGTAAAGAACTAAAAATTTATCTAAGGGAATTAAACTGTACTAGACTAAAATCCAAGGCCCTGGGCTACCATCCAGCTCACTCTAGGGTTCTTTCCACCAATTCATGATGCTATCTTTCCACAGGCCTGAGGATTTATAAATGGTCTGATGGTAGGTGTTCACGTGGCTTACTTTTTGACTTTTAAAATTCGGTTTGTATTCGTGAGAGTGGCAAAAATTACACTCTTAATCAAGCTTTCCTTAAGTTACTGTAAGTTGAATTTTTATTTTAAGAAAGGCAACAAAATATAGTGGAAAGACAATGAAGTTTGAATTTGGCTAGAATTGGGTCCAAAACCCAGCTACCTTATATAGTTGATGTGAGAATTAAATAAAATATGGGCAAGGATTAGCACATGCCATATGCTCAATTAATTTTAGTTTCCTTTCCTCTAAGACCTAATTAAAAGTGATGGCTGATATGACAAGGGAGAAACTTAGGCATGGGTAAAATCTGATGCTGGATAATCTACAAAATGCTTACTAAGTCTTATAGGGAATATAATCAAGAGTTAAACTCTTTTATTTTTTAAATTTTTTTTTATTTTTTGAGTTAAACTCTTTTAGATTTCCCAGTTATTTTCCCAGAATATTTAATATTCTAATAATTCACTGTGAACCAAGGGTCATTTTTCTTAAACACAACCTTATTTAGTTATTTAAAGATGTCTCTCAACAGGAGTTGTAATTAAGTCAGAATTACAAGAACAAAGAAAATGTGATGGCAGAAACCAACACAATATTGTAAAGCAATTATTCTTCAATTAAAAATAAATAAATTTAATTATAAAAAAAGAAATGTGATATTAGCTATTATACAATACAATAAGGCAAAGCAGCTAAATGGTCCATAAAAGTCAACTATAAACTTGACCTGAATGATCTAGATTAACTGATTTTATTTTTAAAGATTTTTTTTGATGTGGACCATTTTTAAAGTCTTTATTGAATTTGTTACAATACTGCTTCTGTTTTATATTTGGTTTTTGGCCAGGAGGTGTGTGGGATCTTACCTCCTCAACTAGGGATCGAACAGGATGCCCTGCATTGGAAGGCAAAGTCTGAACCACTGGACCACCAGGAAGTCCTTAGATAGATTCTTTTAAAGTCTTTAGAGGGGAAAAAAAGTAGCAATATATTGAAACACAACCTGTGTGTGAGGAATATTCAGTTCAAATAACGAACCACCTGTTCAGCTTTTATAAACTCTATCCAGGCTGGTTGCCTTCACTGTCAAAAATTGGAAAAAGGAATATTCACCACTGATCCTGTGCGTAAGGATATGACTTGAGACAATAAGAGAGCATGCTAAAATAACAAGCAGGCTAATGTAACAAGCAGAAATGAGGAAGGAGAGGTCTCTCAACTCTCCAAGAGGTGCCCAAGGTATTGTCATGGTTTGGGCTTAGTTAGGAGCCACATATGACCGTGTACTTAGACTAGTTATAGAAATGTTTGGTTCACACTGTGGTAATTGTGACTGATATCAGCTCAAGGCATTCCTCAGCTGTACACACCTTGATTCATCAGAACCAGGCTTCCTGTGAGCAAGGCCATGCAGTTGGTGGGCTGATGATTGTGCAGGTATTGAAATCCCCATCCTCTCCTGTATGAAGTCTCATACATATACCCCGAGGCATTGGCAATCACTTCAAGAAACTTCTCCTGCTGTGTCTTGCTCAGGTAGTTGTACAAGAAGTCATAGGCAGTGGCAAAACCAACCAGGGAGTGAGCAAGTGGGACTTCATCCCAAGGAGCATCTTTCACCAACCTATAAAAGAAAAGAGACCATGCAGATGAGTGCCACATGGCTCAGAGCTCTCATCACACTTTTCAGGTATCTACTTCTCAGAGGGACACAAGTGAAGGTACAGTCCAGAAGGTTTAATGACATAAAAAATAGGTTTCCTTCCATATAAGACACAAGCATAAAAGATTGTCTAATGTGAAAATTACAGACTTAACATTTTCTCTTTCCAGCTTCTGGCAACATTAAAATGCTCATTTTTAAGTTTTATTTTTTAACTGTTGATGAGAGATAGAAGAGTATATTTACATTCTCGAGGGATTGAAAGTACATAATATGTAGTACAGAGCAAAAATTCTCTGGACTAACCCATTAACCAGTGCTCGCCCTCCCCTTTCTACCTGCAGTAGGGTTCTTGGCTCTGTTCTATGATTGTCATGCTAAAACAGTTTAGCTAAAACATGCTAAAAGTGTATATATATACCATCTTATTTCCCATAGGCTGATCCAGGTGAAGGTACAATGGTTATATAGTCTAGGTCCTCTCAATCTAGGCAGATGCACTTGGTCAACATCACGAGGAGGAGAGTGGCTAAAAAGCTGGTGTAAGTGAGAAAAGTGAGCCAATTCCAACTCAGATTTCTGCATCTCATTTTTTCTCAGAGCGAACTGCACTGATTTCAAGGATCTTCAAGTACTTTTTTAAGGAAGTCTAAAAGCTAATCCGTGAAGTACTAAACTGTCCTTGTCTAAGAAGCTACTTGTCTGCTTGACTTGCTATGTAATTCTGCAATATTGGGTTGGCAAAAAAAAAACCCGAACGAGCTTTTTTGGCCAACCTAATACGTTAATAGTGTGTGGCCTGCAGGAAACAGGAAGCTAAAAAGGATCTTTCGCAATCACAGTTCTATGGAATTATCCAGAAAACCCTCCCTATCTGTTCAGGATGTATTTGAGTAATCTCTCAAAGAGGGAAACAAATGAAGGGTGTACTGTACTTTTGGGAGGTGGAAGACAGCTCTCAATTAGGGATTAAACAAAAGCTTAACATATCTATGCCAGAGCCTCTTTTTGGCAAACTAGTGACGCCTCAGCCTCACATTTCTCAATGTGTTTTAAAACTCATAACATATAATACATAGGGGTACCAGGAAATGTATTATTTTGAAATACAATTATCAGTACAGATATTTTTTAAAACTGTGATATATGTGCTTCTTTATTACAATATTAAAATTCAAGATTTAATGGCTAGGATAGTAACTATGGTAATTTGTAAGTAGTGATGAATATACACAATATTTTGAGATGTATACAATAAGTGTAGGTGATATGAAAATATCTGTGACAAAGACACAGGTTCTCCTCAGATTACTATAGTCAGTTATCTAGATACATGATTTAGAAGAGATGCTAAAATTTCAGGTACAGTGAAAATTTAGATGTAATATTTCTCTCATACAAACCCCACAGACACAGATTAAGAAAACTTAAGTTCTGAGAAACTACTTCTTCTAGACTGTGTTTCTCCTTCAGGAGTTTATATTGGGTTGGCCAATAGGATTATTTCCATAATGGAAAACTCCAGATGAATCTTTCAGCCAACCCAATACTAAAGACTTGATAGTCTCAGTGAGGCCTTCTCTGCCCACTCTGTCAGAAGTTCAGTGTTACTCCTCAACCCACAGCATTTCATTCACCTTCTTCATTTCTCTGTCCTCCTGGCACTTAAATATGTCTGTGTCTATGTGTGGGCTTCTCAGGCGGAGCAGTGGTAAAGAACGCACCTGTCAATGCAGGAGAAGCCAGAGACATAGGTTTGATCCCTGGATTGGGACAATCTCGTGGAGAAGGATAGCAACCCACTCCAGTACTCTTGCCTGGAAAATTCTATAGACAGAGGAGCCTGGCAGGCTATGGTCCATGGGGTCACAAAGAGCTGGACACAACTGAGCAAGTAACACACACTAGACATGTGTGTGCTCAACTCTTTGTGACCCTCATGGACTGGAGACCGCCCGGCTCCTCTGTCCATGGAATTCTTCAGCAAGAATACTGGAGTGGGTTGCCATTTTCTTCTTCAGGGGATCTTCTCAACCCAGGGATTGAACCCAGGTTTCCCGCGTTGCAGGCAGATTCTTTATTGTCTGAGCCCCCAGGGAAAGCCCAGGTTTATGTGTATATATCCTCTATCAGAATTGAAGTTCTAAAAGGCAGGGTTATCTTTTTTCCTCTGACGTATTCACTGTTGGATTCCCAATCCCATAACAGTGACTGGCACACAGGAGACTTTCAATAAATCTTTTGGGGAAGAAAGAAAAAAATGAAGGAACAAGCCTGCAGGCCACACTGTTGACAGTGAATATGTGATGATTAAGAAATCAGCAGTTTGGAAGAATCGCTTGGTATTTAACAATAATCTCAGTGTTTGGTTAGCTGTGCTAATGATACAGCCTGGTGCTAAAATGACTAAAGTTGATGAGCTTCTTACCCAGTTGGCCACGGACTAAGCCACCCTGCCAGTCAGCTTGCCAGTGTGTGTAGTGGTTGTAAACACACTGTGAGGAGGGTGAATTAATTCCCTGTTTCTAGGAAAGAAAACAACTCACACTGCAAGCTCACTGCCAGGGAGTCAGAAACAGTTCTCACTGATTCATGGTGGCCGCGGAGCCAGACAGAGAATCCAAGGCATTTCTCCCCCAGCCCTGTGTCTCTGCACCATGTCATCTATAAATGGCAGCACATGCGCACAGCTGTGATAAAGCTGACATCAATGAGCCGCGACCACCTACTGCAGGCTGACATGTCTGATACACCACTGAACTGACCAGTGAACTTACTTTTATGGGTAAAAAAAACAAATTTCCAAGCTCCCACATACAATTGCTTATTCTAAGCAGTTTCCAATTCAACAAAACCTTTGAATTTTTTTTTAAAGTTCCTCATTGTAAGTCAATGCTTCATAAAAAAAAACTTTAAATTATGTAATAAAAAAATCTTTTAAAAAAGTTCCTGGTACCATCAGATGCATCACTATATCATTAAGAAATCTGACCTGTAATAGCTACATTTCTAAGAGATTACTTAAATTCTTTACTAATTCTTATGCAGATATAGAGAGTAATTACAGATGAGAGTATATTTTACTATCATGGAAACCAAAGGAAATTTGCTTCTAGCTCATGAATGGCAGTAAAGGATCTATCTTACTCAATGTCATCCTAACCATCAGGTAATAGGTTTATACTAAAGAATCACATTAAGAGGTGAATCATAAAGAAAGATAGATATTAATTTATGAATTTTATCTCACTTTAAAATATATATATTTACATATCCACCAATCTTTTGAAGGGGAGCCAAAAGCCTTCTCTTTGAATGTCGGTCTATGGATCAGTGTCATTATTTTTCCCTGCAAATAACACATAACAGCACAATTTTCAGCATTTGTTTCTCTAATATAGGAAGAAATTAAAGATATTTGTGAAGGAATATAGAATCCTTCCAGAATTTTGAGTTTTTCCCTAAACTTTTACTAATCTTATCCACATTAAATTATGCTGGAAGTTTTTTATAGTAAGTCATTCCAAAGCATTTAAGCATTTAGAAACATTCTTTTTTAAAAACTTAAACTTATTCTATTTGTAGATTATTAAAACTGTGCAATTAAATGTATTAGTGATTATATGTATTAGGAAAAATATATCCATCTGAATGCAGAGTTCCAAAGAATAGCAAGGAGAGAAAACAAAACCTTCCTCAGTGATCAATGCAAAGAAATAGAGGAAAACAATAGAATGGGAAAGACTAGAGATCTTTTCAAGAAAATTAGTGATACCAGTGGAACATTTCATGCAAAAATGGGCACAATAAAGGACAGAAGTGGTATGGACCTAACAGCAGCAGAAGATATTAAGAAGAGGTGGCAAGGATACACAGAAGAACTGTACAAAAAAGATCTTCATGACCCAGATAACCACAATGGTGTGATCAGTCACCTAGAGCCAGACATCCTAGAATGCGAAGTCGAGTGGGCCTTAGGAAGCATCACTACAAACAATGCTAGTGAGGTGACAGAATTCCAGTTGAGGTATTTCAAATCCTAAAAGATAATGCTATTAAAAGTGCTGCACTCAATATGCCAGCAAATTTGGAAAACTCAGCAGTGGCCACAGGACTGGAAGGGTCAGTTTTTATACCAATGCCAAAGAAAGGCAATGCTGAAGAATGCTCAAACTACCACACAATTCACTCATTTCACACACTAGCAAAGTAATGCTCAAAATTCTTCAAGCTAGACTTCAACAGTATGTGAACCAAGAACTTCCAGATGTTCAAGCTGGATTTAGAAAAGGCAGAGGAACCACAGATCAAATTGCCAACATCCCACTGGATCATAGGAAAAGCAAGAGAACTCCAGAAAAACATCTACTTCTGCTTCATTGACTATGCTAAAGCCTTTGATTGTGTGGATCACAACAAACTGTGGAAAATTCTTATACCAGACCACCTTAACTGCCTCCTGCGAAACCTGAATGCAGGTCAAGAAGCAACAGTTAGAACCGGACATGGAACAATAGACTGGTTCCAAATTCAGGAAAGGAGTACATCAATGCTGTATATTGTCATCCTGCTTATTTAAGTTATATATCAGGTGAAATGTCAGGCTGGAGGAAGCACAAGCTGGAATCAAGATTGCTGGGAGAAATATCAATAAGCCATATGCAGATGACACCATCCTTATGGCAGAGAAAGGAAAAAGGAAAATGAAGTCGCTCAGTCGTGTCTGACTCTTTGCAACCCCATGGACTATAGCCTACCAGGCTCCTCGTCCATGGGATTTTCCAGGCAAGGTACTGGAGTAGGTTGCCATTTCCTTCTCAGGGGATCTCCCCAACCCAGGGATCGAACCGGGTCTCCCGCATCATAGGCAGACGCTTTACTGTCTGAGCCACCGGACAGCCAAATATAGCAAAGAGTGAAGATGAATTAAAGAGCTTGTTGATGAAGGTGAAAGAGGAGAGTGAAAAAGTTGGCTTAAAATTCAACATTCAAAAAACTAAGATCATGGCATCCAGTCCCATCACTTCATGGCAGAAATAGATGGGGAAACAATGGAAACAGTGAGAGACTTTATTTTCTTGGGCTCCAAAATCACTGCAGATGGTGACTGCAGCCATGAAATTAAAAGACACTTGCTCCTTGGAAGAAAAGCTATGACAAACCTAGACAGCATATTAAAAAGCAGAGACATTACTTTGCCAACAAAGGTCTGTCTAGTCAAAGTTATGGTTTTTCCAGTAGTCATGTATGGACATGAGAGTTGGATATAAGGAAAGCTGAATGTCAAAGAATTGATGCTTTAAACTGTGATGCTGAAGAAGACTCTTGAGAGTCCCTTGGACTGCAAGGAGATCAAACCAGTCCATTCTAAAGGAAATCAATCCTGAATATTCATTGGAAGGACTGATGCTGAAGCTGAAGTTCCAATACTTTGGCCACCTGATGGGAAGAGCTGACTCATTAGAAAAGACCCTGATGCTGGGAAAGACTAAAGGCAGGAGACGGGGACGACAGAGGATGAGATGGTTGGACGGCATCACCAATAGACACGAGTTTGAGCAAGCTCGTGGAGATGGTGAAGGACAGGGTAGCCAGGCGTGCTGCGGTCCAGGAATGGGGTTGCAAAGAGTCAGAAATGACTGAGCGACTGAACAACAGCAATGTATTAGTGAAAGTGGCATAAACTGATTTGAGAACAAATCCAACTGATACTTCCTAAGCACATGATGTCCTACTGGTGGTGACAGAAATGAATAGACACAGTAGAAGGTGGCCCAGCAGCCTTGACATTCAGCAATCTCTGAGTGCTGCTGCCAGTTACACAAGGGATGGAGGTTAATTTCATTGGCAATTCAGTTAAGAGGTGGTTAGCTAAGAAAATTAAAGAAGTTAAGAGGTTAGTTAGGAAATTTTTTACTGTATTCCTCTTTTTATAAGCTGTACTTTGACCTGTTTAGAGAACAGGTCTTTGACCTGTTTAGAGAGCTGTTCTTAAATTAAGGCCCATGAACCCCTGGGGTCTCTTGAGACTCTTTCAGGGGATTCATGAATAAAAATTATTCACATAATACTATAAAGATGTTATATATTGATATTCACACTGATGGTGCAGAAACAGTAGTGGGTTAAAAATGTTGGCATCTCAGCAAGAATCCACGTAGGGGCACTGAACTGCTCTAGTAATCCTTGTAAGATTCTGCACACTGCCATGCACTCTAAGTTTTAAAGATTAACAATTACACTTAAGAATATCTTTAATAAACCCAGTTTCATTTGAGAATATCCTTAATAAAGTGGTAAAATTGAATGATTTTATAAAATATCAAACTTTTTAGTACATATCTTTCTAATATCCTGAGTGATGAAATGGAAAGTATGTATAAAGCACTGTGGGTAGCAAAGTAAATAGCTGTAATGAGGAGAAGAAGTTGCGCATTGAGTTGAGAGCGGAACCAGCTCCTTGTTTTTTTATGAAACATCATTTTTACATGAGACAATGACTAACTGACAAATTTCAGTTTTTTAGACTTGGGCATTTAAGTGGAAGTTCCCTTGAAACAAGGAAGCCTTCCAGTTCAAAGAAAAGGTTTTGCTGACAGTGACAAAATTTGAGCTTTCAATCAAAAAAAAAGAAATGTTGGAAAACTTGTTACCATGAACTTAAAAGTTTAACAATACTTTAAAAGACTTTTCTGATGAGTTCAGTGATAACAAATGTGCAGGAGATGTAAAAGACGCAGGTTCAATCCCTGGGTTGGGAAGATCTCCTGGAGAAAGAAATGGCAACCCACTCCAGTATTCTTGCTGGAGAATCCCATGGACAGAGGAGCCTGGCAGGATATGGTCGATAGGGTCGCAGTGTCGGACACGACTGAAGCGGCTAAGCATGCATACATAAACATGTCAACATTTCAGAGATGGGAATAACTCAGAGAATAAACATTCAAATAAACAGGCATGGCATTACAAAACCATGCAAAGATAAAAAGATTCATTTTAAGGGCAAAACATACCAATGGACTTCTTACCAGTTAAAATATATAAAGAGCTTATTAACTAACATAATTTCAGAATCCACATTGAAACTAACTTTTAAAATCCAGATTCCACATAAAACTAACTTATATAAAACTACATGTCAAGTTCTAGTATGGTATCAAAGAAGCTATCCATAATTATCTGAAAAGACTCCTCAAATGCCCCTCCCTTTTTAGTCACATGACTATATGAAGCTGGATTTTCTTCATGTGTTTCAACCTAAATACTACATTGCAACCAACTGAATACAGAAGCAGATATTTAAGATTTGCAACAGCGTAAACCAATGATGACCTCTTTCACACTAAATATTTTGTTTCCAAAAACCTAGCTATTTTTTTCCTAAAAATGTTACCTATGTTAATATGAAATGGACCTCTTTTTTTCAAATGAATGAATAAATATTTTAAAAAATTTCTTAGATTTAGTTTCTAGTACGGTAAAAAGAATGATGTGAACATAGAAACTATGAATTGCTCAGGTTGGAATGCACAGTATTGATAGGGAAAGGCATAGGATTTATCATGATGTACTGTTACCATAAATCAAGTTATGACTGTAAAAGGAAGAGACATAGTAACCTTTCCAAAATCAGTAGCTTCATTAATCAGAATTTTTATAATAATTTTATGGAGACAGACTGCTTCTATTATCATAAACACTTTTGAACTACTATGTAAAGAGTACAAAAATAGGTAATCTAAGGAGCCTATTACTTAAAAGTTTGACAGCTGACTTGATGAAATAATAGTTAACATAGTAACAATGTTGACATCTATTTTCATTTGCATAGATTTTAGTTTTAAATGCTCAAATAATTATATTAAAAACTTTTTCATATAGTCTTAGTAGAAACATAGTCTGAAGAAATTATTATCTGTGAAAAGATTAATACTTACATATCTAAGATTAACCTTAGGCATTATAATGTTTGCAGAATACTCTATGTATAATATTGTTTAAATTTTTATACTATTTCATTAACAAATACTGTTAAAGTGAATATTTGGAGTAACAGAGGTTCTATATTTAAAAATCTAAGAGCTGTCAAGAAATCACTGATATTTATTTAAATGCATCAACAGTTTATTTTAAAAAATACTAGAAACAATGGGATAATGTAACTCCCTTTATAATATTTTGATTATTAGTCCTGTTTTTACAGCTTGACAATTTTATACCAGGCTTTTCATATGTAACTACATTTTGAAGGTCATGATTTGATTGATTCATGGCATAGGTAAATTTACATGTTTTCACAAGTATGTCTGAATGAGGTTCCACTGTTTATTAAACCTTTCAAAAAGCAGAACTCCAAATAATCCTTCTTTTTTTTTCATTTTGAGATAACACATAGTTTGTAATCTATAAAATATTTATATAGTAAATTCATAAAGTAGATGACTCATATTTAAAAATCTGGTTTATTTTAGACAGTAGATGTTTATGTAAACATAAATTTAAGAGAAAATGAAGTAAGCTTTAAAGGAATTAAGAATTTGAACGTAGAATACAGCGATGAACTCTTCGGAAATTCCCAAATATAACTTTACAGAGCAGAGCAGCACCAACTTCACATTTGCCAGCTTCACTGAAGCTATGTCTACTGCACATAAGCCACAGCTTTGCCTACAGCATGTACTTGGGTACACCAACAAGACACGCTAATATAAGGCCAGTTCTCTTTTTAAATGTAAATCAATTCATTCATTCTAAAAGTGTCCTAAAGACAGTCACCAGATAGACAGTCATTCCATTTTTCAACCAAATGCCTCTGTATGCTTGGAAACAAACTCTTGTAAGTTAGGAGAGTCCTGTGTTACCAAGGCTTTTAAAAATATGACTAATGGCCGTTGTGATTCATCTTTTTTTCCGCTAAGTTAAACGTAAAAACTAGCCATAAATGTTAAATGTCAGTAATATGTTACATTTTGTAAGTAATTCCTACAACATTTAGCCAAAGGAAGTGGATTTCTAACCTGGCCGTGTCTGTGAAGCAGAGTGGGACCCTGAGAATTGTGAATTGTGAACTGTCAACAAGAGCCAAGTTAGCCTGGAATATAGAGAAACTTGATCTGGGGGCCTCTGAGCAGGCAGTGAGCTACCTAAGGGACATGTTCAACTCAACTCTGGCCTGGCACGTATTCCATATTCCAAGTGTTTGGTCAGGAGACTAAGGGGCGGTATTTGCATCATAAAGCAAAATTAACTATAGTTGGGAGGAAAGAGAAACTTATACTTCACGTTAATTAAGCAGGTTGTATGTGCCACGCCCTTTACATACTTATTCCATTTAATCTTCAAAACTCACACTAGATGTAATATCCCCATTTCATGGATTGTAAAAGTGGTATTTGGACAGGAAAATTATTCATTGAAGATCACATAGTTAAGTTAAATGATGAGCCATGAACAGAATCCAGGGCTATCTGAATCTAGAATTTTTACTTCTTGATGGGAAGTACTGTGCTTTTAAAGAAAGTCACGAACTTTGCATAAGAACCCAGCTAGAAGAAAGTGCTAGTCAGCAAACCTACCAAGAGCTAACTAGGCAGAAGGGCACTTAGGCTGAAATGTAACACAGGGTTCCAAAGCCCCACCACGTTCAAGAGGGAAATAAGGTGCAAGATGTGGGGAAAGGGGCAGACGTGAGAAATGACAGTGTGCTCACATGGTTCTTCAGGGTCCACCCAAGGAACATGTGACTCCAACCACAAAACATTCCTGAAACAATTCTTCTCCCTGCAGACCTCTGGTGAGCCTGGGGCTCCTAATGTACTGTTCCAGAGACAGCTGGTCCAGGGGCTGTTGGGCTTGAACCTGCATGCTGAGAATCTTCAGCTCCTTAAGCTAGCCAAGACTAGAGACACAGAAATAGACAATGAATTTTCCTTTTTGAACTTCTACTTTGAACCCTGCATGCATGCTTAGTCGTTCAGTCATGTCCAACTCTACATATTGCAGCCTGCCAGCCTCCTCTGTCCATGGGGAATTTTCCCAGGCAAGAATACTGGAGTGGGTTTCCATTTCCTTCTCCAGGGGATCTTCTTGACCCAGGGATTGAACCTGCATCTCCTGTGTCTCCTGCATTGGCAGGCGGATCCTTTATCTGCTGACCCGCCTGGGAAGCCACTTGAGAACAACCGCTAGAAGGATAAGCAGAAGGACAGAACTAGAATTGACTGTATATAAAGACATCTACAGGGAAAATGACGTATCAAAACTAAACTCGGAACTAAAAAAGGCCATTTTCTTCCACAATCTTCATTTCTATATTCATTAAATCTCTGGATTCAATATAGAACACTACCACTTAACTTCATTTTAAAGCTATACATTTAATATTGCAAATATTAAATTCTAACAAAAGTTTAGGTCTGGCCCTACTCAAGAATACTGAGGAGTCAATTATGCAAAAGCAGAAACTAAAAAGGATATTCTTTTTTACTTAAGTATTCTATATGGTTTACAGAGAAAATGAATTAGTCTGAATGTCAAAACATACCAAGTTAACATAAATAAAACATAGAACAGTGTTGTTAAATGGAAAATGGCACTGCCTTGTCATTATTCCAATGTTTAATTCACTGACACAAAGCCTTTTTATCCAAATATTCAATTTATGCTATCCAAGTATAATCTACATAAATGGAACCAAACAGCATTCATAATTGTAATCCATTTTTACTAGCCAAGTGTTCTTTGGGCTATTGCCTAGCCTAAAAAGGTAAGTAAGAGAAACACTGTAAGTAAGATGATTCAAATTTGATAACAAGACCTCTGTTCTGTAAGAATGGCAGAGCTCAAAGGACTAGAGTTTAAAACAGGCTTACCTATCAAATTCTAATAATAAATTATGAAAGAATCAGTTACAATGGAGAAATTTCTGAAACTTGAAACGGTGGTAGGAGAGAATAACACAGAGTTTCCTGTATTGTTCAGAAAAGCTTAATAAAATGACTTTTGGCTATTTAAAAAGTAGCTTGGTATTTTATATGTTTAGCATGCTTTATATTTATACATGTAAAATGTTTCTAAATGTTTCAGTTGAACAAATTCATAGATGTCATCACTTTAGTCAATGACTATGCAAGCACCCAGTGATTATGTGAGAAAAAATGCCTAGAAGCAGACAATTTCATTTTAAGAAAAAATTAAATATGCAAGAAGAGCCAGGGAAGTAAATGAGAATAACAGTGATGGAGGGTGACTAGCTCTGCCAGAGAAGAAAACACACTACAAAACTTCACTACTCAGAACAGAGTGGCACTAACATAAGAATAGACATACATACCAATGGAACAAAACAGAAAATTCAGAAATAGATGCAAAAACATAAGCAAACTTGGTATATGATAAAGATATGTGATCAAAAATCAACAGTGAAATGAAGTACCTTTTAACGGGTTACACTGGAACAACTAGAGAGTCATTTGAAGAAAAAAGAAAACTGAATTCAAACCTTACAGAACATAAGAAAATAAATTCTAAATCAATTAGGCATCTAAATGTAAAATAAGAAATACAAATCTTAAAGCAAAACATAGATGAATTCCTTTGTGACCAGAAGGGAAAGCCTTTCCAACTAAGATTCAAAAACAAGGAGCAACAGAAGTAAAGAGTGACAATTTTGGCCACATATAAATGAAATGAGACAAAAATAACCCAAAAACCTTTTTGCATAGGAAAAACAAGACCACAAATAAACACAAGTAAACTGGGAAGAGTATTTTAATCATGGATCTTAAATACAGTTAGACTTACCCTAATAATACCAAAGGCTCCTAAAATGTAAGAAAAAAAAAAACTCATTGGAAAAATGAGCAAGTGACAAACAAGACAGTTAACAACAACAGAAAAGAGGCAAACATCTCCCATTCAAAATGTTTACCTCCACTTATTATAAAAGAAATTTAAATTAAATCTGCAACAACTAATCAGTGAAAAAAAATCAAGTATGATAAACACTCCAGTAAAAGCTGTGGAGAAACAGAAACACTCTTAAAAATGCTGTCAGGGATGCAGAATAGTATAAATCCTATGGGGTAGAGTTTGGCAGCAAATTTTATATGGATTTTATATTTTGACCCAGTAATATCACAAACAGAAAACCATATATGCATGAGGCTATTTATTGTGGCATTATTTGTAATATGATCCTAACATGGTAAATTGTGAACCATGTAAATATTTCAGATGTTTAAAATTAAACATAAGCCAGAAATAAATACTGAAATGAAAGGATACACTTGGGATTTGATTCAATATAAAAAGAACAAATATGAGAATATGTTCCAAACGAACAAGATAAATATCTAGAAATCAAATATGTTCCAAGCAAAAGAATAAGATAAATCTCTAGAAATCAATCTAAATCTCTAGAAATCAATCTTAACAAAATGGAGATGAGTGATTACCTGATAGAGTCAAAACAACAGTCATAAACATGCTCAAAGTTAGGAGAGCAATGCAAGAACAAAAGAGAGCACTTCAACAGAGATAGAAAATATTAAAAAGCACCAAGCATTGTAGTGTCATAGCACTGAACTAAATTCAAAAGGATTCAACTGCAGACTACACCAAGTGGAAAAAAGGATCGGTGAACTTAAAGAGAGGACAGTGCAATTCATCCAGTCAGAGGAGAAAAAAGGAAAAAGAACAACAACTAAAAAAAAACCCCAGTGAAGACAGAATAAGGGACTTATCAGTTCACTTCAGTCGCATCCGACTCTGCAATCCCATGGACTGCAGCACGCCAGGCCTCCCTGTCCATCACCAACTCCCGGAGTTTACTCAGACTCACGTCCATTGAGTCGGTGATGCCATCCAACCATCTCATCCTCTGTCGTCCCCTTCTCCTCCCGCCTTCAATCTTTCCCAGCATCAGGGTCTTTTCAAATGAGTCAGTTCTTCACATCAGGTGGCCAAGTATTAAGAGTTTCATGTTCAACATCAGTCCTTTCAATGAATATTCAGGACTGACTTCCTTTAGGATGGACTGGTTAAATCTCCTTGAGCTCCAAGGGAAGGGACTTTTGGGACACCATTAAGACCAGTATACACATTATAGGGGTAAGAAGAAGAGGGAAGAAGAAAGAGAAGTTTATGCAAAGATATAATGATTGAAAACTTCCCTAGCTTGAGGGAAAAGAAACAGATACTCAGATAGAGGTAGACCAGAGTATCAGAAAAGATACCTCTAAAGAGACCCACAGCAGGACATATAATTAAATTTAAAAAATAGAAAGACAAGAGCAACTTATTATACACAAGGGAACTCCCATAATACTATCAGCAGAATTTTACAAAGTGAGATGATACACTTACAGTGTTGAAAGAAAAAAGAAAACAACTGTGGATCAAAAATAACCAAGTAAAACTGTCTCTCAGAATTGAAGGAAAGATAAAAAGTTTTCCAGATAAACATATGCTGAAGAAGTTTATCACTACCAACTGGCCTTAAAGAAATGTTAAAGGGAGTTCTTCAAACTGAAATCAAAGGACACTAATTAGTAACATGAAAACACATGAAAGTATAAAATTCAATGGTAGAAGTAAATATACACTTAAATGCAGAGTAATAGTGTAACAGTGGTGGGTAAATCACTTATAAATCTAGTATAAAAGTTAAAAAAAGACGGCATTAAAAAAATAACTATATAATAATTATTATTAGGGACTTCCCTGGTGGTCCAGTGGCTAAGACTCCGCACTCCCAATGCAGGGGGCCAGGTTTGATCCCTGGTCAGGGAACTAGATCCCACATGCCACAACTAAGAGTTTGTATCCTGCAACTAAGAGATTCCGTGTGCGGCAGCTAAGACCTGGTACAGTCAAATAAGTAAATATTTTTTAATAATAATTTTTAACAGATACGCAATGTAAAAAGACAACCAAGGTTTCAAAATTTACCTCTCATGAATACTTCCTCTGGAAGCCAGTGGAGAATTTAATTTCTCCACCCAAATTAGGATATATACCAAGGAAAAGACAAGACGAGATTAATGGCACAGGGGATCCACAACGCAAGAGGAAAGAAAAGTAAGTCAACAGCTATACAGCAGATCTAGATTATAACCAGTCAAACGCTGTGGCAGTTTCCTCTTCAAGAAGACGAATTGTTAAGAATGCCTTATTAAAAATATCTGGATGGAATGGGTTAAGAGATTTACATAACCACGTGAGAGTCTGGTTGGCAACTGGTGATAAATGCATAGAAAACTAAGCAAATAAAGCAAAAAGGCTATAAGTAATCCTAGAGAAAACAAAAAGCTGTACACATATTGAATGTAATCACAGTATAAGATATGGCTCAGCTGTTAATAGCTTTTCCTTCATTAGAATATGCAAACACAATATTCATTCAATCAAAATCACAACATATCTACATTGGAAAGCTGGAGGGACAAGAAGTCTGTATGTGTTTATGGTAGATGGTATGTGTGAGACATGGATGAGTGATGCATCTACAAGCCAAAGGATGCCAAGGGTTGCCTACAACCACCTGAAGCTAGGACCGTGGCATAAGACAGTTCTTCCTCAGAGCCTCCATAAGGAACCAACCCTGCTGACACCTTGATTGCAGATTTCTAGTCTACACAACTGTGAGAAAATCAACTTCTGTTTGTTTTAAGCCACCCAGTCTATGGTACTTTGTTACAGCTGCCCTAAGAATAAGACCGACCTTACAGAATCTGACTTGTCATCACCAACATCTTGCATGCACCATTTTCCACCTTCCCACTGCTGTCTGAACACGTGGTGACTCCTACTTATTTTAAAGCAATCCTCTTATATTCTGACATCACCACATACAAAAGGGCAAATAATTACCTGTGATATTGAGTTTAAAACTGAGAGAGGTACTTTAAGGGGGAAGGGGAGGGTGGGATGAATTGGGAGATTGGGATTGACATATATACACTATTGATATTATGTATAAAATAGATAACTAATGAGAACCTACTGTATAGCACAGGGAACTCTATTCAGTGCTCTGTGGTGACCTAAATGGGAAAGAAATCCAAAAAAGAGGGGATATATGTATACATATAGCTGATTCACTTTGCTATACATCAGAAACTAACTCAACACTGTAAAGCAACTACATGCCAATAAAAATTAATTTAAAAAAAACACATTAAAAAAGGTGAGGAACAAAACGTGAGGGCAAAAATGGTACTCAAATTGCTAAGTCTTGCCACCCTGATGGTAGCAAAATATCAAACTCAAAATGAGGCCGACCTTAAGGTGCTAGGATACATGAAACAATATTTTACTTTCTATTATGGTTTCCTCAATAAGGTTAATATTTACCCAAGATTTCTACTTTTTTATGCTTTATCAGACTTTTTCTCTTTTACAATATGCTTTTTCAAGGTTTTGCTGAAGTTGCCCTTTTAAAACAGTGAATGAACTGTGGTTGATTTTATGATAGGTGCCAATTGGAAGTAATGTGCTGAAGAATTTATTCCACTCGGCCCTGGAAACCTGAAATGTAATCATTAATCACAGACTTGCACAGTTTCCTAATGAAAAAAAGATGCTTAATAATACATCTTAGGAACAAATATTCTGAACACTAGAATTATGGAATAAAGAAGCCACCTCAAAGAGTGAAGCAGTCCTCTCCCTGGAGATCTTCAAGAAGAGGGATACTAAGAAGGGATTCTAGGGAATGTGTTTATCAGAATGTTAGAAGGAGATATCAAATTATAAATCACAAGCAATTAATAGATTATGGAATGAATATAAGGGGCTGTGACCAGCATATTTTTAGTGGAATTTAATGTCATTGCAGATGGTGACTGCAGCCATGAAATTAAAAGATGCTTACTCCTTGGAAGGAAAGTTATGACCAACCTAGACAGCATATTAAAAAGCAGAGACATTACTTTGCCAACAAAGGTCCATCTAGTCAAGGCTATGGTTTTTCCAGTAGTCATGTATGGATGTGAGAGTTGGACTATAAAGAAAGCTGAGCACTGAAGAATTGATGCTTTTTGAAACTGTGGTGTTGGAGAAGACTCTTGAGAGTCCCTTGGACTGCAAGGAGATCCAACCAGTCCATCCTAAAGGAGATCAGTCCTGAGTGTTCATTGGAAGGACTGATGTTGAAGCTGAAACTCCAATACTTTGGCCACCTGATGCAAAGAGCTGACTCATTTGAAAAGACCCTGATGCTGGGAAAGATTGAAGGCAGGAGGAGAAGGGGACGACAGAGGATGAGATGGTTGGATGGCATCACCGACTCGATGGACATGGGTTTGGGTGGACTCCGGGAGTTGGTGATGGACAGGGAGGCCTGGCGTGCTGCGGTTCATGGGGTTGCAAAGAGTTGGACGTGACTGAGTGACTGAATGGAGCTGAACTGAACTGAATGGCATGGAATAGAAAACAGAGTGCAGAGCATAACTTAAATGCAAGGTCTGGTTCTACTTACGCATTTACCTATGTAGAGTTATGTGTATACTGGGTTATGATGTCAATTTTACTTCTTACTGTAGGTCAGAGTCAAAAAAGGTTTGAACGTCACTGTCTTAGAGAATAAATGTGCCATATCAGATGCATCCTGTAGGCGGAGAGGACCCAGGCTTAGGTCCTGGCTTCTGTGTGTGGATCGAGGTCAAGACCTGGTTTCCCCGAACACTTTCCAGCAGGGGATTTGGAGCTAGCCAAAAGGGAAAACCCACTGAGAGTTCATTGGAAAGGAAGCCAGACCACCAGAGAAGCTCAGAATGTTCAAAGAGGGCAGCAGATGGTATTCAGTGGAGGCAGGTGTAAAACAGCAAACAGATCCACACAGTCAATTCAAGAACGAAAAATAATTTGTCACCATGTAGAAAAAGAACCAAAAAAAAAAAAAAACCCATTTCTCATCCCCCTAAACAACCTGTTTGGCTTTGAAGTCATTTATTTTTAAGAGAGATAATGAAATAATACCTATGAACAGCATCCTGTCCAATAATGTTTATTTCATTCATGTCCTGGGGACGCAATTTTAAAGAGTACTTCCTAAAAGTCATCTGGCAACAAAGTGGAAAATGCCAGTTTAGGATTTTTCTTTGTGAATCATAAAAAATTTGGAAGATGTGCTATTTGCCATAAAACAGAATTAATGGGTAAAGTAAATTTAGATTAAATTATGAGCCAAACTTGTAAGCCACTTCAACATGCCAAGGGCAGTAAACATATCCCCAAGTTTTAGATCCAGAGTTATCCAGAGTTATCTGTTATACTGAAAATAAAAGTGTTATACTGAAAATAAAAGTGAAATGGCAGCCCACTCCAGTATTCTTGCTTGTAAAATCCCACAGACAGAGCAGCCTGGTGAGCTACATACAGTCCATGGGGTTGCAGTCAGAAACAACTGAACACATAAACTCATGAGCCACCCCAAAGGCTGAATCTAATCACATCTTCTTTTACCAAGTAACAGGCTATGATAGAAAAGCAAAGAGCAGAAGATTCAAACCGGCTTTAATAATAGTGTAAAATCTTCCCCATGTTAACAGGTTCTCCAAAGAAAGTAAAATAGTAAACTTCATATGGTTTTTCAAAATAATGGCTCAAAGTCTAGGGTGGGAAGATATTAAAGTTAATGTAAAATTTAAGCAATATGTGTGGATTTATTCTTATCGCTCCCTTTCCCTAGATTTCTTCTTAGAAGAGTGAATTCCCTGTAATTCAATCACAAAATAAACCAAAAGCTGCACATTAAATTGTTAGAAGCCCAAATTGCCATCCATACCTCATCAAGAATCTTTTTTTCTTTTCTTCCCCCGTCAACTTCAGAAAAACAGCATGATTCACTCAAGTGGATACTTTCCTCCTGGAGTGCCGCCTGCATGATGTTTCATTTTGGCTTCACATCCAGAAAGTGATTTGAGGACACCCAAGTGGCTGTACTGTTCTTTGAGCACGTTACCTTGCCTTCTCATTCTTCTTGTTGTTATTCATTTATTTATTGTGGTAAGCCTACTTTAATTAAATCTGACCTGCTCTGAACTTTCCTTCTAAATTTTCCTATCATCAACATAAACTAAGTTCATCATATTTAGAAGCAAATTTTTTATCGGATAAAATCTTTTTTTTTCCCCTAGTGACAGTTTTTAAAGTCACAGTATACTTCCAGCAAACAGGAGGTAGCTAAAAATAATGCTGGAGAGACATGAACTCAACATCTCCTCTTGGGCCCACAGGCTCTTCAAACTTTGCTGATCCCAAACCAAACCTTCTATTAGTATTCTCCAAGAGTTCCAAGTGTTGCTGTCTCACTGAAAGGTCCCACCATCCTCTCAGCATCCCATAAAGAATGTTTCTTGTCCTTCTTGTCCTCAAATATAATTATTAAGTCTTACACATGCTAAGGGGCTTCCCAGGTGGCACTAGTGGTAAAGAGCCTGCCTGCCAATGCAGGAGATGCAAGAGACATGGGTTTGGTCCCTGGGTTGGGAAGATCCCCTGGAGGAGGGCACAGTAACCCACTCCAGTATTCTTGCCTGGAGAATCCCCTGGACAGAGGAGCCTGGTATGCTACAGTCCATAGGTTGCAAAGAGTCAGACATGACTGAAGCAACTTAACACACATAGCACATACATGTGAAGCCTTAGACCTTTCTGGAACCCATCATTTCTTTCCCTTCTCAGAACCCCTAATCCAGGCTGTCATCTGGATAAACACAAAAGGCCTAACTGGTCTGCCTGGTTTGACCTCTGCACTCTCCTCTTCCCATGTGATCAGAGATTCTTCTTACAACACAAATCCTTCACATGGAGAAACTGGCAGCCTGTTTGTGTCTCCTGATGAGAGAACAGCCACCACCTATGCCTGTGTTAAAGTGATCAAAACTGAGTTGGATCAAGCTTTGGCACCCAGCTGTCAGTTTCTAGGAAGCACCAAGGGTGGAGGAACACACTACACTGCATCTTGAGGCTGCAATCAACAACATCCAGACTGCAGGACGCTGAACAGGTCAAAGGGTCCAAGTTCTTCCACAGATAAATTGTAACAAAAATAAAGGGATGGAGGGGAAACTGCAGATAAAAAAGACTTAAAAAACATTTTAAAAAATCAACAAGACTAAAGTGTACCTAGGGATGCACACTTGAATGAAATATAAAGAAACATAGGAGGTGATTGATGACCCTAGAAGTCAGGGGAGTCTTTGTAGGAGGCAGGGGGAGCTGTGACTAGGGGGCCAATGAGGGGCTTCCCCAGGGTGGCTGGCAAAGTTCTATTTCTGGAGCTGGGCTGTGGTCACCAGGGCGTAGGCTTTAAAATACTTTACTAAGCCACACGTTTGTTCCTATGCGGTTCTACTTTTATTTTACAATGAAAAAGTCACACACACCCACACACACACAGATCTGACCATGTTGTTACCCTGTTAAAACCTTTCAGTGGCCTCAACGCTCTTGTAAGAAAAAGTCCAAACTCCTTCACAGGGTGGGCAAGGTCTTGCAGCATCTGGCTGTCCACTTAAAGCCTCAATGCTTGTTTGCCTCCACCCTACATTAAATTTTCAGTTCCTCAAAAGCATTGTGCTTCCTTATGTCTCAGCCTCTGAACACCAGTTACTTCTGCTTAGAACTTTCAAACATGCTCTTTCCCTTTCACTTGGCTGATTCCTATTTGTCCTTCAAGCCCCTGGAGGAAAGCCTCCCAATGCTCCAATGTTGGGCATGTTGAAGTATTAATTACTTCTCTGTCTTCCACTGCACACTGTACTTTCTCAATCACAGCCTTATCATCTGCATTAATATTGTCTATTAGTTCATATTTTCCTTAGATCAACAATCCTAGGCAAAATGTATAACTTGTGTCAAATTTTTATATCCCAATACCTAGGCACAACATCTGGAACAGAATAAGTACACAAAAACCTTAATGAATTATATGCGTACATTTGTTTATAAATGAAAACTACCTTTACTGACATCAAAGTATAAGAGCACAAAATAAAAGCAAAGCAACAGGGATAAAAATAATAGCTAACACCTTATGCCAGTTACTGTTTCATTAATTCATTTAACCCTCTAAACACTATGAGGTAAGTATTATACAACGTTTATCACCAATTTACAGATGAGGAAATTGAGTCATTAAGAAATCAAGTAACATGTTCCATCCATGTCATATGGTTCACAAATGGGTTTAGAACATGGATGTCTGACTCCACGGTCCTTGATCTTAATTCAAATAAAGTATCACCCCCACCACCTAACACTACTACCTAACATCACTACCATTCATTCCAAATACTGAAGCAGGTGGCTTTAAACATCGGGATGGGGAATACATGTAAATCCATGGCTGATTCATGTCAATGTATGACAAAAACCACTACACTACTGTAAAGTAATTAGCCTCCAACTAATAAAAATAAATGGAAAAAAAAATTCTATTGGGGTTACCTGACCAGGAGTATCCATGAATATTATGTGGAAGTTAAGATGATGGACACCAAAATTCAAGAGATTAGGCAGGAGAGAATACCAGGTGCAGGAGAAGTGCTTCAGAGAGCAGGGAATCTGAGACTCCCGGGGGAACTAGACACAGAGATGTCAAATCCTGACATACCCGCTACCAGCCTCCAAGTGGGCCAAAGGCGCAACACCTCCGACTACATATTAACAGCAGGAAGGTCTTCAGAGTGAGAATGAGGCCAAATAAGTACGAACATCCACAGTGAAAAAGGCACCAAATCAGAGTCGAAACTGAAAACAGATCTTGGACTCCTGCTCATGGTAAGCCTAGACTACTCATCAAAATGTGATCATTCATTCATTCAATTTAAGTTATTATTAGTGTCCTTGTGGCCCCTATAGCATATTCAGCTCTCAGGACAGAGATGTAAAACATGATGATGGTGCTACTCTCAATAAGCTTATGTGCCAGAGGCAAACAAATGGTAGAATCTATACAGTTATAGTATAGACGAAACATCCTCTAAGAGCTCTGCATGGGTTCTTTGGCACACCCGAATTACATTGGCCAGGGTAGGGTAGAAACTGGAGTTTAAAAGGTTTTTACAAAGAAGCTTCTTTAGGCTGCATCTTGAAGACACACACTCCTAATCAGAGAACCAGGTAAGTAACCCTGTTACTACTGCAAATCCAACAAGTCACATGAAAAATAATACCTATGAGAATTGAGATGCATGAGGGGCCAGAGAAAACATTAATGGAAGAAGGAGAAGTTAAACAGGATCCTGACATCTACATCGAGTTGGGGAAAAGGAGGAAGGAAAGGGATGGATGAGTCTGGATCCCTGCAGGCAGAAAGCTCAGCTCAGGGCTGGTCTGTAAACTTATTACCACCCAGATCGAGGCAGAGTTAAAAATGTCAGTACACGTGGCCCAGTGAATCAATGAGGATGCACATCAATGCCTGCCGGTGAAAAGCTTAAAACACTAAAATCACAACATTCTAGGAAATAAAAAGATTTCGAGAATCCGAAAGCTCTGGATGGGGGCATGTTTTACAGGAATGATGACAGGCTGATCTTTTTTAACAGCTTAAAGATAATTCTTCCTAAAGAGCTCACCCATATCCAACAATGACACCACCACCACCAACAGCAAAATGCATTCAGAGTAGTGAGAGTGAAGCACAGAATAAAGGGGAGAAAGGAGAAAAACGGCTAGAGGCAAGAACGGTGGCACTTTCTCTGTTCTGGGGCAGCCACAGGACAGAGAAAGTGGAAGGTGATGAATGTGTAAAAATGAACAGATAGGGCCAGGAAGTCTTTAAAACTATACTAATAAATATATACCAAAGTATTTGCCAAGAGGATCTATGAGCACTTGTAATGATTACAAGGACAGAGAGCTTTGAAATTCATCTCTCCACACAGTTGGTGATACCAACAAAGTGAGATCATTAAAGTGAGAGAAGAGTCATGCAAAAAAGTGAACTAGGGACTTCCCTGGTGGTCCAGTGGTTGGGAATCTGCCTGCCAATGCAGGGGACACGGGTTTGATCCCTGGTCTGGGAAGATCCCATGTGCCGAGGAGCAACTGAGTCTGAGGACCACAACTATTGAGCCCACACGCTGCAACTACTGAACCCGGCGCACCTTGGAACCCGAGCTTTGCAAGAGAGGCCACTGCAGTCAGAAGCCCACGCACCGCAACTAGAGAGTAGCCCCCACTCACCACAACTAGAGAAAAGCTTGCACGCAGCAATGAAGACCCAGTGCAGCCAAAAAATAAATAAATACATGTTTTTAAAAGTGAACATCTTTTCTTTCCCACACACCCACTATACATTCCATCTCCTGTCTGCATCACTGTGCACCCATTTGCCCAAGACAAAAACCAAGTCCCAAGCTTTCTACCTCCCTTCCCTTCGCTATTTAATTTTTAGGTGCCTTGGAACTATAGGGGGAACTCGTTAAAAGGAAAAGTTCTTTGGCCTACTCCAAAGGATCGTGTTTCCCTGAGTGTGGGCCAGTTCCGGGGAGCTCTGTTTTTAATAAGAACACTTGTATGATTCTGATGAAGGAACCATAGTTTGAGAAACAGTGTCCCATATCCAATCAATCTCTTTGTAGATTCTCTGTCCTAAATGTCCCTTAAATTCATTCCGTCTTGTTCCTATTCTCTCTGGCTTAGCTGTGATCTTCACTTCCTCTCTAAGCTTCCACCTAGTTCCCCTCCTCCTGATTCCTCTCCTCAAAGCCATCCACACACAAAGCTTCTAAATTGCAGGTTTACATGGGAAATGTAATGATCTGTCTCCTGACTATGGTTTCTCCTGCTATCCTAAGCCAGCATGTTGACACTGCAATGAAAAACGAAGGATGGAGGAAAGAGACTGTGTTAAACATAGCTAAAACATGCTCTCTTGACAGATACGGCAGAAGGAGATGAAGAAGGAAAGAGCCATTCTTAAGATAACTATGGTAAAAAGAACCAGCCAGCTTTACAAAAGACTGCACAGAAATACTCATGTTACTGCTATTCTCCAGTAGTTAAAAATATCTCTTCAAACACTATTAGTAAGAACTTAATGTCGGCAAAGCCCTACATCTTAAGTGGAACTAGTACTATTTCACTTAATAAAGGCAACTTTAAAAAAGATCATAAAGCAATATTGAAATAGAATACAGGCATACACACACACACACACACACACACAGACACACACACATATATGCCTAGCCCTTGCTAACTCAAATCTCTCAAGATAAGGGCAAGGAATGCATAAAATTTAAACAACATGCTTGGCAAGTTTTAATATTAGATAAATGTGAGAACCAGATTGTAAAGATGGTGTGGAACTTACCACATTTGCATCTTTGTTGTATATGGGGTGAGCAGCACAAATTTAGAACCCCTTCAGAAGAAAGATGAGGATTCCTCTGGCCTTAAGCACAACTCCCTAAGACAACTCTGAAAGCCCACAGTGAATTTTTTTATTAAAAAGGCAACAAGTGACACTAAAAGAGCAGGAGGTAGGAGAGAGCATTACTCATCATGGAGACAGTTGAGGGTTGCACCAATATTGAATGTCACATTCAAACAACAAACAGATCCCACAGGAAAACTGACTGCAGATTTCTTTTCTACTGGGTATGTTTAGAGGTGTGTGCAAGACACGAAGGGCTTCCTCAGTGGCTCAGTGGTAAAGAATCTGTCTGCAATGCAGGAAACCTGGGTTTGATCCCTGGGTTGGGAAGATCCCCTGGAGAAGGGCATGGCAACCCACTTCAGTATTCTTGCCTGGAAATTCCATGGACAGAGGAGCCTGAGTGGGCTACAGCCCATGGGGTTGCAAAGAGTCGAACACAACTGAAGCAACTTAGCACGCACGCACGTAGGACAAGAAGCAACAGTTAGAACGGGACATGGAACAACGGACTGGTTCAAGATTGGGAAAGGAGTACGTCAAGGCTGCATACTGTCACCCGCTTATTTAACTTACATGCAGAGCACATCATGTGAAATGCCAGGCTGGATGAATCACAAACTGGAATCAAGATTTCCAGGAGAAATAACAACCTCAGATATGCAGATGATACCATTCTAATGGCAGAAAGCAAAGAGGAACTAAAGAGTCTCTTAATGAGGGTATAAAGAGAATAAAAACTAAGATCATGGCATCCGATCCTATCACCTCATGGAAAATAGATGGGGAAAAAGTGGGAACAGTGACAGATTTTCTTTTCTCGGGCTCCAAAATCACCGTAGACTGTGACTGTAGCCACAAAATTAAAAGGTGCTTGCTCCTTGCAAGAAAAGCTATGACAAACCTAGACAGCATATTAAAAAGCAGAGACATCACTTTACTGACAAAGGTCCATATAGTCAAAGCTATGGTTTTTTCAGTAGTCATGTACAGATGTGAGAGTTGGACCATAAGAAGGTTGAGCACCAAAGAATTGATGCTTTCAAACTGTGGTGCTTAGAGAAGACTCTTGAGAGTCCCTTGGACAGCAAGGAGATCAAACCAGTCCATCCTAAAGGAAATCAATCCTGAATATTCATTGGAAGGACTGATGTCTGAAGCTGAAGCTCCAATACTTTGGCCACCTGATGCAAAGAGCTGACTCACTGGAAAAGACCCTGATGCTGGGAAAGATTGAGGGCAAGAGAAGAAGGGAGACAGAGGATGAGATGGTTGGATGTTGTCATCGACTCAATGGACATGAGTTTGAGCAAACTCCAGGAGACAGTGAAGGACAGGGAAGCCTGGCGTGCTGCAGTTCACGGGGTCACAAAGAGTCAGACACGACTTAGCAGCCGAATGACAACAACAGAGATGATATAAGATGTCTCACATTTGTTGTTAGAAAGAAGCATTATTAAACTATTTTAACCTCACTTCATTTGAATGGAGAAGAGTCTCCTTGTTGTGTATGAAAACCATCACCACGATGCTCAGCTAACCTTAACACCTGATTTGGCCTCTCCCTGAGCAATTCCTCACCTGCCTTCTCCTGCCACAGGTCTTGCAACACCAATCCTTGCCCACTGCCTTCACCTGGAATGATGCTGGCAAAAACCTGTTTATTAAATGGTATACCAGAAGGGAATTCCCAATGGCCAGGTTCCTAAAATGTGTTTCTGTAAATATGAAAGAATCTGATCATTATACAAAGCCTTGTTGTCACCAGTTTTAGACTTCTGTTTGCAAGGATTTATAGCAGGGTAAAAGGAGTGTCTTTCTTTAGATCATAGAATGAATGGAACAGAGAGAACAAGAGAGGCAGGAGGGGAAGGAGGAGGAAGGGCAGAGGGAGGGAAAGCATGAAGGAGAAAAAGCCAGGGGACTTGGGGGCTGGGTTAGTAGAGACCCTGCAGTTGAGTCCACTGGATGTTTTTCCTTGAATGGATTCCAGGTGCACTATGGGCTACGCCTCCAGGTCTTCACCACTGTAAGGTCATGAGAGGAAAACCCGATCATTTTACTTAGGGTGCCGTGGCTCTATATCCTCCCCTACTTTGATCCTCAGCTTTACTGTGCAATTTAAGAGAAGTAAAGAGCCTGAGAGACAGCTGGAGGGAACTGCATTTGAAGCCCAGCATACCATGCTGAGTGACGTGCTCACCCATCATTTTGGAACATACAGGAATAAAACTGATTGGTTCACTTTGATATGCCAAGGGCATTTTTTTTCTTTACTTTATTATTTTTTTTGTATTTTATTTTGCAAATGGGCCCTCCGATGTCACTCTCCAGAAGTTTGCATTGCACAGGCAAGGAATTTAATACACCGTCTGTTGCAAATAAAATGATAATTACTTCTCTATCCAAAAGTTCAGCTTTCTTTGTTTCCCTCACCAGTTCTGAATTCCTGTAGCTGACTGGCACCAACACAAGAGTGAAGTAATTTCTTTCCTCTGTGATTTACTTTCTGATGATAAGCAAGCAAAAATACTATAAAGAAAGGGAAGAAAATGATGCAAAATGAGTACTTCTCAAAAACACAACTCCAGAGTGAGTAGGTAAAATGAAGTCCTGTGTGTCAAGAATAAAGCTACATGATCATATCTATTTCTGCATAGTAAAAACAAACTTTTTAGTAAATTATGTATCAGGCACATAATGCTAAGAGCTTTACATGCATTATCTCATTTAACCCTTGGAAGGACATTGCTTGCCTGGGAAGACTCAATCCATATTTTAAAGACAAAGAAACTGGGGTTTTACAGAAGTTAAAAAAAACCTGCTAAGGGCTAATAAAATAGAATCAGGATACAAGTGCAGCTCTGCATCCGAGGACTCTATGCGTGGCCCCTTCCCCAGCTTTACGATGTTTAGACAAAAGCCTTGAAAAGCTCGTTGCTCAGAAATGGACATGGGATAACTATATGCTGTCAGTAGAGCTTGAACAACAAATCTTTTGTTACAATTCTATTTTAAATCTCTGTCCAATCATTCACTTCTTCATAGTAGGTGAGATATGGTCAACTTATCTGTATCTTTCTTAAGTGATTCAGGTGTGGCGTGATTTCCGATGATCATTTAAGTGAGTTTTTTGTTTGTTTTTAGGTATGGAAGATTGCTGTAACACAGGCAGAGCAGTGTAATACCAAGCTCAGAGAACCCATCTATCATGAGCTCAGCTGAGACACTCAGTGTATAGACAGGCCGCCTGACAGGTATACGTCATCTCACTTCTCTGCTCGGGCAAAAGTTTGCTGAAGGACTGAGCTAGACTAGGAAAAAAAGTAGGGCAGCCTGGGACTAAACCACACGTCCCTCCCCTCTAGCCCCACTGTAGTTTTAGTCAATTTCACTTTGAAGAACCTTCATCCAAGGATACTACAGCATTCATTCATTGGGCAAAAATATACCTGATACTCTGTTAGGAGATGACAGAGGTACGTATGAGCAAAACAGATCCAGTTCTGCCCTCAGTCTAGTTCAGTATCGTATAAAAAAGACAGCGCTGTGCAATTCATCACACATGCACTGGAAGGACGTTCATGAAACTACCGTGAGAGCTTTTCAAGAAAACTCCAGGAGAAATTTCTTTCTGATCCTTGAGTCAAGAGCAGTAGCTGGAGTAACTGATCTATTTTTAATCCCACGGACACTATACTTCAAAACTAACTGAACCTACTTTCTTTACTTTTAAAAAAATTCAGGGCCCACCTGTGGCCCTTTCACCCATCGGACATAAGAAGCATTTCAGCAATTGTCTCTTTGCTAGTTCAGCTGATAATCTTTTCCTTTCCTCTTTTCTTTCTCAGCTAGCTCTTATTTGAGTATTATATTTTGTTTCCTTAATCTTTGGGAAGAAAGGTACAGTAGAAAAAAGTAAAGATAAGTAAATAAAAATATACATACATATGAAAATTTTAGGAAAACTGAGCAATATGTGCTTACTCCAAAACTCCAAAAACTGACTCTTTAGAAATCTCTTAAAACTTGACTAAGATCTGTTTTTATTATTTTCTCACCTTAAAGTTTAAGTTCTTGAGGAAAAAAAACTGATGGAAAATTTTTCATTTTTTGGCATCCAGCAGTGTTCCCTTTTTAATTAGGTAAGGACTGAATGCAGAAATCAACCATTTATAAAAGAGAATTTCCCCATGTGCCAACTGCCACATATAGAACTTGCTCTGATGATTAGATGATATAAAAAAATGAAATGACTTTAAGTGTAATAGAACACATTTTCTATTGTTACCAGGTCTAGATTTATGATCTCAGCTCATTATATTTCTTAAAGTAGTTATATAATGAAGTTCTAATCACTCTTTTATATAACACAGGGCCAACTGTAACCCAAATCCTAGCTCTCATTTGGAAGAGGAGATCTATAGAGGAAAAGGGGCTTAATTTAAAGGTCAAAGACATTATTGATGATGCTAAAAATAATGTGCCATTTTATATATAGGTTAAAGTAACATCTTTTAAAATTTGATTTTTACAACCAAATTAAGAACAATTCAATTATCTTGTTACTTTTACTGTTAGAGAGAATGTTATAAAGAATGCATAACATTAACAAAAGGTAGAAGAACAGAGGAGAGAGCGCTTCTGAAAGAGAATATGGACATATCCACAAAAGCAGATATAGGACATAGACACGTCTCATCTTTGGGTACTCACTGACACACAAAATTATAATGTCAAAAGATGACAGTACTGCATGTGGTTATTTTTCAACCACCAACATCATTATCAATCTATAAGATCCCTTTCTACTTTATCAGATGAACACATAAGATCAGTATATAACTAGATAATATTTTCCATTTAACTTTTCCAATGGCCTTAGACTGTTAAGTAAGTAAATCTACAGCTGTGACCTTTTAGCTCTTTACTTACAAAATATTCAAATTAAATGAACTACATTAATAAATCTGTATGCATATATATGTCAGAAGTACTTCTTTTTAATACCAGACAAAAGACACATCATTGTTCCTTCCCCCTAAGCCGTCACAATTGGTGCTACCATCAGATTCTTATCTGCTAACAAAAGGGGCCCAAGGGAGCAACACTGAAAGTTTTAATGGAACAACGCCAAAAGGAACATATTATACATTAAACAGATGTTCTAGTTTTGAGAGCAATTTGAATAAAGATAAGCAAACTCTCCAAATAAATCCCAAACAAATACTATTTCCTTACAGCCTACATACACCAAATTATAAACTAAACAAGGTCTAAATACTAAGTAAATACCAGTAACAATAATTATTGTTGTCATTCTTATCGTTGTCATTCTTATTTATAGAAGGCTTACTATGTGACAGGAACTGTGCTAATAAGTATTTTACCTTATCTCATTTACTCCTCAAATCTTTAAGTAATTCATGAATAAAAACTAATGATCACCGCCCCCCAATTAAGTGATCCTTACACTTAATTCTGAGCAGAGAATATAGTCCTAGCTATAAACCCAGTGTTTGCAGCCCTTATCCTAGGTGCAAATTTTAAATGTACAGAGTTATTTTTTTTTTCATCATTGAATCCCCAGCATCTATATGGTACATGACATGGAACAGATGCTCAATAAATGTTTGTTAATGTTTATTAACTGAATAAGTGAATGGACACAATTTACTCATTGGTTTTTATAAAGAGTAGGAAGGATCTTCATGGAATATGGCAAATGTATTAAGTTTGATGAAGCCATTGCAGGAAGCTTTTTAAAAATTCCATAGTATTAAATATTGATCTCTTTTATAAATAAAAGTCTTTTATTTTTCTCTGAAACCAAATATAGGTGAACTATATCCTAAGACAGTGACAACATCTACAATACTTTCTCTGGGCATAATAGGAACATATGATTTAGTTGATTTAAATATGGATAGTTGAACTACAAAAACATTCAGCAGTATTTTAAGTTTCGAAAAGGGACTGATTATATTCAACTACAATTTAATAAAAATTTAAGAGTCTAGGGATTGGATGCAATAGCTCTTAAAACTTGTAATTTCCATAAAGTCATTTAAAAGTACCGCCTAGTAACAGTTCTTCCCAAGATAAAAATATTCCAGTAGCTTGACTTTTTATGCTAGGATAACTTCTGGAAATACACACCAGATATAAAGGTAAATTCTCAGTTTCTGACCTTCATCTACCAGGAGGTCAAGAGAAAGAACTCAACTGTTCAGCTCTATTAAATCACAGACTGGCTTTTGGGTTACTGGATAATGGCATAGAGTTATACCTGTTTTTATCAAAACTACCACAAAAAAAGTACCAGTCCTCTAGTATATTTCTACACATCTCCATCAACCAGTAATTCTGAACCTGTAGAAAACTATTAAAATGATCATTTTTATTTTCCTTCTTTTAATCCTTTCTAATGACAGCATTCGTTTATGTTGGTGTTTATATGCCTCAATGTTTTTTATTATAATAAAATCGCACAGGTCTTGTGCAAGTCTCTTCATGTGATTGTATTTATACTAATAAAGTCTCCATTATAAAGTGGAACTTCCCAGTTACCTACTCTTTCATGAAGTGAAATTAATGTTCCAGAATGGCTCTCTGGAACATTTTCATCAGTATCTTAATCTGTCAAATTTCACTTAGCTATCTAAAACAAAAAGGACTTTACCTTTATAGACAACAAAGACTTTTTCCTCAAATACTATAAATATGGCAGCCATTTTTAACTAACTGTACAATGTCAAGTAACCGTGATACCTGCTAACAGAAATTTATAGTTCAAATGTCCAATTTTCATGCATTATTTTTTATTATTTAAAAAAATTTTCCAAGCTTTACTGAGGTATGGTTGGCAAATAAAAACTGAAGTCATACATCTTTTATGTTCTTTGTTGGAGTCAAGAATAGAATGAGTTAATCAAGAACAGAAACTATGGCTCAGCTTTGAAACAATCCAAATAAAAAGCTTCTTTTCAATATAAAATATTGTAAGCTTCAAAATGATTATATATACCTAACAATAAGCCTTAAAAATAAGCTCTGATATGAATGTAATACCAACACTTCTATCATCTTTTTCAGTAAGAAATTTCAGAAAATCCTTCAAACTCCATAAGCAAACAACATTCTTTATCTTATTTGCAGAAATTTAGGAAGAATTAAATTTATTTATTGTATTGGCAGAATTCAGGAAGCTTGCAAGCTACCATTCTTCACCCCTATGATATGTGAGATGTAACTCACCACATCATTAAATGCATTCACTGATTTTTCTAATCATTTAAAAAAGAGCTCTTTCTAACCCTAGGACAATTAACAGCCTATATAATTTTAAAAGGATATTTCATATAGTTTGCAATTTTTTTAATGTAATTGGTCCATGAATATGTATTAAAACAGTTTAAATTATTTAAAGAATACACACAGAATCTCTAATTAATTCATTGCATACCTTCTGGAATCAGGTAGGCACATTAATTATAAACAAATAAATTTAAGCTAATCAAGAAGTGACAGGAAGTTTGTTATCAAATTTTGAACTTCTGAAAGTAAATTATTACATAATTAGAATTCCTCACATAATTATATTACAACTTTGGTTTTCATACAGGTTTGGGCAATTTGCTGGGTATTGGATAAGATCTTGTTTATAAATTGCCAGTTAATCCTATCACATTTACTTTTAGCTCTTCAAGCTCCTGATTGTCCTAAAATGGAAAGTAATCTTAATTGGAGGAAATCTCTTTGCTGGCAAAAGGTTTTAACCACAAGGGGGTCAGTCAGAACTTAAGACCTGATGATAGTAATACAAGTGTGTGAAACAACGGGAAAGAAATCTCAACAATCAAGATGATACCGTTTACTCAAGGCAGCAAATTATTTTTTCTTTGGTTAGATTATATCTATAAATATTTTTCTTCTAACTTTAAACATGGAAGTTACTAGGTCTTTGAAACTAGAGACCATTCATAAGCCATTGACAACACAAATAACAAGCAATCTTTCCCCTTCAATCACACACACACACACACACACACACACAGAGTATATGAAAATCTGGCCTCTGAGCTTTCATCCCCCTATGAATCCATTCCTTAAATCACAGAGTTAATACAGTAAGAAGAAAAAGACAAAAATCTACCAACTAGGCTGAGCTGCCATCCTCTCCATGTAGTCTTTGGCCATATCTCGGGCTTCCATGTTCTCAGGATACAGCACGCAGAACATGGCTAGGGCCCCCAGGTTGTTGCCGTAAATCTCATTCCAGCGGGCGCTGTACTCCTTGGGGTCCCACGGAGGGAGGTACTCCAGGGGGCTGGACAGCATGGTGTTCACGGCCTCCGTGAGCCGGGCGGCAATGTGCTCGTGGGAGCTGGCGGCCCGCAGCTGGAGCTCGGCCACCTCGGCCCTGGAGAAGTAGAGCATCGGGTGGCTGTCGTAGTTGGCGTTGGTGAAGGGGATCATGACTTCTGGATTCTCGTCGGTGACGCAGGCTGACACAAAGCAAAACAAACATATGAAAAACACACTGGGAGCCCCCCGTGTGTGAGTCCTCATCGTGGCATCAGATCTCCAAATCTCCAGGGCAGCCAAACCATCTTCGAAAGATCCTACAGGAGAATAAAAAGGAGAGGAGGTTATGTCAGCCAGGGGACCATGGTGAAGCAGGAAATATATGGTAGGCAGCCACCTTGCATACCATGAAAATTAAGCTTAAGAATTTTCAGATATTTCAAAAATGCAACAGAAATTTGAACTCGGAAGAAACTAAAACCTAATAATTTAATTAATTACACATGATACAACAGATACAACAGATATATTCATTGCGGAAAAAAGAACTTTGGACTTGGGAAAATGGTGTAATATGTGCTCGAGTAGAGAAGAAAAACTCTCGCCGGCATTCTTCTCACATTTTATCGCACAAAAGAGTTTCAATTTTATGGTATTTTTGGACATCACTATGAAGGCTACAATAACCAAAAGCTGGTGGTGAAATGTCTGGGAATCTGAATGGACATTAGGAAAAAAATAAGAAAACCCTGTCTCAATACAGCCTCTGGCACTCTAAGTTCTCCCCTCCTCTAACATTCTCCCTTCTGAAAGAGGGATTAGGATCAATACATCTATATGAATGTGAGCAGACAAAATATTATGAGTAAGGCTGAATATCCTCTTTGTGTCAGCAGAAGGTGGGGACGAGGACTAAAAGAAGTAGGGTAAACATCTGCTAAGCCCATGCGTTCCCTGGGATGACATCAGCAGGCATTCAAGGCAAGATCAGACATGGGGCTGCTGGGACTGGAGACTGACATGCCTTCATTCAGAAAGTAAAATTCCAAACTTAAAAGGCTGAAAGAACACGTGTGCATTTTCCCATTATTATTTGAAACTACTGTCTACTTTTTTCATTTCGCACTCGGGATTTTGGTGTCATTCAGTTAAGTTAGACATTTAAACCAAGCTCACATATTTTCTTAACTGCTTAACTTTCTTGAAAATCCTTTTCTTCAGTGGCAGCTTTGCTCACTGGTTAAAGAATGTCTTTCAAAGTAGGAACATTAAAAAAAGAAACCCCTCAGCCTGGTCTATGTCCCACATCTGGGATAAAGCAGGCATAAAATCCCCCAGAGGCAAGTCAGGGAATTCTTAAAATTCTTCAGAGGGGAAAGGTTATGGAAAGCAGACCAGAAAAAGACAGTTTTATGTAAATAATGAACAGTAGTTTTCAATTATTAAAGGGAGAAACTGATGGGGGAAAATATCAATCTCCCCAGCTGAACGCAAACCATTTTTCCAAGGAAAATCTGCCTCATCGCATTCAGAAGAAAGAAAACCAAGGGTTTCACACACATTGGAGAACAATCCATACTCTTAACTTGGTCTGTGTCCAAGTGATGCAACACAGCATCACTTGTGGATGCTACCATAAATTCTAGCATTCTTTATATTTCTGATGTGCTTTAGCCTATATATAAAAAAGTCAGTGGCAGTGTGTATGTTAAGTATTTTAGACTTACTTAAGAACAGGACTTTTAATGAATAAAAAATGAATATAGCCAAGCTACATAAAATATATAAAATAGAAATAACTCTTGGACTCTACCCGTATTATGTCTAGCACCCAAATCTTCAAGGCGGCTGGCTGGATCCTTCAAGGTCAGAGAGCTGGCCAAAAGAAACAGTCTTCGGTGATTAGTCTGAGGAGGGGTGTAGTCTCTGGTAACACAAGAGACGTGGCTTGGTCTGAAAGCTCACTCCCTACCACCCTCACCTTGGCGTTTATTTTCCGCTCTTTAAGAGAACAAGTGTGCTTAAAAAAAAAAAAAAAAAGCCTGCATATATTAAATCCCCAGAGGTCTAAAACTGGATGGGGCCATCAATGCAATGAGCACCGTGAGGGTTTTAGGCACCCAGGGTGAGGAGATGGCTTGGAGGTTTCTCCTTTATCTGACCTCTACATACATAGAACTGAGAATCTTCTCTCAACTACTGGTTTTTAAATGTGCAGCTCAGGTTCTAGGTGGGTAAGCAGGTGGCGTGGGGTACGGAGGGATGGGTTGGAAGCTATATGAAGACCAGAATCTGTATCTCAGATTTTGTACATGCAGGCATGCTAAGTTGCTCAGTCGTGTCTGACTCTTTGCAGCCCCATGGACTGTAGCCCAGCAGGCTCCTCTGTCCATGGGATTCTCCAGGCAAGAATACTGGAGTGGGTTGCCAGTGCCCTCCTCCAGGGGATATTCCCCATCCAGGGATTGAACCTGGGTCTCTCATGTCTCCTGCATTTGCAGGAGGGTTCTTCTACACACACATTCCCTAAAGGGGGCTAAGGCTGATGTGTTTCACTCTCTTTCTCTTTTTCTAAAAAAAAAAAAAAAAAGTTTTATTTTTAAATTTTTGGCTGCATCCTGCAAGCATGTGGGATCTTAGTTCCCCAACCAGGGATCAAACCCACACCCCCTGCATTGGAAGGCAGAGTCTTAATCACTGAGAAGTCCCTGATTTGTTATATTCTCTTTCTCTTGCCTTATGTACAGTACCCTCCTACCCAGGTGTGGAGTCGCTGAGGTTAGAGAAGCTGCTCCAATGAGACCCTCCCAATGCAGGACTGAACCACGCTGTGATCGCAGCCACTTCTGCCACATGGCTTCCAGTTACACAGGACATGCCCGAGTATATTTAAACTAGAAGCATTGCTCTTGAAGCACAGACCTCATTAAGATGTTGTTTTGGGAACGATGCCATCTCAATATGCCAACTGTTACTGAAGGTTCCCTAGTTATTGCTTCGAATTCATGTGGAGGTGTCAGGGCAGCAAGGCTTGAGTTACCACATATTGAAAACATTCCTGTTGGAATACATGTGGGCCAGGGTACAACCTACAGAAATTGTGCTAAATGATCATCTACGAAGACGGGAGAGAAAAGACTATGGCACTCAGAGGGGCACAAATTGTGCTGTTCTCCTTACGGCATACATGCAACCAGCCCAGCTCCCATTCTCCACCAGCTATGAAGGCCTTTGCTGATCTACCCACAGAGTTAACATCTCCTGTACCTGGCTGATGCCTCTATTACATGGGACTGTTTCAGCTGTTTACGTCAGACCTCACCAAAGAGGGGACCACAGCTTCCTTTTCACATCACAGGGGTCAGCAGTGTGTGCCTGGCATGTACAAGGCAGTTCACAGATACTGAATTTCTGGGCTTAGGAGCTGATAGAGGGGATCTTATCACTAAAATGAGCAAGGAGAAATCTTACTCCTCCTTACTTGAAGCTAAAGCAAGTTCAGAATTTTCGAGACACAGTTTCTGCCAGGAAACAAACAGAGAAAAATACTCATGAGGCCTAGACACTCCTGTAACCTAAAAAACATTCAATAGTTTACCAAAAAAAGAAAGAGGAAAAGAAATGAAACTTAACTAAAGTCTTTAGCCTGATAACCCAAAGGGAAACCTAGTGTTCATCTACTGTCTTAAATCTGTCTAGGTTTTTATTGAAAAGCCCCTATATCCAGGTTTTGGGTTTCCCTTTAACCATCTACCTTCAGCATTCTGTGTACCCTCTCTGCCAAGGGAAGAGCTGGAATTAGATGAACGCAGCATTTCTCAAGGTAATTTTAGGTGGACACTGGTGGCTAGGCTTTATGCTAACTTCATGTACTTATTTCAATGCACATTAGGAAAAGCTATAAGTATCATATCAAACCAGATTTCAACAGATACATAAAGTTCCTGTTTAAAATACATTTAAGTTTAAAAGAAAAGAATATGGATAAGGCAAAAACTGTTGATTGTGGTGCCTGAATGACCAAAGTTCGGAAGATGCTGAAAATGCTGAGTGAAACAATGGGCATTAAAAGCTAAAGAGTTTACTAAAATGACCAACCGTGACTTCCCCCCTCTATCTAACACAAAACACCGCCATCCCTTAAATCTTTAAGCTGTCCTTGGCCCAGTTCAGGAGTAAGGCACCGTCAAAATGGTTAAACCGTGAGCTCCCTTCAGAAGCTGCCTATGAGTAGTATACAGTTTACTCATAATTCAGTTCTCAGGATGGTTCTGAATGACACTTTTTAGCCTCATTTCCCCCAACAGCCTTTCTTCCCTCTTCTCTTCCACCAACTCTCTCTCCTAATTCAGTTTTCCTTCCTATTCTTTTGTCTCACTCGACACAGCTCAGAGAACAAAACATTCCTAACTTTAGACCTAATCAATGAATACAGTATAGCTGAGATAATTCAGACAGAAATATAATCATTTATCTGCTTGTATGCACCACATACACCTGCAGCAGTCCAACTGGCATTATGCTAAGGCCAAGTCAAATAACATAAGAAGGATTTAACAAACTGCCTGAATTCCAATTATCTTAAGTAGGTCCACACAGAGCAACAATAAGCCTAAAGTTATTTTGCTTTAATTCTGGTTCCAACAATCCAGTGAAATACTATGACTGCTCACACAGAGCGATTTTGTGTGAAATGCTCTTCACATATTTGATAATAACTTGCAAAACAGTACTAAGAGTTACTCTCACAATATCTCGGCATAAATATCTTGAGACAGAAATAAACCTCAATCTCCTAAGGTGTAAACCAAAGTTCTCTCCTTTAGCCAAATTTTTAACATTCAATAACATTAAAAGTTTCCATTTTTGTCATCCTTACACAAAGAAAGCACAGAAAGCATACACCAAGAAGGAAAAGAATTGAAAACTATACCAGCACATTGGGTTTCAAAAATGAAGTGGGTTTCCAAAGAGTCTGGGGTGATTTATAAATGAAACACACAGTAGTACAAAAGTCCTTTCAATTCCTCTGGTTTCAGAAATATAGAAAGTATAAAGATGGAAGTAAGAAATCACCCTATAGAAAGTAAACCATGTTCCAAATTAAGATGGATTTAAAAACCCCTTAAATTATGTGCCAAGTCTAAGGAGCATGGCACTAATTAACATTGTGGGCGTGGAGCTGGGCAGACATGTGTTTAAGTTCCAGCTCGGTTGTCGACTAGTTTTGATCAACTGACTTCGCTCTCAGAACCCCCATTCTCTCATTCATAAAATGGTCCCAACTTCCTGAGGCAAATAAATACTATATAATGCACTTAGCATAGAACCTGACATGAAATAAGAGCTCCATAAATATTTGATACTTTTAACAAAAGGGAAGAAGTTTCAGACATGCAGGATTATATTAACCTACCCATAAAATATTTTATTTGAAAAAAAGTACATAAGTAAAAGAATGAGAACTAGAGATGTCAACTGACTAGAGCAAGGCCATGCCCCATGTTAGGAGACTTGGCTGAAACTAGAACTCAAGGCTCCTGATTCTTTAAGGCATCATTCATAGTAAAGCTCAATGCTCATTGGAAAGGAAAGGATATGATCCTTGACATTTTTCAAAAATTTGTTGGGGGTTTTGCCCCCAAAGAAAACCATAAACATTAAATGAACTATTAACCAAGTCTGATTACTTTCCAAGGCCAGTTAATTATTCTCAGTGTACAAAAAGTGACTGCTTATTACTCTATTCTTTGGAAAGAAAGGCACAATGATACATTAAGTGCTGGGAAAAAACAATCTATAGTTGGCGAGCTATTTCCTAGTAACAGGTTTATATCGTGGAAGGAGTACAAGAGTACTTGGAGGATATCTACTGCCATTGCCAGATCTGATGATTTCACCTCAGTCCAGGGTCTGGCCTTGGCTCAGACTATCATCTCAGCTCATCATCCTAGGAGATGGCATCTGATGTTATGATAATAAAACTAAATTCCTCCTCCCTCAGCATATATAAAACCAGAATGTCAGTGCACTCATTTTTCAGAAATACAACTATCAAAAAGATTGGGAAATATTTTCTGGCTTCATCAGAAAAATACACAGGAAGCAGAAGTATTAGATAACTGCCTGGTGTATAAGGAATCAGAACAAAGGCAGTGGAAAGGGCCCTGGGCTTGGAGCAACTCAAACGGTCAAGAATACCACCATAAGTGCACTTGAATGGAGTCTGTGTTGACAGCCCCTGTCACAAATGCCCCTGGGATACCACTAAAAATAAATGCTAAAAAATTGAACTGTAATGTTATTTAGGAAGGAAGAGTAAAACGTGTACCACCAACTCCTCCCCAGAGCTCCTGCACCATCTCCATTAAGCTCAGTAACCATTCTAGTTTGCCCAACCCCATGGACAGGCCCAATAGTTAATACTGTGTTAGCCAAAAAGTTTGTCTGGGTTGTCCTGCAAGCCGAACTTTTTAGCCAACCAAATATATGTCAAGGACAGCTGACCCTCCCACACTAGAACTGAAGGTGCCCTTATTGATGAAGGGCTAAAACAGTCTAGTAAACCAGACAACTGAATGCCCCTGACATTGCACCCTATGCCCTGGTAAACGCGCAGACCTTGTAGAGGGTTCCAACTACAGCTCCGCCTTCATGCTTCCATTGAAGCCCACGTTCCCTTCCTGTTTAGGCCTCCAGTCAAGTTTTAGGCAAACCAATGGTCTGAGAGCACTGATATCTCCCAGCAGAGCTATATATTTCCTTCTCTGATCTATTTTAGGATTTGACTCTCAAAGAAACCTATTTCCAAGTATTTGAGAAATATCTTGCCGTGGTCTCACGCATACTACTGCACTGTTTCCATATGTTTTAAGTAATAGAATATATATATATTTAAAGTTCTCCTCACTCTTCTATTTCAATTTTATTAAATGCATCACTAGGATAATTTTTAAGATTATTTTTCCTCAATATCAGAATAAAACCTTATAGGTAGGTCCTTGGTAGACTTTTGTAGTGAAATAAATCTAACCTTATTCTTAAATATATCAAATGCTAAGAAAACATATGGTTTTGGTACCATACAATCATTCCCTAAAATTATACTCCCTGATGTGTAAAGCCTATGGACTCAGCCAAAAAATAAAAATTTAAAAACCAAGCACTCTTAATCAAAATGAAAGTTCTTTTTTTTACTGAGGGCTTACTGTTTCCTTATTTAAGGGTGAAATGAAATATACCTCCCCAAAAAGTCATTTCCAAACAAAAATCCACAATATGAAATTATAACATATGGAACCCCAAGAATTTACATAAACTACTGAGGGAGTAACCATAACCCTGAACCCACACAGCAAAACCACACTGTGTATAATAATGGTGTTCACCCCCTTCACACTCAACGCTGGAGAAACTTTAGGTTAGGTCTGTAAGTTAAGTGCAGCCCTGGGCGGTGAAAGAAAATTTCCATGTGTCTCTAGGAAAGTTGTTTAGAAAATTACACATTTTCTCTGAAGTTCACTTCTTTGTAACACCAACAATAGTAACTGTATAACTTCTTTTTATAAGAAGAAGAATTAAGCTCGTATATTTTTAAATGGTCATACATATTTTCTGGTGTCAAATCTGAAATCTCCATCTCGCATGCATTGCAGACTTTTGTTTGAGCAATTCAGTGGCTATCAAACTGAAGGCATAATTCAGGAGGAGAGTTTTGCCTGCTACGCATTCCTACAAAACTAAAAACCATTAAGATTCTGCTTTTGGGAGAGTGGTTGTCCTATAGAAAGCAGAGAGGAAGTAAAATCTGTAAAATTCTCTTGGAGGCAAAGAGAGAACAGGATAGAGAGTAGGGGGAGAGAATTATCTACAAAGTCACTGATGAGACTACTGGAGTACTGAATTTTGCCTGCAAAAATGCTCAAAGAGAAAATGAAATGGTTTTATACTTTCTAAGACAAGCTATAAGTAAATTCTAGTTTATCTAGCAGTGTAACAGTTGGATATCTTCTGATTGGTACTTGTTAAAGTTTTAATGGATTTTCTTAACGATGACATTGGACAACAATATCCTATTTTCAGAATTTTTTATTCTTACATTATTTTCAGAATAATTTAGTGCCGAGTATGAAAGTGAAAGTCACTAGTCATGTCCAACTCTTTGTGACCCCATGGACTATACAGTCCATGGAATTCTCCAGGCCAGAATACTGGAGTGGGTAGCCTTTCCCTTCTCCAGGGGATCTTCCCAACTCAGGGATCAAACCCAGGTCTCCCGCACTGCAGGCGGATTCTTTACCAGCTGAGCCACCAGGGAAGCCTAAGAATATGAATACTGGAAGCCTATCCCTTCTTCAGCAGATCTTAGTATAATTACGTGTATTTCTTTTTTGACATTCTGAATCTTTTAAAAAGTGGTAGCTTATATACATTAAGTTTTCCACTGTATTGTCTTCCAGAATTGGAATACCAATTCCCTACCTATACTGGGAGTAAGACTTTCTTGTAAGTATTTATTCATTAATTCAGCTATGTACTGAGCAGCTATAAACCTAGGAACTATACTAGACATGAGGCTACAAGGTAAAATTCCTCCCTTAGTCCAAAGCAATTTATTTAACTTATTGTACCTGGCCCCAAAGAAAATTAGCAATCTTTTTTGTTTTCAAAATTTTTCATAATCAAAGATTTTTCTAGAAGAGTCTCAAAAAGTAGCTTTGACTTTCTCAGCAATAGCTTTAAACATGAAAACACTATTTTCTGGCTAACTGACTAAAAGCATAAAGCATGTAAAGAAGATGAATAAAGATAATGAAGCCAAGAGCTAAATATAACCTCATACAGTTTCAAATAACAGTTCATTTAAACCAGGAAATGTCCATGAAAACTAAAGGAAAAATTTTCTTCCTGCCATAGATTCATAAGGGCAGACTGGTGAGGCAGTTAAGAAGGCAGGCTCAGGGGTCAGAGTGGCTTTTTTCACCTCTGTGTGACTGGACAAGCTAAACTGATTCCCTTACTTAAAATGAAGAGGACAATGGCATTTGTCTCACAGGCTGGTTGGGAGATTAAATGACATAACACCTATAAAGTAATTAACACTTTCTGGTAAGGGTTCCCCCAAAATGGTAGTTCTCATCATTCACCTCAGAACCTGATTAGTGATTGAGGGCACAAGCAGGAGTCAGACTTAAGAGTTTGAATCCCAGCACCACCACATCCTGAGCTATGTTCCTGTTTCCTCCTCTGTAAAATGGATAAAATAATACATTCCTCACAGGCTTTCTGTGATCTTAAATTAGTTTCAAGCATTAAAAGGGTCACTGAGATTTAGAAAGTGTTCAACAAATGCTAGCAATTGTCATCATCTTGTCAATAAGAACACCAAGGTCAGTCCACATGAGAGAAAGCGCGCCATGACACCAGGAGGAAGTGCCTACACACCATCACTCAGAGGTGATTTTTAAAACAGGTACAATGCACCATGTTTTCATAACCTTGCAGAGTCTCCAAAAGCCTACAAATACCAAATTTTGACAAATATAAAGTATTTGATGCCAAGAAATTGGTCTTTCTTCCCGCTCAACAGCACATTTATAACTTTGAGGCTACACATTCCAAGTAACTGAACACATGTGAAGAGAAGTTTCCACATTTAATACCATTTCTTCAGCAACCAAATTTTACAGAGCTTACTGATAAACCATTCTGATTGTATATGTGCTCACCCAGTCAGAAAAATATCCTCAACATAGAAACAACAGTCTTGAAGTTTAAAGATGAAATACTTACTTCTGAACTTAAAATTTTTAAATCTTAGGTTTGATTGAAATACATTTTCTACTTCCCATAAATGGCATTATATATTAATTTTCAGTTGGCAATGTAATTCTTTGAATTTGTGAACATAAGTACCTTTAATTCTGTAACCAAATCTCCTCCTTTGATTTTTGAGATATATGACTTCTTTCTTAGCACCTGTGATGGTTAATTTTATGTGTCAACCTGACTGCAGCCATACAGTGCTCAGGCATTTGATGAAGTGTTATTTCCGGTTGTGTCTGTGAAAAGGTTTCCTGAAGAGATTAGCATTAGAAGTGGTAGACTGAGTAAAGCAGATTGCTGTTTCAAACGTAGCTGAGTCTTGTTCAATTCCTTGAGGATTTGAATAGAACAAAAAGGCCGAGGAAGGGAGAAATCCCCTCTTCCTCCCTCTCCCTCCCTTTCCCTCCCTTCCCCTCTGCCTTACTGATGAGCACGGACATCATCTCCTCCTGCCCTTAGACTGGAACCTATACCAGCAACCTTTCCTGGGTTCTAGCTTGCAGACAATCAACTTCCACAGCTTCATGAGTTGCTTGAGTCAATTCTTCTGCCTCAACATCAACTTCCAGGCTACCCTCCCTCCTTCTACCTCTTTCCTGACTCCAATCAATACCACATACTCGGAGGTCAATGCCTCTATTCTTCTAGCCCAGTATCTGCAAACTTCTGTGAGGTAAGTCATGACAACAATTATATATTTTTGAGGCAAGGTATCACAAAATACATTTAACTTCTCATACATAATCTACTCTGGTTCACTCATTTACCTATTTACCTAAAATTATGAATACTTTGAATATGTCCTTATATCATCTCCTTCATTATTCAGTTCAGTTCAGTTCAGTCGCTCAGTCGTGTCCGACTCTTTGTGACCCCATGAATCGCAGCATGCCAGGCCTCCCTGTCCATCACCAACTCCCGGAGTTTACTCAAACTCATGTCCATTGAGTCGGTGATGCCATCCAGCCATCTCATCCTCTGTCGTCCCCTTCTCCTCCTGCCCCAATCCCTCCCAGCATCAGGGTCTTTTCCAATGAGTCAACTCTTCACATCAGGTGGCCAAAGTACTGGAGTTTCAGCTTCAGCATCAGTCCTTCCAATGAACACTCAGGACTGATCTCCTTTAGGATGGACTGGTTGGATCTCCTTGCAGTCCAAGGGACTCTCAAGAGTCTTCTCCAACACCACAGTTCAAAAGCATCAATTTTTCGGTGCTCAGCTTTCTTCACAGTCCAACTCTCACATCCATACATGACCACTAGAAAAACCATAGCCTTGACTAGATGGAACTTTGTTGGCAAAGTAATGTCTCTGCTTTTTAATATGCTGTCTAGGTTGGTCATAACTTTCTTTCCAAGGAGTAAGCGTCTTTTAATTTCATGGCTACAATCACCATCTGCAGTGATTTTGAAGCCCAGAAAAATAAAGTCAGTCACTGTTTCCACTGTTTCCCCGTCTATTTCCCATGAAGTGATGGGACCAGATGCCATGATCTTAGTTTTCTGAATGTTGAGCTTTAAGGCCAACTTTTTCATTCTCCTCTTTCACTTTCATCAAGAGGCTTTTTAGCTCCTCTTCACTTTCTGCCATAAGGGTGGTTATCATCTGCATATCTGAGGTTATTGATATTTCTCCTAGCAATTTTGATTCCAGCTTGTGCTTCCTCCAGCCCAGCATTTCTCATGATGTACTCTGCATATAAGCATTAGGTCCTATAAATTTACCCACTAATGATAACGACTCTAGGAAGCACTAATACCGTTTTCAAAGCCCTACCTAGCTATGCAGGAAAGGGTTAACTCAAATCCTACACATTTCCAGGAAAGGACTGGCCCATGTCTGATTCATGGGAGATGAGTTCTGAGCCCTCATTATATTCTATGTGATAAGAGGATTTTTGGGTGCTTGAGGCCTTGGGCCATGTGATACTATTACGATCGGATAGTATATACTAACAATGGGATTCACAATGAACTGTCTTTGCTCTGGGGGACCAGAATCTGAATAGCTAGTCAGTCATGCAGGCATTACAAGCTTCCAGGACTGAACCCCAATAAAATCCCTGAAGGCCAAGGCTTAAGTGAGCTCCCCTGGCTGGCAACTCTTTGTGAGTGTTGTCACATATTCTTGCCAGGAGCAGAACTTCATTAGCAGAGGACATTGGAGGCCTGTGCCCAGTTCCTTGCAGACTTCACCCCATGCACCTTTTCTCTTCTCTGATTTCAGTCTCTATTCTTCGGCTGTGTTAAACTATAACCACAATTTTAACAGCGTTTTGAGTCCTTCTAGTGAATCACTGAGCCCAACCCTGGTCTTGGGGAACTCCCTGACCTCCTTTTCAGTTCAATGATCTAAATCCCTGTTACAATTCTGAAAGTCTTGCTATAGCACTTTGTCCCGTTACCTAAGAAAATGTCATGATACTTTCCACCAACTCTTTCTCCTTACTCAACTTCTGATATTGTTCCATTTTAAACCCCCCAAAATGATTGTGTCCAAGGATGGTGCTGTTGAAGTGAAGGACACAGCAGAATACTGGACTTAGTATTAAATGGCTTAAAAGCTTTAGACATTGTCTAAAAATGAAATACATAATGTTAGGCGGAAAAGCTTAGAAGACTTTCACTAGGAAGTAATTTGCTGGCACTAAACATTCAACTCCAGTTCATTTGTTTAAAATTAAAATTTCCAAAAAAAATAAATAAATAAATAAAATGTCACATTGGATGGTACGTACGGAGTGATGCTTTTAACATTATACACAGTTCTTTTTCATCTCATATTTAAGCATTCTTCCATTTTTTAATCTTCTACTTTTTTTCTTTCTGTCTTCACATTCTCAAATATTTTTATGTGTACTTTTGTTCTCATTCTCATTTTTGTCTCAAGGCTCATAGTTCCTTGGCATTAAAATCCCTGAGTACTTTCCAAATGTCCTCCTATGAATCATAATCAAAACTCAGAATACCACAGACTTGGTTTGTAGAACAAAGATACAGAGACGTAATTAACCCAAAGACACAGGCACTGCCATCTCAGACTTCTCCATCTCAGTCGCAGTTACTGGCAATCAACCCTGCCAGAAATTCAGGCCCAAACTCCCTTCCTTCCCTTCCCCGCTTTGTCTCCATATTCAAACCATCAGCAAATTCTGTTGGCTCCATTCTCAAAATACATCCAGAATCCAGCCACTTTCGCCACCACCATAACAGCCTAAGTCACATCATGTCTTGCCCAAATAACTGCAATAGCTTCCAAACTAGTCTCCCTGCCTTCGCCCTCACCTCCAGTGGTCATTCTCGACACAGGAGCCAGAGCTGACCTGTTCAACCACAACTCAGATTATTATACCACTCTGTTTAAAACTCCCCAAAGGTTTCCCATCTCATTCAGAGTCAGCACCAAAGTACCGATATGCATGCTTGTTCAGTCTCTCAGTCATGTCTGACTCTTCAAGAACCTGTGGATTGTAGTCTGCCAGGCTCGTATGGCTGTGGGATTTCCCAGGCAAGAATACTGGAGTAGGTTGTCATTTCCTCCTCCAGGGGATCTTCCCAACCCAGGGACTGAACGTGCATCTCCTGGGTCTTCTCCAGTGGCAGGATTCCCTACCTCTGTATCGCCTGGCAAGTCCCAAGGTACCAACAATAGCTCCCAAGTCATTATGTGGACTGGTTGTGTAACCTCTGTCTCCATGTCCTACAGCTCTCCCCATCTTTTCCCTCCCAGTCACATGGCCTCCTTGCTATCCTTACACACATGTGGGCGCTCCCTCCTTAGGGCCTATGTGCTTGTTCTTCTGCCTAGAATGCCTCCCCCAGACATCTACATGGCTTGCTCCCTCACTTCCTTTAAGTATTTGCTCAAATGCCACTTTCTCAGTGAAGGGAATGGCAAACCACTTCAATATTCTTGCCTTGAGAACCCCATAAATAGTATGAAAAGACAAAAAATAGGACACTGAAAGATGAACTCCCCAGGTCGGTAGGTGCCAAATATGCTACTGGAGATCCAGTGGAGAAATAACTCCAGAAAGAATGAAGGGATGGAGCCAAAGTAAAAACAACACCCAGTTGTGAATGGGACTAGTGATAGAAGCAAGACTGGATGTTGTAAAGAGCAATATTGCATAGGAACCTGGAAAGTTAGGTTCATGAATCAAGGCAAATTGAAAGTGGTCAAACAGGAGATGACAAGAGTGAACATCGACATTCTAGAAATCAGTGAACTAAGATGGACTGGAATGGGTGAATTTAACTCAGATGACCATTATATCTACTATTGTGGGCAGGAATCCCTTAGAAGAAATGGAGTAGCCATCATAGTCAACAAGAGTCCGAAATGCAGTACTTGGATGCAGTCTCAAAAGCAAGAGAATTATCTCTGTTCATTTCCAAGGCAAACCATTCAATATCATGGTAATTCAAGTCTATGCCCCAATCAGTAATGCGAAGAAGCTGAAGCTGAACAGTTCTATAAAGACCTACAAGACCTTCTACAGCTAACATCCAAAAAAGATGTCCTTTTCATTATAGGGGACTGGAAAGCAAAAGTAGGAAGTCAAGTAACACCTGGAGTAACAGGCAAATTTGGCCTTGGAGTACTGAATGAAGCAGGGCAAAGGCTAATAGAGTTCTGCCAAGAGAATACACTGGTCATAGCAAATACCCTCTTCTAATAACACAAGAGAAGACTCTACAAATGGACATCACCAGATGGTCAACACTGAAATCAGATTGATTATATTCTTTGCAGCCAAAAATGGAGAAGCTCTATACAGTTAGCAAACACAGGACTGGGAGATGACTGTGGCTCGGATCATGAACTCCTTATTGCCAAATTCAGACTTAAATTGAACAAAGTGGAGAAAACCACTAGACCATTCAGGTATGACCTAAATCAAATCCCTTATGACTATACAGTGGAAGTGAGAAATAGATTTAAGGGACTAGATCTGATAGACAGAGTGCCTGATGAACTATGGATGGAGGTTTGTGACACTGTACAGGAGACAGGAATCAAGGACCATCCCCAAGAAAAAGAAATGCAAAAAAGCAAAATGGCTGTCTGAGGAGGCCTTACAAATAGCTGTGAAAAGAAGGGAAGAAAAGGAAAAGGAAAGATATACCCATTTGAATGCAGAGTTCCAAAGAATAGCAAGGAGAGATAAGAAAGCCTTCCTCAGTGATCAATGCAAAGAAATAGAGGAAAACAACAGAATGGGAAAGACTAGAGATCTCTTCAAGAAAATTAGAGATACCAAGGGAACATTTCATGAAAAGATGGGCTCAATAAAGGACAGAAATGGTAGGGACCTAACAGAAGCAGAAGATATTAAGAAGAGGTGGCAAGAATACACAGAAGAACTGTATAAAAAAGATCTTCATGACCCAGATAATCACGATGGTGTGATCACTCACCTAGAGCCAGACATCCTGGAATGTGAAGTCAAGTGGGCCTTAGGAAGCATCACTACGAGCAAAGCTAGTGGAGGTGATGGAATTCCAGTTGAGCTATTTCAAATCCTGAAAGATGATGCTGTGAAAGTGTTGCACTCAATATGCCAGCAAATATGGAAAACTCAGCAGTGGCCACAGGACTGGAAAAGGTCAGTTTTCACTCCAATCCCAAAGAAAGGCAATGCCAAAGAATGCTCAAACTACCACACAATTGCACTCATCTCACACACTAGTAAAGTAATGCTTAAAATTCTCCAAGCCAGGCTTCAGCAATACGTGAACTGTGAACTTCCAGATGTTCAGGCTGGTTTTAGAAGGCAGAGGAACCAGAGATCAAATTGCCAACACCCGACAGATCATCGAAAAAGCAAGAGAGTTCCAGAAAAACATCTATTTCTGCTTTATTGACTATGCCAAAGCCTTTGACTGTGTGGATCACAATAAACTGTGGAAAATTCTGAAAGAGATGGGCATACCAGACCACCTGACCTGCCTCTTGAGAAACCTGTATGCAGGTCAGGAAGCAACAGTTAGAACTGGACATGGAACAACAGACTTGTTCCAAATAGGGAAAAGGAGTACGTCAAGGCTGTATACTGTCACCCTGCTTATTTAACTTATATGCAGAGTACATCATGAGAAATGCTGGGCTGGATGAAGCACAAGATGGAATCAAGATTGCTGGGAGAAATATCAATAACCTCAGATATGCAGATGACACCACCCTTATGGCAGAAAGTGAAGAAGAACTAAAGAGCCTCTTGATGAAAGTGGAAGAGGAGAGTGAAAAAGTTGGCTTAAAGCTCAACATTCAGAAAACTAAGATCATGGCATCTGGTCCCATCATTTCATGGCAAATAGATGGGGAGACAGTGGAAACAGTGACTGACTTTATTTTTCTGGGCTTCAAAATCACTGCAGATGGTGATTGCAGCCATGAAATTAAAAGACGCTTACTCCTTGGAAGGAAAGTTATGACCAACCTAGATAGCATATTAAAAAGCAGAGACATTACTTTGCCAACAAAGGTCTGTCTAGTCAAGGCTGTGGTTTTTCCAGTGGTCATGTATGGATGTGAGAGTTGGACTATAAAGAAAGCTGAGCACTGAAGAATTGATGCTTTTGAACTGTGGTGTTGGAGAAGACTCTTGAGAGTCCCTTGGACTTCAAGGAGATCCAACCAGTCCATCCTAAAGGAGATCAGTCCTGAGTGTTCATTGGAAAGACTGATGCTGAAGCTGAAACTCCAATACTTTGGCCACCTGATGAGAAGAGCTGACTCATTGGAAAAGACCCTGATGCTGGGAAAGACTGAGGGCAGGAGGAGAAGGGGACGACAGAGGATGAGATGGTTGGATGGCATCATCGACTTGATGGACATGGGTTTGGGTGGACTCCGGGAGTTGGTGATGGACAGGGAGGCCTGGCATGCTGCGATTCATGGGGTCGCAAAGAGTCAGACATGACTGAGTGACTGAACTGAACTGAACTGAACACTTTCTCAATGAGGCCAGATGTGACCATCTCATCTAAGTTACATCCTTACCACGTATAACCACCATCACTCCGTAAGTCCCTTCTAGGTTTTATTTTCCTTCATGGCACTTTTAACTGTCTAATTACTATACAACCTACTTTTTTTGTGTGCGAGCCTGGCTTCCCCTTCTAGAATGTAAGGTCCATGAGGGCACTTTGCTTTTTGCTATATCCCCAACATCTAAGCATGCCCAGCACTTAAGAAACAGAGAATATTGACGGAATTAATTTAATGAATGTGTTTAAGATGCAAACCCTTAAAAACTCAGAGATAACGAAACATATAGTTAGATAACTACATAAATACAACTACATAAAAAGAAGAAATAAAGATCTTTTGAGTATTATTTTTGGAGGTAACATGTATTACAATGCCTGAACCTTAAAAGACTGCTGAGGGTGATTGTTAATGACAGATGACTGAGAGCTGCCCTCTGCCCAGTGCCCTCCCAACCATCACTCAAGCAAAGCCCCACGTATACCCTTGACTGTGGTTGGCTCCCATACCCCCAGGCCCACCATGCCCTGGTCAACGTGCCTGGCCCACCTCTGACCACAGTCCACTCCCTGAGGATTCCCTGCTGTTTCCCAACATTCCATGAGTGGTTTTTATGGGTTTTCTCAGAGTTTTCTCCTAAATGTCACCTCAAAACTTTCAGCCACTTTTGCGTGGAATTAGACATTCTGCCTCTCCCCTTTCTCCTCAAGCTCCGATCAGCCAGGCCTTCATGCAGGGTGACTGCATATGCTAAGACTTTCACTGAGGATCTTCTGTTTTGAAATTTAAAGTAATTTCCTTCATGTCCCTTCTTTTAACCGCATTCCCAAAGATTATCATCATAGCGTAATGGTTTGTTATAAAGGTTTTATTATTGCTATTATTTGGACATTTTATTTTAAATTGGAGGATAATTGCTCTGTAATGTGTGTTGGTTTCTGCCCTACAACAATGTGAATGATCATAAATTATATATATATACATATGCATCTATACCTATATATTCTTTTCCTCTTGAGTCTCCTTCCCACTCCACCCCCCTAGGTGGTCACAGAGCACCAGGTTGAGCCCCCTGTACTATTCACCAGCTTCCCACTGGCTGTCTATTTTACACATGATAGTGTATATATGTCAATGCTACTGGAAATTTTTAAAAAAATCCTCTGTACTGCCAACATTTCTCTTATGCAGATGTCAAAAGAATAAGGGTGCTATCTAATGAATTATTCTTCCTTTCACACCTATATTATTCCTATTATTTTGGGCTAAAAACTTCTTGTGACAGTTTTTATAGTTCTGTCTATAAAACATTACCAGTCAAGAAACAATTTTGGAGGCGATAGGTTACTAGACAGTGGAGACCTACGCATGCTGTGAAGAGTAAGACAATAATTTCAGAATTGATGGTGACAGATCCACAGGCCAAAAAACATTTTCCTGCCAGAAATAGCCCAACTCAGAGCCTGAAACTGCCAGATATTTAATGTTTGTGTCTGTATGTTCCAGGTCATAAACATTTAACTGGTGTCTATATCCTCATATGGAGAAGGCAATGGCACCCCACTCCAGTGCTCTTGCCTGGAAAATCCCATGATGGAGGAGCCTGGTAGGCTGCAGTCCATGAGGTTGCTAAGGGTCGGACACGACTGAGCAACTTTACTTTCACTTTTCACTTTTCTTCGCTGGAGAAGGAAATGGCAACCCACTCCAGTGTTCTTGCCTGGAGAATCCCAGGGACAGGGGAGCCTGGTGGGCTGCCGTCTATGGGGTCGCACAGAGTCAGACACGACTGAAGTGACTTAGCAGCAGCAGTAGCATATCCTCATATCGGTGAATTAACTGCATTTTTTCCTGACTTTAGCATTCTACTCTGGTAGTGGTAGCCCCATTCTTTGCATCTCTTAAACTAGGAATACACCTCTCATATCCACCCTAGGCATTTCACCCCATCTCTGCCCATGGCCAGATTCTACCTAGCTGTATCTTTTCACCAAACCTGAAGGAATTCTCTTCATCCATGCTGGAGAAAACTCCTCTTGTACTGATTTTATTTTAGACCTTCTTCCATATTTTGTCCTACATGAATGTGGTGACTAGATGACCACCTGCCAGGTCAATTCCTGAGTTAAATGGGACAGGGGGCAGAGATGACACTTAGGATGCTCCAAATTAAAGATTCTGTGAAGTAATTTTGACTCTTTCAGGGACACATCCCCTACTGTGCTCTCCACGGAGGCTGAAAGCCATTCTCCCCAACCCACAAGCAAGATGGGAACCAGCCTCTTCCGTTCCTGGCACCACCTTAGCTGTCTCAGTGACTCGCCAGCGGTGACTCTCCTGGGCCTTTCATCTCTTGCAGTCGTTATTTGTCTCTGTACTCTTTAATCTTCTCTTTAATTACTATTGTTTTGGAATATTTCTCAACCTCTCAGTGATGTGGGACACTTAACCCTACTAAAAACCCACGTGCATGTGTGTGTAGTCGCTTCAGTCATGTCCAGCTCTTTGCAACCTAATGGACCGTAGTCCCACCAGTCTCCTCTGTCCATGGGGATTCTCCAGGCAAGAATACTGGAGTGGGTTGCCATTCCTTTCTCCAGGGGATCTTCCCAACTCAGGGATCAAACCCACATCTCTTACATCTCCTGCATTGGCATTGGCAGGCAGGTTCTTTACCACTAGCGCCACCTGGGAAGCCCGGAGGCATCAATTTCTATCTTACCTCACAGCTGCTTATCTACTCACTTACCCATAATTAACTCCTCAGCAAAATCCTCATTATGAAACATTAGATTTTTGCCTCTTTTCAAAAGTATTCAATTCTTCCTTTATCACCTATATTTGAGGACAGTGACATGCCATCCAAATTTCTAGAGAAAATTGAAATTATCCAGTGTAAGTATAATGTCCCTAAACTTACCTTAATATCTTTATCTCTAATCCTAAATGGAAAGAAGTCATGGAGAGTGCCATCCTGGAAAGAAAGATGAAAGGCAAAAGATCTTTTCAGGACTTAGGCAGCACACTAATATCCAAGGCCAACCACGCACCATGTGTCCACTGGCTGTTTGGGAAACAGTGCAAGTCCAGACAAACAGGAGACAGAAGAGCTACGGACAGCTCGTTACTCATTTCCCATAGAAAACCACAGAGGCCTCCTCTTTTCTACAGTCCTCTAGGCATGTCATGGCGTAGTGTGGTAGACTCAAAAGATCTAACTTGAAATCAGTAATGGGTTGAATTGGATCCTACAAAAATTCCTGTGTTGGAGTTATAATACCCAATGCCTCAAAATATGACCTTATTTGGAAACAGGGTCCAAATAAACTGCAGATATAATTAAGATATAACAATTATAATTAAGTTAAGATGAAGTCTTACTGGAGTAGGATGGGCTCCTAATCCAATAGGATGGTTATCTTTATAAAAAGGGGCAGTTTGATGACAGAAATGCATAAACAGGGAGAATGCCAGGACAAGATGCCGCGAGAGATCAGGGTGAAGGGTCCACAAGCCAAGGAACACTGAAGACTGACAGAAACCACTGGAAGCTGGGAGAAAGGCGTGGAGCGGGTTCTCTCAGCCTTGGAAAGAACCAATCCTGCTGATGCTTGCGTTTTGGACTTCTAGCCTCACAGAACTGTGAGACAATAGATTTCTGTTGTGTAAGCCACTCAAGTGGAGGTACGTTGTTATAGCAGCCCTAATAAACTATACACAGTCCTAGTTCTACAATGTTCTCATTCCTAAAATTGTTGTTTGCTAAGTCGTGTCCAACTCTTTGCAACCCCATGGACGGCAGCACTCCAGGCTTCATTCCATTTCTAAAGTAAGGATCGTAATTTTTATTATATCTACACCAAAGGCTGCTATAAACAATAAACTTATATAGTGCTTGCCAAATGCTAGGAACTATGCTAGGTAGTTCACATGGGTTAACTCATTTAATCTTCACCACAGTGCCATAACACAGATACTAGTATCATTCCCTTTTCACAGCTGAGGAAACTGAAGCACAGTAGAGTAAGTAAGGAAAAGAAAAGTGAAAGTGAAAGTTGCTCAGTAGTGTCAGACTCTTTGCAACCCCATGGACTGTATAGTCCATGGAATTCTCCAGGCCAGAATACTGGAGTGGGTAGCCGTTCCTTTCTCCAGGGGATCTTCCCAACCCAGAGATTGAACCCAGGTCTCCCACATTGCTGGCAGATTTTTTACCAGTCAAGGTCACACAGAAAGTGAAGTGGCCAGACCCATGCAGTCTGACAGTATTACCCATGAAATAACTATCTTTGTAAACTATCAAGGTCTTTCCAAATTAAATAAACCACCATCATCATAACCACTTTCCTACTCCAGAGCCTCTATTTCCCACAGCAGAAATAACAATTTTCTCCTCTAAGAGCTTCCACAGTCAAGTTCTGGCCCGTCTCTTCAACATAAGCATTCACGTCCTCCCCGCACAAACTCTCCCTTCACACTTAACTGTCATCCTTGCTTGAGCACGACTCATATTTTACCCTTGATTCCCATTTTTACTCTCTCTGGGGGTCCCCTCCACCTGCTCCACATCAACCTCATACCTTTCTCAAAGAGCACAGTGCTATCTACGAAGCCTTCCCCAGCAACTCTATCCACAAGTGGCCCCCCCTCTGGCCGCATACACGCATTGCTCAATACTCTGGGAATTCAGCAATGATGCCAACCAAGAAAGTGCATCTGCCCGTTTATAAAATGGTAAAACAAAGAAAACATCTATACAAACCACTAAAGGAAAAGGAAGTAAGTGAATTCCCTGACAGTCCAGTAGTTAGGACTCTGAGGGGCCATGGCAGGGGGCATGGGTCTGACCCCTGGTTGGGAAGCTAAGATCCTACAGGCCAAAAGAAAAAGAATTATATGAGAATTACAAAGTACTTTTGAAATTTATAGAAATCAATACTTCCAACTGAGTTGAAGAAGGATGGATGAGGAGGGGCATCTGAACTAGGTCTTAAAAATCGATCAGGAAGAATGTCTATAGCTGTAACTATCTCCACTAATTAATATACTCAGTCCTAATAACATGCACACTGAGATACTTGGAGATACTTGTTTTCTTCTTTACTCACATTTACTGTTTCAATCCTCTCTGAATCCAAAAGGGCTCTGAGACAGATCTCACCTGCTCAGGTATAAGCTGCTGGGAGGCAGGGACCTCAGCCTTCTTTGTCTTCCCTATGGTGTCATGCCCCAGTGATGACGTGCAACACAAGCCTTCAAAAATATTTGTGGAAAACAAGGAAAGAATTCATGAAGAAGGTACAGAAGATAGGAGACAGACTGTCATGAACGGAGATAAGTGAATTCCCATGATTTTTCTAAGTTCTCCTTGACCTGGCGGCTACCCCACTCCTTAGCTCACTCCTTTTCCGGTGCCTTTGCTTAGCTGGTAGCTCTGCTTGCAAGGCTTTCTCTCCTCCCTCTTTTGGCATAAAATCCTCTGAGGCCCAATTCATTCTTCCCTCCTTGCTGAGTATTCTTCGCCCACGTAACCCTCGCAGACATCTTTCTTCCTGCAAACCTGCTGCAAGGATTTGTCTGTTCAACACTTAATTGTTCTCATAAAGTTTCATACTCAGTTATCCTTCTCCAACCAGACTTTATAGCTCCCGAAGGCTGGAAACCATGTCTTTTTTTTTTTTTTTTTTTTTGCATGCTGCCCCGCTTCGGCTCCAACCAGACGTCCCCTCAAACATGAAGTACCTGGCAAGTACTTGCTGAATGACTAAATCCTTTCAGTATTTCTATCGCTAAAGTAGAACGTTCTTTCATCTGACTCTCAGGTTCAAAAGTACACTGGAAAAAGTTATATATCAAAGCATTCATTCCTGGTAACACAGATTTATCTTTTCTAAAACTTGCAATCACTGAACCAAACTTCAGTGGCTTCACCAACAAGAAAAAAAGGTGTAAGCACATAAAGAAGGGTCTGTTACATAACCTCCCTAACACTGCTAGCTCCATTCAACTTCTTTAGGCACAGGATTTATCATTTTATGGCAATTTAGTAGTATAAATACTGCCAACACATTTCTTCCCCCTAGAAAGAGATATTGAAAGTGGCCCAACTTACCCTGAAACTTGCCAGATTACATTTAACAAGTTGAGGTGAAACTGAATTTTTCAAGTTCCTGCAGCCGATACTCAAATACCATTTGTTAGTTTGAATTTTATTTAGAATAACTCTATGCAAGTCACAGTAAATCTAAAAACTGTTAATGCTGAAAAGTTTAGAACCCTAACAGAGCATGTGATTAACAGGATGAATCCAATCTGAACAATACTGGTTTAATTAAGAGAAAAAAAGTGGATCTTAAATTTTTACACTAGAGTTTAAGAAATGATAAACTGAACTATTGCATAAAAGTAGTAGATCAATTCTTATTCTGCTCTCTATTTCGCCTGGGTTCTCATTAAAACCAACATGCTCTAACTTGTGAAAGACTTACATTCAAAATAGAGGAAAAAAGAAGAAATCAACCTCATAACTAAGAGAGACAGCAAAAGACACTTTAACTGGTTAACTCTGCAGGCTTTTCAGTGATTTCAAGAAATCAGTTTCCTCTGAGAACGTAACTGTGAAAAACATTTCAAAATTGCTTTAAAACTATGGGCTGTAAAACTAAGTGGAAACATTCCATTTCAGCTGCCTAAGACATTGACACTGTTGGGCTCCTGTTCTTGGCATCCCCCAAACCCACTGACCCAGTATTGGCTGAGTCTGTTTTCTAACACCTTTAGCAGCATCAGTATGAACCTGCTTTTAAGATGATTACATCTTAAATCCTGCCTAATTTTATTACTGTGAAAAAAACACGACCAGTGGCCTGAAACCATGAATTAATTCTACTAGAGTCTATTTTCCTGAACAAAAATGAAACAAAGCTCATGTTTTGTTTCTATACATGCCATTCTTTTTAACCAAAAATACTGCTGTTAAGAAGTCTGGAATACAAGCGAAGTTTCCAAGCTCTTTCTGACATGGGCAACCTCTATGTTTTGACCACATGGCTAATGAATGCCCCATACATTCATGTGACCACTGTTGCCAGTCTAGTTCTACTATAAAAATGGGGTAGAGAAATGTAAAAGATATTACTGAAAGTCCAAAATGGAACACCACAATCTGCTGCCAAGCCCTGTTTTTAAAAGATTTTCTAAAATAAAAAAGAAATATAGAGGAACGTGATCCGTTTGAGGAGAAAATAGATTAAGCATAGGGAGGAAGGGCTTTCAGACACTGTAATGTGTATCTGAATGAAACGCTGAAGCAAACTTATGCATGATCAATATTTAACCACCTAGCAAATATTAATACTTTGGTCTAATAAATAAAAATGCTAAGTGTAAACTATAGACAACTTGTATTTCAAACACTAAAACTCACCATATCTTCTACATTCACATAATTAAGTCACTTTTAATTTCCAAGATTTTCAAATCCAGATGAGCAGCAGTCATAAAATTAGAACCCCAGAAGACAAATGCTAACATCCCTCCTGGACAACCTCACTTAAACCTTTCTAAACAGAAAAGAACTCAAAGGCCTCCTTCATAAATCCATTCTAAAGGTTAAAACATTCAGAAAAACTTCCCTGTATTTAGCATAAATCCCTCTTGATGCCTGCTGTAAGTCGATTTCCTCTTCTTTTTCTTCAGGGAAGATGGAAAACAGCTGTTCAACATTCCCTTTCAGGCCCCTTTTCCTTCCTGCCAGGCCCATTCCCCGCTTTGGGAGAAGTGTAAACACTGCAGGTGATTCCTAAATCCAGCTGGCCCCAGCCCGATTATCCAAGGGGCTGGTGAGCCCGGCCCCATGCGAGCCTCCTAGGATGCTGTCATCCAACTGCCAAGGCCCCAAGAAGAGCTCTTTACCAGAATGTGTGGAATTCCAGAAATCCTTTACTTAGAGTCTGTCCTCAGATATAGCCAAGACAACAAAAATAGCGCTGTGTCAAGAAGAAAAGCTGACAGTCACAACTGTAAAGAAGGTAAGCAGTGTTATCCTGCAGCCTGGTGGTCTTGACCACTCTACCCGGTGTCAGAGTGTTGAGTGCACCCTGGCATGAAACATTTTTCAACTACTTGATGATTTTTATCATGCAATTCTTGAGTTCCTTTGTCACTGACGCAACTTTCTGGATGTTGGCTTACTTTAGAAATGCAATAACCCTTTCAATACTCCAAGGTACAGAACTACTCTAAATGAAGGTGTTGATCTGTAGCCTTGTATTTCTTTTTCTTTTTTTTTCATTTTTTAAAATATGTTTATTCACAATAAATGAGCATTGTTCACAGCTCTTCTCTGCTCCTTTTTGCCTACCACCTCTGTTTTCTTTACATTCTGTCCTGTTTTTCTTTCATGATAGGTATTTTAGAGGGATGACAATTTTTCTCCTCCCCCAACCCGCCAAAGATCCCTACATCCACCTCATACAAATGCAGATGACCAAATTCTAATGAAAAGTGACTTCAGCATGGATTTCCAATCCCTAAGTAGTAGAGACAGCACAGTCTGAAGAAGAGGATGTGACAGTAAAATGTATGCAAAGATAAAGAAGGTCACTTTTGGTTTCCGGAACAGAACAGACTTGTTCAAGAGGCTCATGGGCCTCAGCCAATTACCATGATCCATTTGATCTTTCAGCTAGGGAGGACTGTCGCTTCATCTAGGACGTCACTTGCATCCCCTGGTTCACCAACCGTGCTCCCAGTCTATTTTTTTAAATTAGTAATTCTAGATTCACAACACAATCTGCAAATGACTACCTTTTACACTAATGCTGTTAACTCCCACTTCACGAATTGCTAACAAATATCCCCATTTTTCTTGCAATAGTCATTAGACTCCAACAGTAAAGCCAGTACATTGCCTGTGTACTTCATCAATAAAAAATATTATAGACCCACAGCTTAGTGAGCCCATTTCCTTTACAAATTCTTTTTAAGAGTTATGAAATGCTGACTCAGCTTTGTTGTGGTATAACATCTGCACGCATTAAATCCCTTTTGCTTAGTAGCTAAGTTTGTTACACATAAGAAAAATGCAAAAACCTTAATTTAATCAACAAATTTACAGCCCTATGGCATCTGTATATGCAATGAATATTTCAAATGGTAAGATTTAAATGACAGTTTTTTAAATGACTATGGACCTACTCAATTTCTACTGAATGATCATGTACACTAAACACATAGGGAATTTTACAATGATTATCCTAATATTTTCCATTAATTAAGTAGAGAGGCCCTATTAATTCCATAAATAATACCAAAAATATTTCTCCAATGTGGACACACACATACACTCAGCTGCAAATTCTCTCTGTCGAGAGCAAAGCAGATGGACTCAGTCTACAATGGATATATGACATATGCGTAACTGAGATTTAACTACATACATGTGCTTTGTTATATGTTTAAAAACAGGACTCCACTTACCTAATGGTTATAACTATTCTCAAATATAAAATGCCCAAACAAATCATGCTATTACCAGGACGTTTATAGCTTCTAAATATTACTAAAGAGGCAAATTCTGTTCTTTCAGAAATTGTTTACTAACATTTGATGACAACACTTACCAAGATCATGTTTATGGACTACTCCAAGGGAGCTGGAACAAACAGAAGGAAATCCAGTGGTAATCTTAAAGCACATTAAAATTCATAGTGTTATCTGGAACTAAGGACAGAACTCCATTCAAGAAATGAACAGATGGAACTTGCCTGGTGGTCCAGTGGTTAAGACTCCATGCTTCCAATGCAGGGGTGCAGGTTCCATCCCTGGTCTGGGAACTAAGATCCCACATGCTGGGCAGCATGACAGGGTGGGGTTGGGGTGGGAAAGCAATCATTCTCCAATAAAAATTAATAAAAAAAAAAAAAAAAAGCAATTGTACTCCAATACAAATTAATTTTTAAAAATTAAAAAAATAAATAAACAGATGGTCTCAACCATCCTTTCTTCTTTTTCCAAAACAAAATCATTCCCTTTTCTTTTCTGTGGTATTCAACAGACTCTCTAAACACTCTGCCTCCTGCAGGCTTATACTCTTCTGGACATATGACAGAGGATCTGAAATCCATACCCTTGATAGGCTGGAGCTTGCTGAGACATGCAGATGGAAGCAACACAACTGGTAAAACACCCCAAAACCTGAAGCCAGCGAATGAGAGCTGAGCAATGGGCATGGGGCTCTGTGGGAATTAGAAGGGGCCCCAGGATGGAACCCTGATGAGGATGATAAGAGATAAGCAGAGTGAGAGGAGGGTGCTGTGGGAAGAGGGGCCCAAAACAGCCAGTTTACAGAAGCCTGGAAAATACATAAGCAAGCATTCCAGGGAGCTGACAAATCATGGACCGTAATGTGTAGTAAATGGGATAATAAATTAGATCTGTAAGAAAATGAAATGTAAGAGTCTTTAATAACATGGACATGGAATCATAAAGGAGAAAAGTAGAATTAAAATATGCCATTTAGGTTAATCTCATATTTAAAATAGGCCACTAATTACTTGTAAATGACAGGCAAGTCTCTTCTTTTCATAGTATTTCCATTTCTACAGCCCTAAAATAAGGATTAGACACCTGCTCTATATCACTCTTCATTTCCACTAGGCTAAAAAATGAAAATATTAGAATTCTTTGAAAAAATATTGAATTATTTTCTCATGCTCACACTCAGTCATGTCTGACTCTTTGCCACCCCATGGACTGTAGCCCACCAGGCTCCTCTGTCCATGGGATTCTCCAGGCAAGAATACTGGAGTGGGTTGCCATTTCCTCCTCCAAGGGATCTTCCCGACCCAGGGATCAAACCCACCCTTCCTGTGTCTCTTGCATTGCAGGAAGGTTTTTTATTGCTGAGCCATGGGGAAGCCCTAGGCAGTTTTATTTATTTCTTTGTTTTTTTCCTAGGCAGTTTTAAAATAGAAGCATTCACATAGCTATATGATCTACCAGGGACTCTTGTTTTCCTTCCATTGTCTAATGCACAAGAATTCATAGGCAAGAATTTACTAACACTAATGGCTTCTTTTTATCCTGTCCACAACACTATCTACCTTTTTCTCTAGTATGATTCTTTCCTGTAATCTCTCTCCACCACCCCCTAATCAAACCACTCTCCTACGTGCAAATAGGAGCTGTGAGACACTAAAGTTAGATGGGTAAGAACCTGGGACTACATTTATTTACTAAAATATATAGAAAAATTTTCTTTAAAGAAAAATTACTTCAATTAAAAATATTATCCACTTATTGCAAGGTTTCACTTTTAAAATATATAATTTCCTATTAGAGATGGGCATTAGAATCAGTAAGACTTTTTGAAATTAATCCATTTCTAATAATTACTGCCATCATCAAATAGAAGCGTGGATCGGTGCCACTGAAATCTAGGACTTTAAGCTCTACTTTCATTCTGCCCTTAATTCATCCGGTGAATTTCACTGGGAAGTAATTTCTTTTTGGTACTCTGAACTTATACACTTGCCTAATTCCCATGTCAGGCACTGACTCTTGGGTTTATATTACACTGTGTCATCCAAATATCCACTGGTAATTTGGTGACCCCCAACAAGTTTTTTTTCTACAAATCAACAAGCATACGTGCTTAAGTCACTTCAGTCACATCTGACTCTGCAACCGCATGGACTGTAGCCCACCAGGCTCCTCTGTCCATGGGATTCTCCAGGCAAGAATACTGGAGTAGACTGCCATGCCCTCTTCCAGGGAATCTTCCCTACCTAGGGACTGAACGCATGTCTGTCATGTCTCCTGCATCGGCAGGCAGGTTCTTTACCACTAGGGCCACCTCGAAAGCCTACAAATTACCATGGGTGAAGATAATGTAATTCCAAGATGAGAAAATCCTAAGGCATTTTATAATACAGTAAAAAGAACTGTCCTGTCCTCTACTTGGAGCCATTCTTTCAGAATTGCTGGACATGGAATGTCTGCCTTACCCACTCCTTCATAATAGTAAAGATTCAGCCCCTCTCAGTAAACAGAATAAAAATATCCACTACAATGATGACCTTCCCTCTACAAGAGGGTCTTGATCTCCTCAAAGGCCTGCCACAAACATATTCTAGCATAAGAAAAGTATTTTTTTTTAATTTATGGGGGAAGAAGGTGAAAAAAGGATATGAACATGTACTGTATTTAGGACTCAAACATGCTAATGATATCTGCACTTCTCATATGGCGCTAATGGTAAAGAATCTCCACCAATGCAGAAGACATGAGAGATACGGGTCAGTCCCTGGGTGGGGAAGATCCCTGGAAGAGAAAATGGCCATCTACTCCAGTATTCTTGCCTAGAGAATTCCATGGACAGAGAAGCCTGGAGGGATACATTCAATGTGGTTGCAAAGAGTCGGGTATGACTAAAGCGATTTAGCATGCATGCAAATAATATTTAATACACACTGCAACTACAAAATGCTCATCTTTTACTAGTTTCTTTACCCCTTTGGGAAACAAACATTACTGATACAGTAAAACCCCAATCTAAATGCTGTATCTTCCTTTATTCCTTTCCAATCATTTGTTGAAATCGTAATATTGAGTGGAAATCATGTAATTTCTTTCATGGGATAGAGTGTCATCCAAGGCAAGTAGAAATAAATACCAAAATATTCAACTACAAATATTAAGAAATGTATAAACAAACATCTCATTGCTTAACTGCAGAATATATTTTCATCTATGATCTTAAAATACTTTTTCAGAGATTAAAAGAAACCTTTATAATGAGGTCTTGGGAAGGGCAGTACAACCTCAGTGAAGTTCAGAACCTTTCCTCCTGGATGACCGCCAGGTCCCCTCAAGGCAGCACTGTGGGATATTGGACTGGTCAACAAATCTCACTGAAAACATGTTATTAGCTAATTTGTGGACTAACTTTATAAATACTAAAAGTAGTTAGACACACAAATGTTAGGTATTATGATGGTCCTGACTTCCATGTGGCAAACCTAGCTAAACCTCTTACCCAGTCTTTCCCTAACCAGGCCCCAAACCTCAGAGAGAGGAGCTTTAAAAACCTTCTACCCAGAAGGCCTAGGAAAGTGCTAATAATTCCTTCAGTGACAATCTATATTGTTTTCTGTTGCGAATTTCCCTTTTGTCCACATTTCTCTTCTCTATTTTTATAGAACACATCTTACCTGCACACTTTACAAAAGGACACATATCTGTATGGTAACCTTGTAGTACATGATACACAAATACTCAGATAACCCTATATTTTCTAAAAAAAAAAAAAAAACAAACCCTATATTTTATTTCTTCCATGAATATTGCAAACAATTTGAGGATCTCATTTCAGAAGTACTGTCAGAATATTCTATAAAATATTGTATATTCTATTTCATTTCATACAAGTTATCATTTATTGCGAAATTAAAAAAAGAAAACTGAAGAAAAGGAAATTCCTGAAAGGTTAAGGTCTATTATGTGACAAATAAAATACTGGGGAAAAAAATTGTTTTGAAACTATTTCTTAGTGAGAACGTTCGTCCTCAAATTTAACATCAACTAAACCAGGGCTAAAGCATGACTAATGAAAAAAATGTTTAAAAGAACCTTATAACACAGAGATCCCTAGAAACCAAAAGTGGCACTTCCTGATCTAAAGAATTCCAAGTAAATGAGGTTCACCTCCTACTTCTAAGCAATGGATTCCGTTTCAGCCTTCAATGCCCGCCAGCCTAAGAGGAGGTTGATGCCTCAATGGAGCGATGAAAATGAGAAAATTCTGAGGTCACAAACTTAGCTTAGAGTCCATCCGCGACAGATCCAGAGCCCATGTGGCATTGCTCACGGAGCTTCCCAGCCTGTGAGTCAAGCACGCCGCACCCCACCCCCCCCCACCAGGGGCTGCTGGGGAGGGAGGCTGACCGACAATTTCTCCAAGTGTCGGTGGAGCCTGGCGGCTTTGGAATCCGGCGTCTAGGGAGGCTCGGGACGTGCTTGCCTGGCTTCCACAGTCGCAGAGGCGGGCTGCCAGCGCCAGGATCGGCACACCCGACCACCACCACCCCAATTATTAGGGAGACGGAGGGAAAGGAGGGCGCAAAACTGTGCCAACCTACCCGGCAGAGGGAAGCCGGAGCCCCCGGCCGTCCGGGAAATCGCGGCTGGGCCGGCCGGACCCGACGCACCGAAAGTGATCTCCGAGTTCTTACCGTGCGCCCAGCTCTGCGCTGGGCAGCCAAGGGTTGGAAGGGGACTTAAGGCTGCCCGGCCGCCGGGAAAACTCACGGCTCGGGCTTCACGCCTCGCGCGCCCCCCAGCCGAGCTGGGCTCGCGCGCGCAAGTCGCGGCGCTCGGCGCCCGGCGCCCGGCGGGGGACGTGGCTCTCCGCTTGCCTCTCGCCGGCTCCCGGCCAGTCCGGCCGACGACCCGCCCGAGACTCCGGAAGAAAGTTGAGCGGCGCGGGGTCCGGAGCGACGTCCGCCGCGCGCCGCTGCCCTACCACTCGCGCGCCCCTCCGCTTACCGCTCCCCGCCGCGGTTTCGTCCTCTCGGGCGTCGCCTCTCCAGCTTGGGCCCAGGCTCCGGAACCCCTTGCCGGCCCCCTTCTCTCCAAGGCGCCCGGGCCCCCGGCGCCCTCGGAGCCGAACCCTCAGCGCGCCAGCCGCGCCATGGGTGCGGGTGGGCGCCGCGCCACAGGGATGCGCCGCTGCAGCCTCGGGCGGCGCTACTGCGAGCCGAGCCGGGCCGGCGCGGGCGGGTGGGTGTGGGCGAAAGGGGAGGAGGGCGGGACGCGGCGGGCGCTGAGGCTCGCTGGAGGGAGGAGGAAACCGCAACGTCACCAGAGCCCCGGGCGGCGACGATGGGGAGGGGGAAACGGGGACCCTTCCCGCTGCGGGACCCCGACCTCCGGCCCGCCCCGCTTTCTCGCCCTCCTCCTCTCCGAGGACGCCCGGCTGTCGGCCTTCCGCTCCACTCGGGCCCGAATCCACGTACCCCGTACCCTGCCAGGCCTCTTTGGCTTCAACTTGCTCTAGTTTCTAATGACCCCACACGCTTTGGGTTCGACTCTAGAATCGCCCCCAATCGCAGGGTACTTTTGGAGGCTCGAGGGGAGGAGCTGATGGATGCTTCAAAACAGCTCCGGGAGAGGAAAAGGTGGAGAAAACTTTACTGTTCCCCGCTCCCCGCGCCTTTCCCAAAATTGTTACTCCTCTGTTTCTCCCGGATTCGCTTTTTACTCTCTTCAGAGAGAAGGGAGGAAAGCGTCTATTTAGAAGTAGTTCTCGCTTTAACCTTTCGAACAAAATAGAGTAAATCAGAAGCAGGGGACTCTACAAACGAAACAGATTGTAATCAAAGGTCAAGGGTCAAGAACAGAACATTCGAAATATACAGCTCACAGGAAGAAATTTAATTTACCCTATCTCCTAGCCTGGATGGACGAGAAAGAGAGAGAGAGAGAGACTGTCATCCGAGTTTTTCAGGTAGACGATCTGCAACATTAGTAGTCACAGCCTTTAGAGAAGTTTCCTGCATTTTCTTGAAGCAGCTGTTGCACCCAGCCTAGTTCAACCTGACCTCAGAAAGGTGTCAGATCAATATTAGCATGTAATTAAACTATCGAAGCTACGAGGTACAGAAGTGACAGACGTTCATCCATCCGTTAGCACTAGAGAGGTTTTACCTGGGAAGGGCGCTTTTCTCCCTTGCCTCTCTGCTGTTTATTACTTCTAAAGGACCACCTCCATCCATTTCCCGGTCCTCAGAGGCTCTCAAGACCTACAGTTTTCCTCAGGCCACATTAGGAAAAAAAAAAAAATGTGGATGTCGACTTTTCTGCTGTTTTTTCCAAAAATTGCATTTGAAGAGAGATTCCTTACATAATGGTCAAGAGGAAGTGGTTTTGTTAAATATATTAAATGTTCGCTCAAGTACACCACTGATTTGCATAAACTTCCAGCTGTTTTAGGGGAGGATGGCGGAAGAGATAAGGGGCTCTAGAACTTAAAACTAGTTTAATCTGGTTTAAATCCTCATTTGAGCGGCTTCCCTGCTGGTCCAGTGGTTAAGAATCTGCCTGCCAATTCAGGGGACACAGGTTCGATCCCTGGTCCAGGGAGATCCTTGATGCCACAGGGCAACTAAACTCCACAGCTACCGAGTGCAACTGACTACTGAGCCGGTGCTCTAAAGCCCATGCTGCGCAACAAGAGAAACCACCCCAGTGAGTAGCCTGCACAATGCAAAGAAGAGTAGCCTCTTGTTCACAGCAGCTAGAGAAAACCCAGGTGCAGCAGCAAAGACTCAACGAAGCCAAGAAGAAATAGTAATGATAATCCTCATTTGCAGTTTACTACAAGGGTCCTTGGAAAGCTAACCCCGGAGCCTTGGTTTTCATAACTGTAACATAGAGGTATAATACCGCCATTGAAGAATATCAAATATTTGAGAGTTGCTACATGCCAGATGCTGTGCTAAGCGAATTACATGTATTGATTCAGCTATTAGAGAAGATTAACTGTGAAAGGGTCTAGCTGTAGTATGTAACCCATAAGTGTTGTTTCTACTTACCTTCCCAACTTTGGAAGAGATCTTAGAAAAGGCATCTGGTTTGACTTATTTAACCTCCCCATAAGTAGTCATCTAACTCATTGATTCTCCAACCCAAAACATTAAATCAGTGGGGGAGATGTGATAAAATAGTTTTTAATGGGGACCCCACACCAGACCAATAAATAAGAATCTCTAAGGCTAACATGTAAGCATCAGCATTTTAAAATCTCTTCCCTGGTGATCAGAAAGTGCAACCAGGACTAAGAAATCTTCAAAGGAGACAGTACCAACTGTCATTTATTACCCTTTGCCCCCACTTTTGCTGTAAATTGACCTGGAAATCTGCTTCTGAGTAACATCCACCTCTTGCAAAGGGTCCCGCATATGGTAGGACTCAAAAGATCTGCAATCCTGCCCTCTGGAGTCTTCCAGGATGCATGTAGCCTTAATTCCATGGGAGAGTGCTTCAATTTGCCTGGATATCTACCAACTCCATCAGCTTTTCCTCCTCTTTTCTGAAAGTCATTGGAAACTGGTTTACTTTGCCATTGCTCATTTCAAAATCTGACCCCCAAAAATGGAATTCAAGGTTTCATTCAAATAACGCAAATGTTTAATGGCTTTGTTCTAATTACTGTACTTTCCCAAGTAAATCCTAGGAACTATTATGGGAGCAATGTCACCCTATTGACTTCTATGTTGTAACCTACTAAAACTCTGAAGCAGAAAAGACTTTTCATGTCTTCTCCAAAGCACTTCTTCCCAGCCTATTCCCATTATAGTTTGTTCAGCATTTTGCACAATAAAATTTAATAGAATCACATGTTAGGTTAGGCCCCTTTAGCTTGACATGTTAGGTATCATTGAGGTAATTGAGTAATTCTACATTCATGTGTTCTGTAAATTTAGTCTGTATGCCATGTCAACATTCAAGAATGTAAAGCAATGTGGGTATCACTGAGAAGATTAGAAAGTAAATATTTACTGAGACTTTTTAATTTGGGCAATCAGGTGCTCAGGTAGTACTTAATTCTCCTCTTTTTACAAAACTCTGGCTTTTTCTAGAAAAGTATAATTAGTGAAGAATTATGTTAAGAAAGTTCTAAGTACAGGTTCATGGCCCGGGAAGTTGATTGCCCAATGTCCGTGTATTGTTATGGTCTGTTATTTCAAGAAATAGCCTTACTTCTCTCTTCATGCACCCACCCCCTCACAGCCCTGCTGCAAGTAGTTGAGTTTATACCAGGTTTCCACTAACGTGGAAGACAAAGCTTACGGGACTTCATGCTCATGTATTTGGGAGGCCGTGAGGAATACTCAGGAAGTGTTCTGTAGTACTAATTCACCCTAAGGCTGAATATTAACATCACCTAATATTTGTTTTAGAGGAGGACCTAAAACACACCAGTGCTCAGACTTACTCTCAGAATTCTGATTTAATTCTTTCTAGGACGAAGTCCAGGCATCCCATGTTCTTTTTAAGATGCAGATGGTTTCAGTATGCAGCAAAAGTTAGAACCAAGACTCCATAACAATGGTTCCCCAACTTGGCTGTACTTTAGAACTAGCCGGTGGGGGGCACTTTTAGAACTCGTGATGCCCAGACTGCAACCTGTACCAATCAAAGCATATTAACAGGGTGTTTAAAGCCCTATGACTTCAGTGTAGAGAAAGCTTGAGGACCACTGTTCTACAGGGGTAATGGGCACTTGAATCAAATGAAGCACTAGATTAAAAAAATAGGTTTGTTTATTTGCCATGCTTCTCCTGGTTTAATAAATGTATAAAATATTGTGAAGATCAGTTTCATTTATATCAGTTCACTGATATATTTATTTCTAAATACATTTGTTGGATATGCAGTTTGGGGAAGTGATGCTTGCTTTCAATATTGGTTGAACTAGTGAAGTCGCTTTCAGATTGTAATATTCATTTCACATTTCTGCTGCCCAAGTATTATAAATACTGAATTCCAAAAGTCAGGCTTTTTCTTCTACTGGTGAGATTAACTGTATGAAGCAATGAAATTCTTGTCTGCTTTTCATGTATAGCATCTTTTAGATGAGGAATAATTGACAGTTTACTGATATAAAAGCTAAGGATGTGATCCAATGGTATTTTTCAACATCTTTTTCTAACCTGACTCCAAAGAATACAGATTGTTTCTTCTGTGTTAGTTTTTATTTTAAAATGGTGCAAATTTTGAGTGGCCATTTTTACTCTTTGTGGACAAATGGAAACGAAATTTAAAAACCCAAATAAAGTTTGACAAAAGCAGCATTCCTTAGAGGTGCTTATGATCTATGTACAATGAAGGTAAAAAGAAACTTGTAATAATACCCACCCTTTCATCTTACAAAGAAACTGAGGTTACCATAAGTGGTCATTGTTACAGTTCCTGCTGCTAATTACTGATAGGGATGGGAAGAGACTTCAGTCCTCCTGGTTTCTAGCCAAGCTTCGTTTCTCCCACTTCTTCATGCTGCATCATTGACCAAAAAGCACAATTAACTTCTTTCTTTCGAGGTCCTCATATTTCACATGAACTATGGCAATTTATTTTAAAATGTCAAGATTCATTTTTTCCATTAACAGAATGTCAATGTATAAGGAGAAATAAGCTTTATTTTAGGGAAAAATCAAATGCCTACTCAAAATAGCACATTTATCATCATTTAATTTGATGCTACAGGTTACTCATGATATAATTTTCCACTGAGATTTAGGCAAAGTAAGCTCAGTACCACATACTTGCAATTGCTACCAAACCAAACTTTTGTCCTTGGGGTGAAATCTTCGGTAAACTTTTACTCATCTTGGTAATTTATTCACATTATACCTGGGATTTTTAGGGAATTCAGAAGTATTAAATTTTCATCTTTCTACTGCACAAGTCAGTTTTCTAAGTTTCTTGCTATTATACAAGAAGAATAGTACCAGTGTTTCTGTTCACGGTGAGCAAATTAATATTATGGTGTGAAGGTCAGCCACATGTACATTCATATACCTGTATGTGTGCTTGCTAAGTCACTTTAGTCATGTCTGATTCTTTTGCAAACCCATGGGCTGTAGCCCACCAGGGTCCTCTGTCCATGGTATTCTCTAGGCAAGAATACTGGAATGGGATGTTACTTCCTCCTCCAGGGTATCTTCCTGACCCAGGGATTGAACCTTCAACTCCTATGGCTCCTGCATTGCTAGCAGATTCTCTACTGCTTGATCCACTAGGGAAGCCCATATACGTGTGTGTGTGTGTGTGTGTGTGTGTGTGTGTATGATCTCACCTTCTATTCAGTCTTTAAGCATGTTGCAACAGACAGCAACTGTTATTAAGCAGACTCAGAGTACAGACTACAACATTCTTGGATTGTACTATCATAGAAAAGCAAAGTGGATCTGCCTGAATTAAACAAATGTTAATGTTGTTTGGGGAAAAGTGAATGGGTTAATACTAGAAACTGAGAGTACTGGGTTCTAGGACTAAGTCTTTCAGATGCCAGCAGTGTGACCCCAGAATAAATTTTCTTTTTCTTTTTCCCTATAAATTTGGAAAAATTCAGCAATTGCATTTAAAACTTGGGCAAATCACTTAACCTCTTTGAGTCTCAGTGTCCTTAGCTATAAGTTGAAGAAACTGGGCTTGATCTGTGGTTTTCAATTCTATCTATACACTAGAATCACCCAGGAAACGTTAAAAAATAATGACACCCTGCAGTACCCTCAGGCAAATTGAAACAAGTCCTGGGGAATGCAGCCTAGGCTAGCAGTACTCAAAATGTGGCTCATGGACTGCTGGCATCAGCATTATGTGGTATATTAGTCAGCTTGGGCTGCCACGACAAAATACCAGAGACTGGGTGGCTTAAATGACAGAGATTTATTTCTCACGGTTCTGAAGGCTGGCGAGTCCAAGATCAAGGTGCCAGTTGATTCAGTTTCTGGTGAGAGCTCTCTTCCTGTCTTCTTGCTATAACCTCACACTGCCTTCCCTTGGCGCTTGGACATGTAGAGGGAGAAACAGACCTTTCTCTCTCTTCCTCTTCTTTTAAGACCACAAGTCCTATTGGATTTTCACCCCACCCTTACGACTGCATGGAACTTTGCTTCCTAAAAGTCCTATCTCCAAATATAGTTATGTGGGGTCAGGGCTTCAATATTTAAGTTGGGGTGGTGAGAGGATACAATTCAGTACATGGAACTTGGGACTTTAAAAAATTGTTTTAAATTATTTTATTGAGGTATAGTTGATTTACAATGTTGTGTTAGTTTTGGTGTATAGCAAAGTGAATCTCTTATACACATGTATATCCACTCTTTTTTAGCATATTTTCCTATATAGGCCATTATAGAGTATTTGAGTAGAGTTCCCTGTGCTATACAGTAGGTCTTTATTAGTTATCTATTTTATATGTAGTAGTGTGTATATGTCAATCCCAATCTTCCAATGTATCTCTCCTTCCCACTTATCCCCTCTCCTCTGGGAACCATGGGATTTTTTAAAAATGTCAGCTCCAAGCCCAGATTCTGGGAGTAAGGACCAGAAGTCCATGTTTTAACAAACTCTACAGGTGGTTCTTAGGCACAGTGTGTTTGAGAATTACTGGCTTCGACCACTTATTCTTACACTAGGCTGCACATTGAATCATTTGGGGAATGTTTAAACCTTTGATGCCTGGGGCCCTATCCCAGAAATTTTGATTTGTTACAGGATGCCTACAGAGTTTTAAAGCTCTGCAGGTGACTCCAGTCTGAGAACTTCCAGTGTAGAAGATCTCTAAGGATCTTTTTGGTTCTAAAATAGTGTGGATTTTAATACAATGACATACATATAATATATGTAAAGTAATATTAATAATCTAGATAATATACATCAAAAGGAGGGTGATCAGATAGCTCTTTCCATTTTGTAGTTGCAGATACAAACACATTTGTTAGTCCCTTTTCATTATTCATTATATGATGCATGAAACTGAAATTATTTTGAGAATTTCTATTTTGATAGTACTATTTTGCTAGATATATGGTCCTCTATGAGGATTCTCTGGTGGCTCATATAGTAAAGAATCCACCTGCAATGCGGGAGACCCAGATTCAACCCCTGGGTTGGGAAGATCCCCTGGAGAAGGAAATGGCAACCCACTCCAGGTTTCTTGCCTGGAAAACCCCATGGATGAAGGAGCCTGGTAGGCTAAAGTCGATGGGGTCACAAAAAGTCAGACACAACTGAGCGACTTCACTTTCACTTTATTCTTCATTAAAATAAAAGATCTATTTGATGGTCAAATGTCTTTCCACAGTACAAAACTAAAGGAGGGTTTGGGTAGTAGCCAGATGATTATGAGACATTCTAAAAGAATCTTACAAATTTGGAGACCAGGGGTAATTCTAAAAAACAAACATAATATGATTATTTTATAAATCTCAGAAAAGTTTATTCAACTGCATAAATATAGGAAATAAGGGTATTTCTTAGTATTAAAACTTATATTCACTTATATAATTTTAAAATCTCTTTTGATACCAGGATATAAATTGCTCTAGGCTAAAAACTGTGGATGCCATTTCCCCCCAAAATTTATAACAGTAGTTGTAGAAAGCTGACATTTTAAAATATCTCAGATCACCAGAGCTCTGACCAGTGAATTTAATTGTAATTCTGTCAGCACAAAAGTTAGCACATAAAAGTAGAAAAACACTACTGATATTTTGTCATTTTTGTTCAGGCACATGAACTATTTAAAAACTTCAAATTCATCAGAGAGGAACAAGTAACTAATGAATCAAAACTAACAATCTTCCTAATAATATTGAGTCTAATAGCAGAGGTATTAAGGACAGTATCTGAGCACTTGACTTAATTATAATTCTGTTCTGATGAGACCAAGGGGGCAACATTTTCAAACATATGGATATGTTCAATATCCATACTAATGCTCACAAAGCAACTTGAGAATTAACACTGAATTGGTATATCCACTCAGAAATTCATGCTCTAATCAAAGTGGGATAATGGTGTCACCTTTGTTTACAACTCCTTCAAAAATTAGCTTTCAAATATTTTCCGCATCTTTCAACATGTAAAAACATTAAAGGGAAATTACAAATAAAATATTATAAAACATTTCAAGATCTAACTTTCTTTTCATATGCAGATACATGGCAATATTCCTTCTCTGTAAGCAAGTTAATAAGCAAAACATAATTTGGTGGAGAATTGTTTGAAAGCAATGCTGCCATATTGCTTTTGCTTTTATTGGATACCAGTAAGAATGACCATGACCTAGCAACCAGAGAGAATGCTAACCTAAGAGATCTTGCCTCACAAGTCAGCAGATACGATTTTATGAAACAAAGCAAACTATACCAACACTTAAAACCACAAATGAGCTGAGATTAACAAATGTTTGCAGTGAAAAGGAAGCATTAGACAATTCTGATTTGTAAGAATATTGCAAAACACCCAGCTGTTTCCACTTAACTACATCACCTGTTGTATATACTGCATTGAAATAAAAAATCTCTATTACAGAGTTTCTACTTATGAGTGTGAAAGAATAGTAACTTTTGTATGTTCTTGATCTTCAGATGTCACTATCTGAAAACTAAAAAGCTTCCTAATGTCACAATTCAGTATTAAACTGCATTTGCTAAGTATTAAAACAGTGTTTACTATATATAGTTGTTGTTCAGTCGCTCAGTTGTGTCCAACTCTGCAACCCCATGGACTGCAGCACGCCAGGCTTCCCTGTCCTTCACTATCTCCTGGAGTTTGCTCAAATTCATATTCACTGAGTCAGTGATGCCATCCAACTACCTCGTCTTCTGTCATTCCCTTCTCCTCCTGCCTTCAATCTTCCCCAGCATCAGAGTCTTTTCTAATGAGTCAGCTCTTCACATCAGGTGGCCAAAGTATTGGAGCTTCAGCTTCAGCATCAGTCCTTCCAATGAATATTCAGGACTGATTTCCTTTAGGATTGACTGGTTGGATCTCCTTGTAGTCCAAGGGACTCTCAAGAGTCTTCTCCAACACCACAGTTCAAAAGCATCAATTCTTCGGCGCTCAGCCTTCTTTATGGTCTTACTATGTATAGGAGACAAAATATGTGAATATAGTAGCTAAACCAAAGTTATAAATAGGAAAAAAAGACATATTTAAATTTGATCATGTATGGCTGACAATGACTACTGAAAATTATAAGATTCTGACCATAATGGTCATTATTAAATTACTAAGAAACTGGGTAAAATACACTGTTCACTTTCAGTGAGAAAATTGCTAAAATATCACATTAAATATAATCTTTTTGTTTTTATTAAAAGAAGCATTGTCAGAATTATTATTTTTTTTCTCAGTTCAGAAATATATTAAAAAGTTTTATTTGCCAGTTTTATGAGGAACTGACACCAGTGTCTGTATCTTCCTTTCCCCAATAAGGAGAATAGTTTTAGTAAAGCACCTGACTTGCCTCTTGAGAAACCTGTATGCAGGTCAGGAAGCAACAGTTAGAACTGAACATGGAACAGCAAACTGGTTCCAAATCAGGAAAAGGAGTATTTCACTCTGCTTATTTATTGTATATTGTCACTCTGCTTATTTAACTTATATGCAGAGAACATCATGAGAAATGCTGGGCTGGAGGAAGCACAAGCTGGAATCAAGATTGCCAGGAGAAATATCAATAACCTCAGATATGCAGATGACACCACCCTTATGGCAGAAAGTGAAGAACTAAAGAGTCTCTTGATGAAAGTGAAAGAGGAGAGTGAAAAAGTTGGCTTAAAATTCAACATTCAGAAAACTAAGATCATGGCATCTGGTCCCATCACTTCATGGCAAATAGATGGGGAAACAGTAGAAACAGTGGCTGACTTTATTTTTCTTGGCTCCAAAATCACTGCAGATGGTGATTGCAGCCATGAAATTAAAAGATGCTTGCTCCTTGGAAGGAAAGTTATGACCAACCGTTAGATAGCATATTAAAAAGCAGAGACATTACTTTGCCAACAAAGTTCCATCTAGTCAAGGCTATGGTTTTTCCAGTGGTCATGTATGGATGTGAGAGTTGGACTGTGAAGAAAGCTGAGCACCGAAGAATTGATGCTTTTGAACTGTGGTGTTGGAGAAGACTCTTGAGAGTCCCTTGGACTGCAAGGAGATCCAACCAGTCAATCCTAAAGGAGATCAGTCCTGAATATTCATTGGAAGGACTGATGCTGAAGCTGAAACTCCAATACTTTGGCCACCTGATGCAAAGAACTGACTCATTTGAAGAGACCTTGATGCTGGGAAAGATTGAAGGTGGGAGGAGAAGGGGATGACAGAGGATGAGATGGTTAGATGGCATCACCGACTCAACGGACATGTGTTTGAGTAAACTCCAGGAGTAGGTGATGGACAGGGAGGCCTGGTGTGCTGCAGTCCATGGGGTCTCAAAGAGTCAGATACGACTGAACAACTGAACTGAACTGAATTGAAATGAAGAAAATATAAATAATTGCTGGTTTCTATCTCTGTAGGTGATTTCTATTGCCTAGACTTTGAGATGACAAATCACAGCTTGATTATTCTGGATGGACAATGAAAGAAGTGTCAGATTCTATAGTCTGAGTGGAAGACTTCAGTATCAGAACTGTATAGGGAAGCAATAATTGTCATGATGTCAACTCCTTTAGAAATTATGCTCTGCTTTTTATATCACTATAAAGTTTTCACTTTAAATTTCTGTTACTGGTTTGGTGTCCCTATTGCTCAGAAGTTTAAACAAGGTGCACTGGCTATTGACCTCCAAGTATTGATACATGGATGAAGTATGAACATGAAGGACAGTGTTTGAATAGGTCCCTGATCTTCTATAACCTCTTTCATCTGATGCACCATTAACAGACAGTGCCTACCAAGGCAAGGACTGTGAGGAGTTGACATTCCACCTGTTTCTTCTGTTAGATGGCATCAGTAAGGAGGAATATAAGCTGAATCTGGCCCAGAGAGCTTTGAGCCGTGATTTAAAGGCCTCTAATAATTGATCTAGATGTCTTTAAGACTCAGCATTAAGCATTTTTCATCATTCTACACACAGTTTTTAAAAGCAAAAAATCCAAATCTCCAAACTCCCCCAAAATATCCAACATGGAGTTCTGGGAGGAAGATGTTATAAAAAGAAGATAGCATTATATACACAAACTTACAGGAAGTGTTCCCTATTTAGTCTACTAGAAAATCTTAAGAATTGTTACAAAATCTAATAATCTTTCTAACAGTTCCTTTAAAGCAGATTTTCCTCAAACCTTTTTTTTTTTTAAACTAAAAACTAATATGGAAAGAGGAGATGACAGAAAATAGTGTTGGGGTCCAGCCCCAGCGGGTCCAGGAATACCCAAGGGATGAGTGGCGTCGGCGAGGAAGAAGACAGACACACACAGAAGGTTGCGTAGAAGAGGTAGCTTTTTTTATTTTTAGGACAGCTCAGTTTTTATAGAATGAACGTTACCTCCCCCTTAAGTCACCACATATTACATCAGATATTGGTTTCGTGCTTCTGTCAATATTTTTCTTTCCCATGTTTTTCCCCTATGCATTCATCTAGAATGTTTCCGATTACAGGGTTTTTTCTTAAATGTCCCGTACATAGTCTTCTTGCCTCAATGGCCTAACATTTTCACTCTAACAAAAACAATGTTCCACAAATCTCAGGTATAGTGTAAATTCTTTGGACAATAAAACAATACATGGGAAGGGTCACAGTAACATGTTTGACATTTCTGAGAATAGTACCATGAGAAAAACCTGATATTTTTCTTTACCTGAAACCACAAAATCTCAATTTACAATGATTAACTATTAAACAGCAAAAACACCTCTAAAGCAGCAAAACACCTCTATTAATAGTGAGATAATGGCAGTGAAGCTGGTTAATATAAATCTTCTATTGAAATCCTATGTACCCCATTTCCTAACTCTACAAAAATACCCATAATCTTCCATGTTGTTTAAAGAAAGGGAAACAATGAACAAATAGCAGCAAGGAAATAGCAATAATGAAAACCCTCTCAACCAAGGAGCAAGTAAACTGAAGCAGTACATCTACTTCTAAATCTAAATGCCTCTACTCTTTTCTATTCTAGAACATTATAATCTTTTAAGCAAGCAGCCAAACTATACCTGTGGCCTTTTCCTTTTTGACTTGATGTTTATGGTCATGTCCTGAGCCAGAGCAATCATGAGCATTTCCAAAAAGGCTTGGACTTTTCCAGGGAGGCCTTATTACTATATATTATATTTCCAAAAATTAATAGAAAGCCCAACAACAGTCGGACAGAAAGAAGAAAGGGACATACCCGGCCCCCGGGACAACCTCGAGGGGAAGAGCTGCCTTGCAGATTCCTTTCTCATCCCGGCGGCTCCCGAGGGGACATATTGGGCCCCCGGGGCAGCCCCGTGTGAGGAAGAGCTGCCTTGCAGGTTCCTCTCTCATCCCGTGACCTTGTCACGGTTTGGGCGCACCCCGGCGGCTCCCGACAAAATAGATATCAATAATAGCTAAGTATACAGATACATGATAAAGATACTGAGATGGGTGTGTATAAAACAAAGTTTCAGAAACCAGTTTATTTTAGTCTGTTCCATTAAAAAAGAAAGATTTTCACTGACTAAATAGATTTCAAAACTCACTAATAGATTACAACTTGCAGCTTAAAAACATTGCACTGGTGGCGTCTGTGTACATTGAGAGAGATTTTGTTTATGTTTATTTTCAAAGTTTAAAGATATATAGACCTTTCAGAAGTATAAAACGGAAACAGTGGCTTCTGCATTCTTTCTAATCTACATAAATCTAACTGTTAAACATTTAAGAAGATGCCTTGATGCTTTAAAAAGAGAAGTAGAGGCAAATCTGCTTAAAAACAGACACCATGTGATATTTAGAAGTCTGTTCAGAGTGGCAGGAGAAGGAAAGAGCAGTAACACAGATAAGGTTTAAATCCATTTGCTGTTGTTGTTCAGTTGCTTAGTCATATCTAACTCTACGACCCCATGGACTACAGCATGCCAGGCTTTCCTTTCCTCCACTAGTTCCTGGAGTTTGCTCAAGTTCATGTCCATTGAGTCAGTGATGCTATCTCATCCTCCTCACCATCTTCTCCTTTTGCCTTCAATCTTTCCCAGCATCAGGGCCTTTTCCAATGAGTCTGCTCTTTGCATCAAGTGGCCAAAGTATTGGAGCTTCAGCTTTAACATCAGTCCTTCCAATGGTTATTCAAGGTTGATTTCTTTTAGGATTGACTGGTTTGATCTCCTTGCAGTCCAAGAGACTCTCAAGAGTCTTCTCTTTAAAGCAATACACTACATTTAAGATTTTTCCAAGGGTCACATAGATCTTTTAACAGGAAAATTATGCATTTTTGAAACTCACCAAGAAAATTAGCAATTGTTAGAGCTGTAAGGCACCAGGGTTTTCCCACACCTCAGAAGTAATCAGTTCTTCAAAGAGAAGGTCCACCTGGATGATCAGTTCAGTCAGTTCAATCTCTCAGTTGTGTCCAACTCTTTGCGACCCCATGAACCACAGCACACCAGGCCTCCCTGTCCATCACCAACTCCCGGAGTCCACCCAAACCCATGTCCATTGAGTCGGTGATGCCATCCAACCATCTCATCCTCATCATGAGTCATCAATTCCTGCCACTGGGGAGAAGGCTTCCAAGGACTGCAGATCCCAGACTTGCCATATTTCTTCATTATGTCATCTCAGGTTTTTTATCAGCAAAGAATATCTCTTTCCCTCAACAAAGTTAAGACTGTCAAAGACTCTTTCCACCTCCTACATTTATAAATAATTATATGATAGTATACATAGAAGCACAGGCTGCAGACTGCTGTTGCAAATGGTGTCGATACTGTAAAATCTCTAAACAGTCAACTATTGATTATTATTTTTTATGTCTTTTCACAGTGTGAATATCTCTATGGTCAAGAAGAATCAGCAACAGTGAAAGACACCTGTAAGTTCTGAGGAAAATAGGGTAATGATCAGAAATTCTTACTGCACTGGATATAGGACCTTGGAACTGGGTAAAGAGAACTTAACTTGCTTGCCTTCTGCCAGTGGCAGGGATTCAACTAGATAGTGATGAACTGAAATTAGAAAGCATTTTATGACCTAGTTCTAAGAAATTCTAAAACAAGATTTATTTATCTAGTCTTATTTGCCTGGGGCATTTTAATTTATCAGTGACTTGATTAATTACTCTATAAATTCTGCACTTGACAGCTCATCTTAAACCTAAGGAATCCAGAAGAATATACATCAAAATGCAAAGCCGTCAGCCAGGAATTTCCCTGTGTCTTCAGACTTTTGACACACATACATACACAAACAGATTTTCATACATTTTGGGACATGTACATACGTAGACTTCAACAGGCTTGGAATCATCTGGGAAACCGGGTCCCTGGAATGTACTATTCAGAGCAGCAAATATTCCTATTGCAGGGTGATGGATTCTAGAAATATTTTGGATGCTATCTATTTACTTAAAGTTCTCAAACAGTTTATTAACAGATGAGAAAGAAGGAAAAATATTTTTCGCTTAAGAAAAAGTCTTATATAAGCAAGGCTATGTTGATGCCATGTAAAAAATAATTTGTTTTTACAGCTAAAGGGCAGAAGCTAGGGAGTGGCTCACCACCCATCAGCACTTGATCCTTCTGAAGAATGCACTAGTACAGGAGAAGTAACATTGTTTTGTGGATGCCAGAGAAAATGGAAATGTAGTAAATGTTGAGAGGAAACATTATAATGAATTTCAAAGGTTCACACTTCTCAATTAGCTAGAAGAGGTTTGTTTCTGCTTTTTCTTTTTTTTTGGTTGGTTGGGGTTTTTGTTTTTGTTTTTCTGAGCCATGCTTTGGAAAGATACCAAGACCTTACTAAAACCACAGCTCCCTGTGGATGTCAAAACCAGTAATTAATGTGAGATGATGAAAGGGGGAGATATTAACTTGAGGCCCAAATATGTCTTTTTAGTAATGAATTTGGAAGCACCAAAGAGTCAGACACGACTGAGCTACTGAACAACAACCACCAGCTATGAAGACAGATCGGGTGAACAGAGATGGCAGCAGGGGCTGAGGCTAGTAGGCCGTTCTGTGCCCCAGAATCAGAGGAGTCCTGAAACACTCAGTGTGGCTACTGCAGCCAAACACAGGCCTCACGGGAGGGAAAAGTCGGGTAGGCGCTTGATGGAGAACCAGGTATGTACTTTCTGGCTCTACCACCAAATGAGGGACACGAATAAGTCACTGCCCCCAACTGGTGCCAATAACGTCATTCATGGAATAAAAGTTTGTTATCATCTACAAGATTCCTTCACCTTTAGAATTTTATGACTCAGGATTTCTGAACTGAGGTAGCTGTGGCCTAGATAAGGACTGTCCAGAAGAAATATAATGCTGGCCACATAGGTAATCTGAAATGTGTTACATTAAATGTGATACATTAAAATATATCAAAACAAACAGGTAAGATAAGGTTTTATAAAAAATTTTCCTTAATCCAGTATGTCTGAAATATTGTTATTTCAACACCCCTTTGAAATCTTAAATAGCCGTGTGACACCAAGTGCTCACTAGCGCCATGTGTTGCTAGTGGAGGCTATCTCCCATTTTGGACAACACTGCTATTGACAGTAGTGGAGTTCACAAATAAGAAGGAGTAAGAGTTACATTTCTCTTCGATGCTGTGAGTCATGGTTCCAAAACCTGGCTATTCATCAAAATTAATAGAGGAACTTAAAAAAAAATTGCTGAGCGCATCTCATTCCTTGAGCATGGATCATATCTTTAAAAAATCTCACTAGATAAATCTGAGATGCAGCCAGTTCATTTCAATCTACAGAGCAGTGTTTAAAACCTTTTTACCGACCTAACTGAGGCTTCGTGCTGTTCAGAGGTAGCTGGCCTAAGGGAAGCAGTGAATTATGGTTAGCAACCCCTCCAGAGACCCTCCAGAGAGGACTATGTTGTCTGCTAAGTGAGCTGGAAGATTTCAACACTAATCCTGACAGCAAAGGGTTCTTTCAGTTATGGAGGGTAATTTCAAGTTAAAAAGTATTTAAAAAACAAAACAAAATAGTGAGCTGATGTTGCAAAACAAAGGAGGCCAGATTCTGCTCTGCCAACTGGTGACTTGATGGAGCTGCAGCTGTGGTGATAGATCTACTTTTGAGCTTTTTAACATTTGTTTGCAGACTGGTTGCCTTCCGTCTGAGATATTCTCATCTTCAGATGTCTTCCAATGAGTGGTGACAGAGTGGTTGGGAGAACTTATCAGAGTGAAACATCCCCCAATACTCCATTTTACTGACAGAAAAGACCTCCTGAAGTGTGCATACCTATAGGGGACTGTGGAACACACAAGAGCAGGCCAACAGCCAGGGCCCCCGCAGATTCTAGTGAACCTGTCATTGGCTCCTAATCCCTACCACGATGTGTGTGTTTTCGGCCAGACTCCACCACTACACAGGCACTTGCAGCTGGCCCGCACAGCGGAGTGTGTCACACCATCTGCTCCAGCTACTATCGCTGCCTTCCCTGGTCCCCAGCCACCCGACCTAGAGGCGTCACTGAGGACCCCAATAACCCTTGCAGCCACTGCAGACCTCTGGCAGTACTCACTAAGCATAGCACAGTTGTCAGTAAGGTGGACTCCAGCAGCCTGAGCCCGTTCTCTCTCCCTAAGAACCCAGCGTTGCTACACATCCTAACTTTTCAAGGACTAATATGAGGAAGACTGTTCCTGTGCAGACTACACCAAATACTACCTTCATTCTCTCTAAGAGATGGACTGTGTATCAGAAAATATTACCTCTATACAATACTGCAAATAAAGGCATATATTTAAACATTATCTGTAGTCTAGATTCTAGAAAATGACACTACATCACTTTTAAAAGCAGATAAGCATTATGATTCAGTATCTGAAGGCTGCTTATGTATACTCTAAAACCTTTTCTAAGAATCTAAGAAAACATATCACTAGGTTTAGATCGCTTCTAAGACTTTTTAAACTTAAAATAATAATAATGATCAAATTATTTTCCATTGACCGGCCATTAAAGTTCACAAAAAGCAAACATCTTGAAAGGGAAGCTCTCATAATTTTAAAATAAGTCCCACATCTACCTGAGTCCCTCTCTGTCATAATGGCAAATGTCCTGTGGATAGAGATAGTCAATCTATGTTCAAATAACAGTTGTACAGTTTATTAGCTCTATAGCCTCAGGAAAATTGCTTTGCTTTCCCAAATCTCAGGGTTCTGGGGATATTAATGCCCATCTTGCAAGTTTATAAGGATGAAGTAAAGTGTTAGACACAATGCCAGACAGAGCAGTTATTCTCAAAGGTAACTATTATTATTAATGAAACAAAGTCTACTATATAGACTTTACTGATAAACATTTATAAGATTTTCTAGAAACTAAGAAGGCCCTCATGAAGAAAAATATTTATTCCCAGTAACCATGACATAAACAGATTTATTTGGACCATGACAAAGGAAAATATCCCCAAATTTTCCATTAAATATTACCTAATACACACTCACACACACAAATCTGCCCCCCGCCACCACCCTTAGTAGTCTTTCCATCTCTCCAGAGGAAAAGTAGAACATAAAGTTCCTTCTGCTTAAACACAAAATAAAGGTCAGCACCAGTTCATTTGGAAAAATATCCATCAGTGTTTATACAAAGACAAACCCACAGATATATACACTTCCACGTACATACATACACACAAAGACATTTACTAATATGTGTACTTGAACTATAAATTAGTAAAGACCAACATTTTAGTGCTTAGATAAAATAAATGATTAAGGTGTAGAGAAGTCCAAGCACTTATGATGATCACAAGACTCACGGCTCTGTCTTATTCTTAATCTTCCTGATGCAGTCGTCTGACAAACACATTCCACAATCCCACAGATTATTCTGGAGAAGGACAGAGAGAGAGAGAGAGAGAGAGAGAGAAGGAAGGGAGAATGTGGAGGAGGAGGGGAGCAAAGAGAAGGAGAAAGGAGAAGAAGAGAATAGAGGGAGGGAAGGATGAAGGATGAATGAAAAAAGGATAGGAAAGAGGAAAGAAGGAAGATTCCATGTGTGGGGCATGTGTGTGGGTTGCTTGGCAAGCCAGGTCAGTTTGTGGAAGGCAACTTTTTTGCCCTCCCAAAGCCTGCCCAGACTTGCCCTAAGGTTATGTTGCAAAACGGATAGTGATTTCTCTGCCAGGCATGTTATTGGAATGAATGAAGTCCCAGACCTGACTAATATTTTCTCCTTGGCCCTCTTACTTCTTTAGCACAAACATCTGGGCTGTGGTGGTTTAAAGTGGTTTAAAGCTCCTCAAAGAATCCCAAAGTTCCTGTTTTTTGTTTCTCTATTTCCTACTACCCAGTTTCAGAACTACTGGCCTCTACCCTATCTAGTACTGATCCTGTAGATTTTTAAAGTCCTTTTGCTTTTCAGAACCACCATTCCCAGCACAGCTACCTCCATGCAGAGTCTAGAAATAAGGATCAATGACCCATGTCAATTCAGTATATATTGAGAGATTCTTTGAAGGCAAGTCCTGTGTTTGGGGAATCTTTATGATTGAGAGAAGAAATGGTTCTAACTGGTCATTTTAGATGAACTGATACTTGGATATAGTAACAGGGTAAATTAAGCCTGAAAAAATTGGAAGCTATGTGTAGATAACGTGTTCTGTTCAGTTCAGTCACTCAGTCGTGTCTGACTCTTTGCGACCCCATGAATCGCAGCACGCCAGGCCTCCCTGTCCATCACCAACTCCCGGAGTCTACCCAAACCCATGTCCATCAAGTCGGTGATGCCATCCAACCATCTCATCCTCTGTCGTCCCCTTCTCCTCCTGCCTTCAATCTTTCCCAGCATCAGGGCTCTTTTCAAATGAGTCAGCTCTTCGCATCAGGTGGCCAAAGTATTGGAGTTTCAGCTTCAACATCAGTCCTTCCAATGAACACTCAGGACTGATCTCCTTTAGGATAGACTGGTTGGATCTCCTTGCTGTCCAAGGGACTCTCAAGAGTTTTCTCCAACACCACAGTTCAAAAGCATCAATTCTTCGGAGCTCAGCTTTCTTCACAGTCCAACTCTCACATCCATACATGACCACTGGAAAAACCATAGCCTTGACTAGATGGACCTTTGTTAGCAAAATAATGTCTCTGCTTTTTAATATGCTATCTAGGTTGGTCATAACTTTCCTTCCAAGGAGCAAGCGTCTTTTAATTTCATGGCTGCAATCACCATCTGCAGTGATTTTGGAGCCCAGAAAAATAAAGTCAGCTACTGTTTCCACTGTTTCCCCATCTATTTCCCATGAAGTGATGGGACCGGATGCCATGATCTTAGTTTTCTGAATGTTGAGTTTTAAGCCAAACTTTTTCACTCTCCTCTTTCACTTTCATTAAGAGGCTCTTTAGTTCCTCTTCACTTTCTGCCATAAGGGTGGTATCATCTGCATATCTGAGGTTATTGATATTTCTCCCGGTAATCTTGATTCCAGCTTGTGCTTCTTCCAGCCCAGCGTTTCTCATGATGTACTCTGCATGTAAGTTAAATAAGCAGGGTGACAATATACAGCCTTGACGTACTCCTTTTCCTATTTGGAACCAGTCTGTTGTTCCATGTCCAGTTCTAACTGTTGCTTCCTGACCTGCATACAGGTTTCTCAAGAGGCAGGTCAGGTGGTCTGCTATATAGATATATTAATAATAGCCAATTCACACAAAGTAGCATTAAGCAAGGCACCACTGTATGTGGATACTGATTCCAAAAATACATAAACACATAAAATTATGAAACATTCCAGCTGGACATTTAGTTTGACCCTTTTATTTTACATATTTATAGACAGAAAATTGAGATCTGGAGATTCTAACTTTTCCTAGATGATGGATAGAGACTGGAATGGGCTTTGGTTACAGTCAAGTGGAAACTAATTATAACCAAAGAGGTTACATGCAATTAGTAAAGGTTTAATGATGGAACTTAAAGTTCTCATAAACTAAGGAGCACAGCGCTCTGGGATAGGAGAACTGCAGTCACTAGAAAGATGTGTGATAAAATGTACAAGACAACTCTCTGGGTTCTACCAGAATTGAGATGAACATTCAAGACCTTTGTCTCATTCATGCTTACTAGGGAGCTTTCTGATTACAAACTCAAAAGTTCCTAAAGTCTTGAGATTAGAATTGGAGGACACCTGATGACAGAGAAGACTAGTCAGCAAAGACTAATCATTTGAATTAAATTGATAAACCTGAGTTATAAAAGAATATACTTGAGGACACTGCATTCATGAAAAATTAATCCAAGATGGTCAATAACTCTTATTCTTTTTATCTTTCTGTGGAACATTATTAAAAATTTCAGTAGACATGAAACTATTTAATAAGGAGGTAAAAATAATGAAGTTATTAATAAATAGCAAGCATTACTACAGTAAAATTACAGTAGAATGTAGTTGTGATATATTAAGCCAGTAAGAATATATTTAATCATATTATAATCAGCTATAAAAATGGTTCCTAGAAACTTAAATGTCAATAAGTTTGCCAACTTCTTAACACTTTTCTTAAATAATAAAGACATGTTTTAAAATGTGACATGAGTTATCAGATTTATTTTTACCTTCCACCATACTCAAAACAGACTGTTTTCTCTCCTGGTTCCAGGAAGGGTTACTCTCTTGCTGCTGGAAGATCTGAGTATGGAACCATCAAACTAAAAATCAGATGACTGTTGTGTTAAAATCAACGTTCTAAGACTGGATTCATGAGACTGAGAATTCAGCAAGAAGAAAACATTCATGTCTCTGTTTTAGGAAAGTTATTAATGGGGTTGACTATATGCAAGTAAAAAGAAAAGTAGACAAAAACCCAAATATATACTCAATCACAACAAACGTTCTACTAGCCACAATGTAAAAACAAACTATAGTCTCAATAGTGTTAGCCAATTTGAGTAGCTTTTAGCAAATGAATAAAAATTATTTTCTAAGACTGTAAATTCTGTGTAAAATGATACAACATACACATATATAGAGATATGATATATAATGTATAGATACATATAGATGTACATGTATATCTATCTATGAAATGTACACATATTTCTACATATATCTATATGTATATTTTTAATATTTACTTATTTATTTGACTTCATAAGGTCTTAGTTGCAGTATGTGGGACCTAGTTCCCTGACTAGGGATTGAACTCAGTATGCTTGCACTGGAAACATAGAGTCATAGCCACAGGACCACCAGGGAAGTCTCTACATTTACATTTTTTTTTATACTGAGCATAGACATCAGCACAGGCAAATGGCAGAGGAAAAAATTTTCACAAATTTAACCCAGGCAAATTCCTAAACCAAGCAAACAAAATCAGCAGCAAAAATAACCTGCAAAAGTAAAAACAAAAATCAGAATCCAGGCTCACTGAGATATATTGCTTAATATATCTAGTTATGTTGGGCTCTGTGGTGCAATGGATAGGGCACTGGACTTCTAATACATCCAATTTTCAAGAAAATGATTATGACATGTGCAAACAGATAAGAATGTGTGGCCTATATTCAGGAAATAAAGCTGTTAATAAAAACATTGTCTGATTGTCCTCAAATGTTGAATTTTACAAACAAAAAATACAAAACATTTCTTAAAAAGTAGCTATTTAGTTCAAAGCACTGAAGTAAACTATGGTCTGGAGTTAAAGGAAAGTATGACAACAATGAATTGACAAATAGAGATTCTCAGCAGGGTGACAGAAATTAGAAAAAAAAGTACCAAACCATATATTCATGATTTGAAAAATAAAATAAAATAATTCACAAGAAGGCCTCACTAGCAGATTCAAGATGGCACAAGAAAGAATCAGTGAACTTGGAGACAGATCAGTAGAAATTATCCAAACTGAAGAGACCAGTGGGACAACATCAAATGTACCAATATCCTAGTAGTGGGAGTTCCACAAGAAGAGGATAAAGAGAAGACAGCAGAAAAAAATATTTGAAAAACAATAACTGAAAATATAACAAATTTGATTAAAAACATTAATATGCATATCTAAGAGACTCAAAGAACCCCAGGTAGATAAAACGTCTGCAAGAAGCTCTCCTCACTGGTTATTTTGTGACTGTGTATCCTCATGGATACTTACATGACTACTGGAAAGATCATAGCTTTGACTATACAAACCTTTGTCATCAAAGTGATGTCTTTGCTTTTAATATGCTGTCTAGGTTTGTCATAGCTTTCCTTTCAATAAGCAAGCATCTTCTAATTTCAAGGCTGCAGTGACCATCCACAGGGATTTTGGTGCCCAAGAAGAGAAAATCTGTCACTGCTTCTACTTTTCCCCCTTCTAATTGCCATGAAGTGATGGGACCAGTAGTCATGTATGGATGTGAGAGTTGGGCCATAAAGAAGGCTGAGTGCCAAAGAATTGATGCTTTTGAATTGTGGTGCTGGAGAAGACTCTTGAGAGTCCCTTGGACAGCAAGGAAATCAAACCTGAATATTCATTGGAAGGACTGATGCTGAAGCTGAAGCTCCAATACTTTGGCCACCTGCTGCAAAGAGCTGACTCATTGGAAAAACCCTGATGCTGGGAAAGACTGAAGGCAAAAGGAGAAGAGGGCAGCAGAGGATGAGATGGTTGGATAGCATCACTGACTCAATGGACATGAACTTGGGCAAACTCCAGGAGATAGTGAGGGACAGGAGGGCCTGGCATGCTGCCATCCATAGCGTCACAAAGAATTGGACATGACTTGGGGACTGAACAAACAAGATTTTTCATGGGTCCCCTCACACCTTCATGACTATTCCTCTTGTATACTAGCCTTTCTCAATCCTTTTTTTCCTCAGTGAATGCATCTTAAAGTCCCATGCAACTCATATTTCTATACTATATACTGTCACACAGAAATTATATCCATTTTCACAGCTATCTGTAAAGAGACTTTCAAATCTTATAGCATAAATTCTGTATTTCCACTACCTGGTTCAATACCTCTTCTTGGATATTTCACTATCTCCCTAACTGCAGAATGGATTCATTCTTATGTTGTTCCATATTTCTATAACAGCATTAGCCCTAAGAGTGGGCAGTGGGCAACTTGAAACCTCAGTTACCTTTGACTTTTCTTCTCCCCAATTTAGTTGTTAAATCCTGCCAGATTCTACAGACAACAACTGTCTTCTTCCTATTAATTTCCACTGCTGCTGCTCAGTCACTTCAGTTGTGTCCGACTCTGTGCGACCCACAGGTGGCAGCCCACTAGCCTCCTCTGTCCCTGGGATTCTCCAGGCAAGACAACTGGAGTGGGTTGCCATTTTCTTCTTCAATGCATGAAAGTGAAAAATGAAAGTGAAGTTGCTCAGTCGTGCCTGATTCTTAGTGACCCCATGGACTGCAGCCTACCAGGATCCTCCATCTGTGGGGTTTTCCAGGCAAGAGTACTGGAGTGGGATGCCATTGCCTTCTCCATAATTTCCACTACTACTTCCCTATTTAAGGGAAGATTTCATTACTTTCTCACTCAGATCGATCCTACAACTGGCTTTCATGACTCTGTTCTCTTTAAGCCATCCAAAACACAGTAGTCAGATTAATATTTCTAAACCATAGCTCAGATCATTTCACTCCATGTTAAAACAACAAAATGGTAGTTTCCATGGCTCAAATATAAATAAAAAAAAAAATATATATATATATATATATATATATATATGTGTGTGTGTTTGTTAGCAGAACTTTCCTCTCTGAACTGTACTACTTCCCTTCACAAAACCCAATTTCAGCGTTGAAAAAAATTTTTGGAGATGTTTTTCAATTCAACTGAAATAAATCACGAAGTTAAAAAAAAAAAAAGGATAGTTTAGTTTTTTGGGAAAAAAAAAAAACAAGAAAAAAGATTATTATTTGTGGGTGGGTACGTGTTCCCTGACAACTTGTAAATGTTCTAAGTTTTAACATTATGTAAGTTCTTGGAAGTGTGAAGTAGCCACATCAGCTATGGGAGATGAAAAGTTCAGGACACATGGCCATGGGATATGGTGAACAGATGAACAGGACTGGGTGGAAGATCCTATCTTGGACTCTGTCATACAGTTACAGACAAGAAAAACTAATTCATCTACTGAACAGGAGCAAATTACTAGTAAACGGATACAGATGAACAGAGATTCTAGCACATGGTGTGTGAGACAAATCAGGATTAGAGGAAACATTTCTGGAATATCAAGCTTTGCTATTTGGAACTATAGAGGAACATACAGTTCCAGATGGACATAGGCAAGGATGTCTGGGCAAGGCTGCAAAGGTCCAGGCACCCAAGGGGAAGCTGGAGAATCTTGATTAACTGGCAAGAACTGCTTTGTTTTATAAACATGCTGCTGTCTATACAGTATTTTGCTGGAAAATGGAAAAAGTTTTCTGTCACTGTATGGCTTTGTGAATGGAATAAGCTACATGGATTCTGCAAATTAGGTAACAAAACTCTGCAGATGCTGAATGGGTATGGGTCAAATTTCTTAGCTAAGCTTTCCACTTTCTCTGTACTTATGCCAAAAGTAATTTTTGGTTCAGTTTATGAATTATAATGAATTCTTAATTTATAGGATCAAAATTTTACATGTTTTGCTATGAAAGGATGCCTATTAATTAAACGTAAATAGAGCCAGAAAAGTAAGGTTAATCAGGACACAAAACAGAGATGTGAAGAAGAACAAAGCTCTTGTTACAGAGAGGAACTGATGAAGTTTATCCTTTGTGGATATTTTTGTTTCTCTTACCTGACAGGATCAAAGTAAGTGCAAAATTTCTGCTGCAAGTGCTGAAGACAATCGTGTTTATACCAAATTTTATTATGTCCTCCCAAATTGCCGTGGGTGTTATTGAATGCAGGAGTAAAAAGTCTACATAAATCAAAGCAGACTTAACATATTTGATGTCCTCAGAGCTATTTCTAAAAAGAGCAAATGACATGGGACATTTTAGTTCACAAACAGTCATTAGGAAGTAGGTAAAACCATTTTCTATGATATATCTGAAACCACAGATTTCATCAAAGCACAATTTTGTAAATCTTTATTTGACTTCAAGACTCTCTCTAATAATCAGTAATAATATTGCTTTTCATTTTTTTCCATATTAAATCTGCAATTAGAGCATTTCTGATTTTAAATGGTGAATTATGATACTGTTGAAAATTTTAGCTAAAGTAAAACCTGCACAAAGCAACTTTTCATATATATGCTTTCCTCATGTATATGAGGTACTGCATAGTATTGCAGTGGGGAGTAGGGGTTGTGGGGCCAGATTATTTAGATTTATGTACCATCTCTACCATTTATCAACTGTGTGACACTGAAAGAATATTTATTGTGTGCCTCAGCTTTCTCACTGTAAAACAGAGATAATGACAGATACTTTTTCCATAACTAATTCTATTAGTTAACTAGTTCCATAACTAGTTCTATTAGTTAAAATAGAGATACAGCTAGGGCTATTGCATTAATAAAAACAAAATCTAAACTTAGACATTATCAGTGTTGTGCTTAATCACTCAGTCATGTCTGACTCTGCAAACCCCTGGACTGTAGCTCGCCAGGCTCTTCTGTCCATGGGATTTCCCAGGGAAGAATACTGAACAGGGATACCATTTCCTTCTCCAGGGGATTTTCCCAACCCAGTGATCGAAACCACATCCCCGGTGTCTTCTTCATTGTAAGCAGATTCTTTACCCACCGAGCAACCAGGAATACCCAATAAAGACAAAATCTAAACTTAGACATTATCAGTATATCACTATTATTAGCTAGTCTCATTACAGTCATAAATATTTATACATATCACAGTCATTAACTGTTTTTGCAACAAAGACTATGAACTTAGCCTAAAATACATAGATATTTTGAGCACAATATAATTATACTTGTAGAATTTGCTGCAAGCAAATACAGCAGACCACATGTCACTCAAGTAGGTGGCATTTTAATATTAGTTTTAAAATAATCTTTATTTTTAACACAACTTTTAGAAGTTATAACTAACTGTTACATTCAAATGAACAAGACTTTGGCTAAAATTAATTCTATCACATCATGTAGCATCTTGTACCTTGTCTATCATCTCCCAGAAATGTATTTTCTGTTAATACACTGCAAGATATCTATTTTTAGATTTTTCTCCTATGAAACAGATATTTATTTTTAATTACTAAGTATAGCTGAAATAAAATTCGTCCTGGATTCCAAAAAAGTAGACATATGAATGCAAATGTATAGCAGGTATACAAATTATAATGCTGAATATAATTCTGAGAGAGAGGTTTATGATTAAATGCACACAGAAGAGGAGAAGAAAACAAAACTTTTAGCACACTGTCTGGGTATAGTTTGTGAAACCTGAATAGTGTGTGAATGAGCAGAGCAACAGAAGTGGAATTGTTTGCAAATCACTTCAAATGGAAAGATGAAACAGAATTGTCTATCTTTGAGAACATGATTTGGCTTTAATATCCCTAGAAGAGAGCAGAGTGATTTCAATCTCTCTTTAAAGAGTTAAATGTTAAAGAGTTGAAATGGGAATTTGCCCATTGTGAGTCAAGGTGTCAAGGGTAAGAGTTCATCCATTCATTCAACAGACATTTATGTGATATGCTGGGGATATAAAGACACAAAGATAAGAGCTTTCCCACAAAAATATTAGAACTAGTAATAAGAGACACATGTAAACAAATTAGTACAATAATGTTCACTAAGTAAAAATACATTAAAAGAAGACAATTAATTGTATTTTTAGCTTTTTAAGGAATCTCTATACTGCTCTCCACAGTGGTTGTTATCAATTGGCATCATCATCAACAGTGCAAGTGGATTCCTTTTTCTCCCACTCCCTGTCTATATGACTCAGCAATCCCACAGCTGGGCATATACCATGAGAAAACCATAATTCAAAATGACACATATACCCCACTGTTTATTGCAGCACTATTTACAATCGCCAGGACATGGAAACCTAAATTGGACCTAAATGTCCAATGACAGATTAACAGATAAAGAAGATGTAATATGTATATGTGGCGGAATATTACTCAGTCATAAAAGGGATGAAATCTGGTCATTTGCAGAGAAATGGATGGACCTAGAGTCTGTCATACAGAGTAAAGTAAGTCAGAAAGAGAAAAACAAATATGGTATGTTAACCCATATATATGGAATCTAGAGAAATGGTACAGATAAACCTATTTTCAGGGCAGGAACAGAGCCTTGGACATAGAGAACAGACATGTGGACACAGAGGGGAAAGGGAAGGTGGGATGAATGGGGAGATTAGGATTGACATATATCTGCTACCATGTGGAAAAAACAGCCAGTGGGAAGCTGCTGCGTAGCACAAGGAGCTCAGCTCGGTGCTCTGTGATGACCTAGAGGGGTGGGATGTGGTGACCAGGATCGTGAAGGAGGAGATGATGTACACGTACAGCTGATTGACTTCATTGTACAAGTAGAAACTAACACAACATTGAAAAGCAATTATACTCCAATAAAAAGTTTTTAAAAAGAAAGCAACTAGGATAGAGATCAACATAGCAAAGAACTGAACTTCTTTCACAGATCATAATTATGTTCTAAAATGCATTGTCTTAGTGAAAAGAATATGGAGTTGAGAGTTGGAAAGACGTGGTTTAGATGCTGGCTCTTCCATTTAATAAATTTATACTAAAGATCTTTGGCTTTCCTGAGCCTCATTTTTCCTATTTGTAAACTAGATACTGTACGTATCCTGAAAGGCAGTTGAGACACAAGTCAGTGCTTGCCAGATGAATGTATGAATAATATGAATACATTCTAATTCCATTCTCTTTTTATGGATAATTTATCACTTTTTAAAAATTTTAACAGTGAATAAGGATTCTTGTTGCTCCACAACCTTACCCATACTTAAGATTGTCAGTAATTTTAGCTTTTCTAGGAGAATTCTAGCAGTATATCACTGTGGTTTTAATTTGCATTTAATTTAATCTAATATGCATTTGCCTGACTACTAAAGAAATTAAAGACCTTTTCTTATAGTTGTTGGCAATTGTGATATTCTATTTTTGTGAGATGCCTATTCTGGTCTCTTGCTGGTTTTTCATCAGGTTGTCTTAAATATTGATTTGCACATGTTCTTTATATGTATGCTGGATCTAAGACTCACATATGTAATATATTCCACTACCCTGAAACTTGACTACAGGTAATTAAAAGTGTCTTTTGAAAAATGGAGGTTCTTACTTTTAGAATGATTCAATTATCAGTCTTTTCCTTTTATTGGTACTTTTATGTCCAGTTGAATATGAAGACAACTGATTTATTGCAAAAATTCATCTCTTTCTGTATTCTGATTTGTGCCACTGATCTTTTTGTCTATTCTCACCCCAATATTAAACTATCTTAATTACTATAGACATACAATAAGTATTAATACCTAGTAGAATTTAGGAAACACTCTCTAATTTAATTCATGAGGCTGGCATACATGTATAGTAAGTCGCTTGAGTCATGTCCGACTCTGTGCGGCCACATGGACAGCACCCCACCAGGCTCCTCTGACCCTGGGATTCTCCAGGCAAGAATACTGGAGTGGGTTGCCATTTCCTTCTCCGGCACTGTTCCTAGCACCTTACATTAAAAATCTGTTTAATCTTCACATACTCTCTCAATCCCCTTCCCTTGCCAAGATGTCCTTGCCCTAGAATGTTAATGTCACAGGGTAGGGATTTCCACCTGTTTTGTTCACTGGTATACCTCTAGAACTGGGTTTTCCAGGTGGCACTAGTGATGAAGAACCCACCTGTTAATGCAAGAGACAGAGGGGTGTGGGATCCCTGGGTTGAGAAGATGCCTGGAGGAGGAAATAGCAACCCACTCCAGTATTCTTGCCTGGGGAATCCCATGAACAGAGGAGCCTGGTGGGCTACAGTCCCTAGGACCACAAGGAGTCAGACGTGACTGAAGCAACTTAGCACGTGTTCCACCCTCACATTTCAGTTTAATCATGACTTCTGAGGACTGTCTGACACGCCATCAAATTTCTTGCCCCTTTCACTGTTTTTCATAAAACCTAATGCACTGTGTTGCAACTGGGGGAGAGAGAGGGGCTCCTGCAAGTTAAGAAGCTTATACAGCTTCTGTTTTGTCACAGTGTGACTCATGCTCTGATGCATGTTATAAAATTGCCCTCTGTCTTGCAGGAAAGACCACTACTCTCTGTTTTACAATTCTGCCTCCTCAAATGCCTGACCCATTTATAATTTGTTGTCTGACTTTCAGCGTGCATTCAGGTATTTCCCTGGCCCATCACTGTAGTAACGGCAAGAGACTGCTCATCCTGAAGGAGCTCAGAGAAGAAGAAGGCAGAAGCCTGAGGAACAAGCGCTGACAGGATAAAGGAAAGTCTGAGGTAAGGGTCCCCTTCAACTCTCTCTGTGAAAGAAAATCCTTTCTGTTTGAAATGTCTTAGGAGCTGCTGGGGCCAAATGTGGCGAAATCTTTTGGAAGTAACTGTGATCTTCATACCTCTTTTGATCTTGTTGATAATATTTAAATGATGCCAGCATAGCACTGTTTGACCGTCTGCAAACTCACTGCCCTGTACTTTCATCTAAGTGCTCAGGCAGTCTAGGTGTTTTCTGGCTGATGCTGACGTGGCCAGATCATGACTCACTGTAGTCACAGTCTCTCTCTCTCTCTTGCTTGGCTAAAGAAACTGTTACATTCTCCCTTCATTTCTCTGATGCAAAGCTATTGGGTGTTCCCTTAAATTTACTGCAGAGCTATAGGGCATAAATTAAGATGTCGACTTCATGGAAGGAAAAGTAAATATAACTAAATCTAAATGGGGAAAATAGTGTGTAAGAGCAAAATGCAGCAGAAAAATTACTAGAGGGGTGAAAAAATAAATATATTTTCCTAAATCCTGTCCAGTGGAAAAAGGGAAACCCCAAATAGAAATATAATCCTAAATAGACTGTTGAAAATGATTACAGTCAGGCAGTTAGATGTGATGATTCACATTTACTAAACTAGCCCTGGGATTCATGTTTGGTGTTATTTATATGATCTTCAAGTATGCAGGCCTTCTACGTAGGCCTTGCAACTCCAGGCAAAATAAATTGACAGGTTCGAAAGGGATTACAGTGCAGATAGTAAGAAGAGGACAGAACAGGGAAGAGTCAGGAAAAGGTATCCTCAGCTGGTATAGTGCCATGCTTCTCCAGAGCAGACCCTGTTCTCCTCAGTTACCTGGTTACCCACCACATCACAAAGGGTAATATGTTGGCCCTAAGGTACTAAAAGGGGTGAGTCAAAGACTTAGGACATTATCTCCTAGTAGAAAATTAAAATACACATTTCATGGGTGTCTCCTTTTTTTTCGATCACAAGCTGAACGAAACAAGTAAGAAGGAGGAGGGTTAAGTTAAGGGACAGGGTTAGAATAAAATGTAAGCTTCCAAATGTGATCTGGAGAGCTTATAACTGACCCTGAATTATCTAGTATGATGTTGGGGTTCCAGAAAATTGAGCAATTGAGGATGTAGCAACTGCTACAGAAATTTAGGACAATAGATTTTTTTATATGCATCATCAGAATCTGGGACAAATGCTTTCTGGAAGAAACATACCTGGTGTCCAAGGGATAGAAATCATTGGATTACAGGGCATTTAGAGTTTAGAACTTTGAAGCATTCTCAGAATACTTGACTCTAGAATGCTCTTAGTAAGTAGTTCTGTTATTGAAGGGCCCATTATTGGTGTATGCTTCCAATCTCACTGGCCGTTTTATACATTTTTTAGAAAATGCCTTACTGGGTATTTTATCTGCCTAATTTTGAGGGTAGCTGAAACCATTATGTGTGTTACTAAGAAATTATGTTCTTACACAGGAAGCTTAAAGACATGACTGCTGAAGTCAGACTCTTGACTGGCATTTTCACTACACTTCACAAGTTCATGTCTGTTCCGCCTCCGCAGAGGCCAGAACAGTACATTAAAGCCGGAAGTTCAGCTTGTCATCAGAGTTCAGATTCTTTCCTGGTTCCCTGTGGAGGGGTCAAGAATACAAACATCCTCAATTGCTACAGCAGAAGGGAACATTAGTCCATTAGCAGAACCAAACAGGAAGCACCGATGGGCATTTCTGCTATTTATTTTCTGACTATTAGGAAACATGTAGGTTAGTTCCTTGAACAAAATTTGTCAATAAAGCATAGAACACTTAAAAGGTGTAGTCATTTTGGTTAAACTCTGACTGCAAAATGATTTAATGCTGTTTTTCCAGTCATTTTACTTGCTACAACTTATGCAATACTACATTCTTCAGATGTTGGAATTTGACCATATCTTAAGTTATTTTTTTCTTTTTTTAAACTGTAAATCAGCAACTTACCATTTGCTCTAGCCTTTTGAGAGTCACATTATAATTACAAAATGCTGGGTCTTTCAATATGTGAATGTGACATAAGCCTGCATTAATTTGTTTTTTATGTCTCTCAGAAATATTTTATGCTTTGCCCCACAACTTTTCAATATCTATTCCTAGATTTTAAGTATTTTTTGATACTATTATAAATTTGTCAGTTCTATTTTCGTTTGCTACTTGTCATAGTCCTGCAATTTAAAAATCTACAGGTAGATATTAGAATTAAATGACCTTCACAAAGATAATCTTGTTAAACTCATTTAATTTTATATCTATTGGTAGAATCTTTGGGATTTTCTATGCACACAATCATAACAAATAATAGTAGTTTTGTTTCTTTGAATTCTCTTTCTTTCCTTCTACACTGATCAGGAATATCGTAAACGGTTGACCAGAAATGGTGATAACTCTCATACTTGTCTTATTCCTGATCTCAGAGGGAAACCTTTCAGTGTTTCCATTGTGTCTGCCTATTGGTGTTTTGTAGATTTCCTCTATTAAAGGAATTTGCTTCTTAGTTTGCCAAAAGATGGTTTAATCAGTTGCTTTTCTATTAAGATGGTCATATGATTTTTTTTTTATTCTTTTAATGTGGTAAATTCTACTGATTAGTTTTCTAATGTTAAACTAACATTGCATAATTACAACAAACCCATCTTATTTGTGACATATTATTGTTTATACATGTTATTTGGTTAGCTGAAATAAAGAGTTTTGTTGTATATGTTCATGACATTCGTTGAATAGGAGGGTAAAAGTAGGAGGATTTGTTCTACTAGGTATTAATACTTATTGTCTGTCTGTAATAATTAAGAGGGCTTCCCTGGTGGCTCAGTTGGTAAAGAACTTGCCAGCAATGCGGAAGAGCTGAGTTCAATCCCTGGGCTGGGAAGATCCTCTGGAGGAGGGCAATAATTAAGATAGTGTAGTTTTGGGGTGAGAACAAAGATCAGTGGCACAAATCAGAGTCCAGAAAGATATGCACCTTTGAAATAAATCAATTTTTTCTTCACAATTTCCTGTTCATGTTTTCAGGGTTATACCAGCCTCTGAATTAAATTGGAGAGTATTTCCTAATTTTTTTTTTTCTGTTTTCTTGAAAAGCATAAAGATGTTTACTCATTAAATATTTGCTAGAATTAAATAGTGAAATTCTGGACCTATACTGGAGAGTTTTAAATTAGGGATTCAGCTTTTTTCAGTTGTTATGAAATATGCATAATTTCTATTTCTTCATGTCAAACTTAAACAGGCTATATTTTTTTGTATCTTTTTTTATTCTACTAAGGCTTTTGAACTGTGGTGTTAAGAGAAGACTCTTGAGAGTCCCTTGGACTGCAAGGAGATCAAACCAGTCAATCCTAAAGGAAATCAACCCTGAATATTCATTGAAAGGACTGAATGCTGAAGCTGAAACTCCAATACTTTGGCACCTGATGTGAAGAACTGACTCACTGGAAAAGACCTGATGCTGGGAAAGATTGAAGGCAGGAGGAGAAGGGGACGACAGAGGATTAGATGGTTGGGTGACATCGCTGACTCGATGGACATGAGTTTGTATAGGTTCTGGGTGTTGGTAATGGATAGGGAAGGCTGGCGTGCTTGCAGTCTCTGGGGTCGCAAAGAGTTGAACACAACTGAGCGACTGAACTGAAATTTATACAAAATAGTTAAGATATGAAGCATACATTTATTAGAAATGTAATTATTACCAAACTTTACGGTGCATGAGAGGTGCATTTAGGGGTAGTTCTATTTCTTATTAAAAGTTTGCCTTATTAAAATGAACTTCTTTTTGACATAATTTTTAAAAACAAAGTTTTTGTACCAAAAATACTAAAAACATGTTATATTCTTTTGAGTTAAAATGAAAAGATGAATGTAGTGGCACACCTAATGTATTTGACACCTGAAAGGAACCATTTTTTAACACCTCTCCCGTAACATAAAAAAATATTTTCAGTAATAATTATGAAATAAAACAAACAACAGTTATCATGTCCAGAAAAGAAATGCATAAATAATAGTGCTAGTAAAAAATTAATAAGTGTAAAACAGTAAAATTTTAGTATTTTTAAGTACATTGATGTATTTTTTGAAAATGGAGAAAAATACTTACATATTGGTCCGAGTGGCAGTGAGTAATCCCACTGCGGTTTCTGACTTTGAGACTTCACTTCTGCAAATTTGTCAATGACTTTGTCAAACTAATGTTTACATATTCATGGTCAATAAAATTGGTATGGCCTCACTCATAGTTGAATGAAGGACATGTATCTATTTTAATTTCAAGTGCTTCTTGCACATAATAGATACATGAGTAGCTAGGAAAGCTTTAAAATAAAGATAAGTTTATCGGAGATTCATAAAAATCCCATTTCATAGTAAATTCCAGAAATTGCAATACTGTCCATATTTTTGCTCTTTGGGATCAGCTCTAGTGCTTTAAACATTTCTTCAGTTGAAAAATTTCCACTAAAATACCTTCACCAGAAAATTCATCATAAATTATGTTATACTCAGTAAAATTCTTCAAAGCATATAGTGGTAACAAATTATTTGAATGTGCTTCAGGCTCAGTTCATATCTCTAACCTCTTTGGTACTATGTAATCCTGTGTTTAAACATAGATTCAAAATAAACAATTATAGCACAGTAATTATGAAATTGAAAAAACAGAACTTGGCTGCTTATTCTTGAAATAAACATATGTAGCTGAGTACATGTCCAGAGGAGTTAGTTTTATTTTCATTTAGACTACAATGTTTGTTAAAGAGCAAGTAACCACAAAAAAAGATAATTTTCAGCATATAATTATACTGTTAAATTTCAGTAATGGCAAATGTTCTTTAGAACTTAGACCTACAAAAAATTTTTTTTAGAGAGGGGTAGAACCTTTGGCATTGCCTATAGTTGTCAGTGCATAGTGATAATAAAGGGCTTCAGGTGGTGCTAGTGGTAAAGGACCCGCCTGATAATGCGGCAGACGTGACAGATTCTGGTTCAATCCCTGGGTTGGGAAGATATCCTGGAGGAAGGCATGGCAACCCACTCCAGTATTCTTGCCTGGAGAATCCCCTGGACAGAAGGAGCCTGGTGGCTACAGTCCACAGGGTTGCAAAGAGTTGGACACAACTGAAGTGACTTAGCACACAACACAGTGATAATAAAAGGTAGACTGGCTTTTTATTCTCGTTCCATTTTATCTCTTTAAAATGTTCTACACACAAAGCAGTCCTTTATTACCTATATTAGGGGTGGGCCACTTGCACCATCCCATTCTTGGTGCACCACAGGCTGGATGATAAAAAATAATGAGGGAAAGGACAAGAAACATTTATTTCATTTTAACCCCAGCAGGCCACATATCTTTTAGAATTAAGTGATTTCAAGCAATTATGAGAATAATACAATGAAGTGTTATTTCTAGAAATATTAATAAATATACAACTTATACTTCCTTTTGCTCCTTCATTAAACTTGTTGAAATCATTACACTGCCTCAATTGCTTATCTGCTGTCACTGACAGTGAAGAAGCAGAATTACTCTGATGTAATAGGGGTGGATAACCAACTGATAAAGTAAGATTAAAAATTTTGGCAAGGCAAACAAACCTCTGAAGTACTATTTGAGGTATTTCCTGCCTTATCTGTCCTTTTTAGCACCCTATTACAAACTGAAGCGAGGTAAAATCATTCTGCTCAATATATGCAAATTTTTTTTAATCTAAAGAGGAAATGCCTGGCAAGTTTAATTAATGACTTGAGAATTATAATGTGACTCTCAAAAGGCTAGAGCAAATGGTGAGTTGCTGATTTACAGTTTAAAAAAAGAAAAAAATAACTTAAGATATGGTCAAATTCCAACATCTGAAGAATGTAGTATTGCATAAGTTGTAGCAAGTAAAATGACTGGAAAAACAGCATTAAATCATTTTGCAGTCAGAGTTTAACCAAAATGACTACACCTTTTAAGTGTTCTATGCTTTATTGACAAATTTTGTTCAAGGAACTAACCTACGTGTTTCCTAATAGTCAGAAAATAAATAGCAGAAATGCCCATCGGTGCTTCCTGTTTGGTTCTGCTAATGGACTAATGTTCCCTTCTGCTGTAGCAATTGAGGATGTTTGTATTCTTGACCCCTCCACAGGGAACCAGGAAAGAATCTGAACTCTGATGACAAGCTGAACTTCTGGCTTTAATGTACTGTTCTGGCCTCTGCGGAGGAGGAAGAGACATGAACTTGTGAAGTGTAGTGAAAATGCCAGTCAAGAGTCTGACTTCAGCAGTCATGTCTTTAAGCCTCCTGTGTAAGAACATAATTTCTTAGTAACACACATAATGGTTTCAGCTACCCTCAAAATTAGGCAGATAAAATACCCAGTAAGGCATTTTCTAAAAAATGTATAAAACAGCCAGTGAGATTGGAAGCATACACCAATAATGGGCCCTTCAATAACAGAACTACTTACTAAGAGCATTCTAGAGTCAGGTATTCTGAGAATGCTTCAAAGTTCTAAACTCTAAATGCCCTGTAATCCAATGATTTCTATCCCTTGGACACCAGGTATGTTTCTTCCAGAAAATCATTTGTCCCAGATTCTGATGATGCATATAAAAAAATCTATTGTCCTAAATTTCTGTAGCAGTTGCTACATCCTCAATTGCTCAATTTTCTGGAACCCCAACATCATACTAGATAATTCAGGGTCAGTTATAAGCTCTCCAGATCACATTTGGAAGCTTACATTTTATTCTAACCCTGTCCCTTAACTTAACCCTCCTCCTTCTTACTTGTTTCGTTCAGCTTGTGATCGAAAAAAAAGGAGACACCCATGAAATGTGTATTTTAATTTTCTACTAGGAGATAATGTCCTAAGTCTTTGACTCACCCCTTTTAGTACCTTAGGGCCAACATATTACCCTTTGTGATGTGGTGGGTAACCAGGTAACTGAGGAGAACAGGGTCTGCTCTGGAGAAGCATGGCACTATACCAGCTGAGGATACCTTTTCCTGACTCTTCCCTGTTCTGTCCTCTTCTTACTATCTGCACTGTAATCCCCTTTCGAACCCGTCAATTTATTTTCCCTGGAGTTGCAAGGCCTACGTAGAAGGCCTGCATACTTGAAGATCATATAAATAACACCAAACATGAATCCCAGGGCTAGTTTAGTAAATGTGAATCATCACATCTAACTGCCTGACTGTAATCATTTTCAACAGTCTATTTAGGATTATATTTCTATTTGGGGTTTCCCTTTTTCCACTGGACAGGATTTAGGAAAATATATTTATTTTTTCACCCCTCTAGTAATTTTTCTGCTGCGTTTTGCTCTGACACACTATTTTCCCCATTTAGATTTAGTTATATTTACTTTTCCTTCCATGAAGTCTACATCTTAATTCATGCCCTATAGCTCTGCAGTAAATTTAAGGGAACACCCAATAGCTTTGCATCAGAGAAATGAAGGGAGAATGTAACAGTTTCTTTAGCCAAGCAAGAGAGAGAGAGAGATTGTGACTACAGTGAGTCATGATCTGGCCACGTCAGCATCAGCCAAAAAACACCTAGACTGCCTGAGCACTTAGATGAAAGTACAGGGCAGTGAGTTTGCAGACGGTCAAACAGTGCTATGCTGGCATCATTTAAATATTATCAACAAGATCAAAAGAGGTATGAAGATCACAGTTACTTCCAAAAGATTTCGCCACATTTGGCCCGAGCAGCTCCTAAGACATTTCAAACAGAAAGGATTTTCTTTCACAGAGAGAGTTGAAGGGGACCCTTACCTCAGACTTTCCTTTATCCTGTTGGCGCTTGTTCCTCAGGCTTCTGCCTTCTTCTTCTCTGAGCTCCTTCAGGATGAGCAGTCTCTTGCCGTTACTACAGTGATGGGCCAGGGAAATACCTGAATGCACGCTGAAAGTCAGACAACAAATTATAAATGGGTCAGGCATTTGAGGAGGCAGAATTGTAAAACAGAGAGTAGTGGTCTTTCCTGCAAGACAGAGGGCAATTTTATAACATGCATCAGAGCATGAGTCACACTGTGACAAAACAGAAGCTGTATAAGCTTCTTAACTTGCAGGAGCCCCTCTCTCTCCCCCAGTTGCAACACAGTGCATTCGGTTTTATGAAAAACAGTGAAAGGGGCAAGAAATTTGATGGCGTGTCAGACAGTCCTCAGAAGTCATGATTAAACTGAAATGTGAGGGTGGAACACGTGCTAAGTTGCTTCAGTCACGTCTGACTCCTTGTGGTCCTAGGGACTGTAGCCCACCAGGCTCCTCTGTTCATGGGATTCCCCAGGCAAGAATACTGGAGTGGGTTGCTATTTCCTCCTCCAGGCATCTTCTCAACCCAGGGATCCCACACCCCTCTGTCTCTTGCATTAACAGGTGGGTTCTTCATCACTAGTGCCACCTGGAAAACCCAGTTCTAGAGGTATACCAGTGAACAAAACAGGTGGAAATCCCTACCCTGTGACATTAACATTCTAGGGCAAGGACATCTTGGCAAGGGAAGGGGATTGAGAGAGTATGTGAAGATTAAACAGATTTTTAATGTAAGGTGCTAGGAACAGTGCCGGAGAAGGAAATGGCAACCCACTGCAGTATTCTTGCCTGGAGAATCCCAGGGACAGAGGAGCTTGGTGGGCTGCTGTCTATGGGGTGGCACACAGTCGGACACGACTAAAGCGACTTAGCAGCAGCAGCAGCAGGAACAGTGCCTGGTATAAAAGGTTCAACATATGCTACCTGCGATTTCCTTCTTTTACCAATGAGGAAACTGATATTCAGAGAGGGATATCTGCCTCCAGAGGAGTCTGCCTATATATCAGGTAGCCATTCCCTTGTCCAGGGTATCTTCCCAACCCAGGGATCGCTCCCCAGTCTCCTGCATTGTAGGCAGATTCTTTATCATCTGAGCCACGAGGGAAGCCCCCTAAGTAACTAACAGAGGAGGCAAATCAGGCTCCAGGCTACCCCCAGCTCACCTCTCTCAACTCACTCCTAGAAGAATTTCAGTCTAGGGCTGGAAGACAGATGCTAAAACAATGCGGCCAGAGCCTGTCTCTTGACACAGACCCCTATACCTGAATGGAGAACTTGCTGGTACCATATATCAGAAACAAACACTGCTAAATGAAACTTTTATCTGACATCCCTGAGGACATAGATAAGATAAAGAGCTAAAGGAACTCACCTTGTTTGTAGCTCCAGCCAGTTCTAAGTACCTTTGTAACAGTCATTTATGAGGGGCCATCTACTGTTCTTGGAGAAGGAAATGGCAACCCCCTCCAGTACTCTTGCCTGGAAAATCTCATGGATGGGGAACCTGGTAGGCTATAGTTCATGGGGTCGCAAAGAGTCAGACACGACCGAGAAACTTCACTTCTTCTTCTTCTACTGTTCTACATTTGCATTATGAATAGGTAAAAATTGACTAAGGAAAAAAATGTAAAGTCAGTTCAGTTCAGTTCAATTGCTCAGTCATGTCTGACTCTTTGCGACCCCATGGAATGCAGCACGCCAGGCCTCCCTGTCCATCACCAACTCCCAGAGTTCACCCAAACTCATGTCCATTGAGTCGGTGATGCCATCCAACCATCTCATCCTCTGTCGTCCCCTTCTCCTCCTGCCCCCAACCCCTCCCAGCATCAGGGTCTTTTCCAATGAGTTGACTCTTCACATGAGGTGGCCAAAGTGCTGGAGTTTCAGCTTCAGCATCAGTCTTTCCAATGAACACCCAGGACTGATCTCCTTTAGGATGGACTGGTTAGATCTCCTTGCAGTCCAAGGGACTCTCAAGAGTCTTCTCCAACACCACAGTTCAAACGCATCAATTTTTCACTGCTCAGCTTTCTTCACAGTCCAACTCTCACATCCATACATGACCACTGGAAAAACCATAGCCTTCACTTGGCTAAACCACCATAGTTTGGCCCCAGGTAAATAACATGGAAGGAACACAGCCCCACCCATCAACAGAAAATTGGATTAAAGATTTACTGAGCATGGCCCCGCCCATCAGAACAAGACCCAGTTTCCCCCTCAGTCAGTCTCTCCCATCAGAAAGCTTCCATAAGCCTCTTATTCTTCTCCATCAGAGGGCAGACAGACTGAAAACCACAATCACAGAAAACTAACCAATCTAATCACATGGACCACAGCCTGTCTAACTCAATGAAACTATGAGCCATGCCATATAGGGCCACCCAAGACAGATGGGTCATGGTGGAGAGTTCTGACAAAATGTGGTCCACTGGAGAAGGGAATGGCAAACCACTTCAGTATTCTTGCCTTGAGAACCCCATGAACAGTATGAAAAATGTAAAAGTCAACTATAAAATGTATTTTGATAGCATTTAATATAAAATTATAATAATTATTAAAAACCTCTCTCAAAATAGCACTATCTTGTGAATAAAGCAAATCTGATAATTTCCCCAATATATTTAAGCCAGAGTGTTATTTTAAAGCATTTTTAGAGTCAGATGGAACATAGAAAGCTTACAGGAGGCCACAAGTCAGGAAAGCAATAATTGAAGACATTTCCTTGAGAAGATGTACTGGAATGACTTATCTGAGCCAAACTCCTATAAGATGTCCAAACATTTCTTCTAATCCTTTATTTAAATTACTAATATTTGTTTGCATTACAAGATAACTATAAAGGTTAAAATCCACATGATATAACTAAACTCAAACTTGTTCCCATGACCCTCAAGTCTTAAAAAAAACCCAAAAACTGAAGGGCTTCCCTGGTGGCTCAGTGGTAAAGAATGTGCCTGTCAATGCAGAAGACTCAAGTTTGATTCACCCACTCCAGTATTCTTGCTTGGGAAATCCGGTGGACAGAGGAGCCTGACGGGTTACAGTCCTCTAGGTCGCAAAAGAGTCAGATGTGACTTAGCTGCTAAACAACACAAAGTGAGGAGGGGCAATCAATTTAAACATGTTGCAATACACACTAGCATCTAATTTGAAAAATCTAATTTGTTCCATTAGCGTCATGACTTATGATAACACAACAAAATTTTTTTTTATCCTTATTGTGAAAGCACATGAACTGGAAAAAAGACAAAATAGTAAATCATGCTTTAGTATAAGAGATTACACTGATTAAAAAAAAATAGGAAAAAAGGCAATCATCAAGGCAGTGGCTGAGAGCCTTGAATACAAAGATAAGTAAAGTGGAACTTGATGTAAACAGTGAGAAAACTACTCTGAGCCTAGGAGGGTTTACGTTTATGTATAATTAATTTCTCTATGAATTTTCTGATTCAGGATATGAATTAGCAAAATTACTAGGATAGTGAGTCCTAAATCTATTATAATAGCTAAAAGAATAGGCATAATAAATGACTAGATGACAGACTGTTCATGAGCTTAAAACCAAAAAGTTGGAATTTGTGCTTTATAAGAAAGCAATAATTAAATCATTTGATCAGCTGTACACAGAAATTAATGCTTCAAGTAAGAAAAAGGAAAAGAAAGCCTACTGAAGGTTTAGCTTTTAAACCGGAAAAAGTTTATTGAAGGTCTATGTCTGAATCTGCTGGTGATTTACTCTTAGTGGCTTAAATTACTCCAACTCTGCTTGCAATTAACTTATAAAGGATTTACATGCAAAAAGCATTTAAAGATGCTCACATATTTATGGGTATTTTGTAAGCAATCATTATTACTAGCCAACAAAAAGACAGTGAGTTCTAGTCAAATTTACCAAGTGCTGCATAAACCCATTTAGAAAGCAATGCTATGGTTTACTACGGTTTGGCTTCATTTAAAAATTAGGTTGCAAAAGCAAATTGTATATTATTTTTCCAGGGCTGCCATACATAAAGTACCATAAACTAGGTGGCTTAGTACAGAAAAGATGTATCGTCACAATTCTGGAGGCTAGCAATTAGAAATCACAGTATTGGCAGGGCTATGCTCCCTCTAAGCCTCCAAGGAGGATCTGTTCTTGCCTCTTCCAGCTTCTGGTAGCCCCAGATGTTCCTTGGCAGATAATTCCAGTCTCTGCCTCTGTCTTCACGTGGCCATCTCTTCATAAGAACACGAGTCATACTGGCCTAGGGCCCTACCCTACCCCAATATGACTGCATCTTAACCAATTACATCTGCAACATTTCATCTCCCAATAAAGTCACATTTGGAGGTACTAGGGGTTAGGACATCAACATTTTTTCTAAACACAATTTAAACCATAATAATCTATAACTAGTGTCTGGCTTACATTATCTGTCTACAAAGAAAGGAGAAAAAAAGTTTAAAGTATATAAACCAGAAAAATGTGAGAGTAAGTTTCTCCATTATTAGCTCTAAAGATTTATAGATTGACATTCCAGTTTCTATTTCCAGAGTATACCATATTACAAGTGTTAATTGATTTCCTGTTAAGTCCTTACAGGTTTCTCTTCTCAGATTCTCCCTCCTCTACCTGGATCCCCCCACCAACCACTCCTCATTCCTTCACTGCATCCCTGAAATGCTCCTTCCTCTTCATCATCACATCCCTTCCATCCTTTCAGGATCAGCAATATTCTTCTTCAGGAAGGCTGCCCTGACCAGTGACTATGCACATGGTGACTTGTGTTTTTCCAAACCTGACTCACAGTTTTGTGCCTGAATTACTGAACTGGTTACCATCTTACTGATATTTTTCAAACTTTACTTAAGTAGCTAAAACTAAAAAGGAATACATTACACTCTCCAAAGTTGATAAAAGCAAAAAAAAAAATTGTCCTCTCATTGTGAGAGGTGGACCATAAAGAAGATTGAGCACCAAAAAATTGATGCTTTCAAACTGTGGTGCTAGAGAAGACTCTGGAGAGTCCCTGGACAGCAAGGAGATCAAACCAGTCAATCCTGAATATTCATTGGAAGGACTAATGTTAAAGCTGAAGCTCTAATACTTTGGCCACACGATGTGAAGAACCAACTCATTGGAAAAGACCTCAGTGCTGGGAAAGATTGAGGGCAAGAGAAGGGGATGATAGAAGATGAGATGGTTGGATGGCATTGCTGACTCAATGGACATGAGTTTGAGCAAACTCGGGGAGACAGTGAAGGACAGGGAAGCCTGGCGTGCTGCAGTTCATGGGGGCTGCAAAGAGTAGCACACAGCTGAGTGACTGAACAACTCAACCCTGAGCCCCACGTTCCCCACACCTGCACACACCACTTTCATCTATTCCGCAAAACGAAGGCTTGGACTAGATGATCTCCAAGGTCTCTTTCAATCTGAAAACACTAAGGTCTTAACATAGAAGATTTTAAGAAGGAGGAATAACACATTGTGGCAGTTGATATACTCTAGAATGAAACAGAACTTGATTTAGGAACTCAGTTCCACCTCTTTCTATACTTGTTCCTGAAAAAAAATTTTTTCTGGCTGCACCATGGGGCATGTGAAATTTTGTTTCTCAACCAGGGATCAAATCCATGCCCCTGCAATGGAAGCATAGAATCTTAACCTAAACCACCAGAAAAGTCCCCTCTCATTGCCTATTTCCACCTAACTCCAGCCACTGTTCTAGGCCCTGACAATGCAAGAGCAAATTAGACTGTTGAGGTCCCTATCATCTCGGTGATTACATTCTTGTAGGACAGACAAAGAATCTAAAAACAATATAAATCTATGAGTAGATAATATGATCTTGGATAGTGATAATTACCATGCAGAAAAGTAAAGCAAGGGAAGAGAGTAATGATTAAGGAGGCTGTAAAGATGATTTAAATAGTGTGTGGGGGGATGTTCTCTGGGAAGTGCTATTTGAGAGAGTGAAAAGGTTTGAAGAGCATCCTCGAGAGAAGCAGCAGCATGAGTAAAATGTCCAGAGGAGGAAGGCAGACAGTCAGAGCACAGGTTTGCTACTTACTTGTTCCATTTTATTTTAGAGATAGTATAAATAAAATGGACTGGAATGGATGAATTTAACTCAGATGACCATTATATCTACTATTGTGGGCAAGAATCCCTTAGAAGAAATGGAGTAGCCCTCATAGTCAACAAAAGAGTCTGAAATGCAGTACTTGGATGCAATCTCAAAAACAACAGAATGATCTCTGTTCATTTCCAAGGCAAACCATTCAATATCATGGTAATCCAAGTCTATGCCCCAACCAGTAATGCTGAAGAAGTTGAGGTTGAACGGTTCTATGAACCTACAAGACCTTTTAGAACTAACATCCAAAAAAGATGTCCTTTTCATTATAGGGGACTGGAAAGCAAAAGGAGGAAATCAAGAAACTTCTAGGGTAACAGGCAAACTTGGCCTTGGAGTACAGAATGAAGCAGGGCAAAGGTTAATAAGAGTTTTGCCAAGAGAACGCACTGATCATAGCAAACACCCTCTTCCAACAACACAAGAGAAATTCTACACATGGACACTACCAGATGGTCAACACCAAAATCAGATTGATTATATTCTTTGCAGCCAAAGATGGAGAAGCTCTATACAGTCAGCAAAAACAAGACCAGGAGTTGACTATGGCTCAGATCATGAACTCCTTATTGCCAAATTCAGACTTAAATTGAAGAAAGTAGGGAAAACCACTAAACCATTCAGGTATGATCTAAATCAAATCCCTTACCATTATACAGTGGAAGTGAGAAATAGATTTAAGGGATTAGATCTGATAGAGTACCTGATGAACTATGGATGGAGGTTCATGACATTGTACAAGAGACAGGGATCAAGATCATCCCCAAGAAAAAGAAATGCAAAAAAGCAAATTGGCTGTCTGAGGAGGCCTTACAAATAGCTGTGAAAAGAACAGAAGCAAAAAGCAAAGGAGATAAGGACAGATATACCCATTTGAATGCAGAGTTCCAAAGAATAGCAAGGAGAGTAAGACAGCCTTCCTCAGTGATCAGTGCAAAGAGAAATAGAGGACAACAATAGAATGGGAAAGACTAGAGATCTCTTCAAGAAAATTAGAGATACCAAGGGAACATTTCATGCAAAGATGGGCTCAATAAAGGACAGAAATAGTATGGACCTAACAGAAGCAGAAGATATTAAGAGGTGGCAAGAATACACAGAAGAACTGTACAAAAAAGATCTTCACAACCCAGATAACCATGATGGTGTGATCACTCACCTAGAGCCAGACATTCTGGAATGTGAAGTCAAGTGGGCCTTAGGAAGCATCAGAGTCAGACACGACTGAAACAACTTAGCATGCACACACACACAAGAAGAACATAGTTAAGAGTAAGAAACCTATTAGGCATCCAGATGAGGATTTTAGGGAATGACTGGATATAAGAGGGCCTTGACAGTGACTTAAAAAGAAAATTGTTCAGCCTATAGATGACTTATCGATATATTTGGAGCCATTTGGTAGATGAAGCAACCTAGGGAGAGAGCATACACACAGGAGAAAAGAGGCCAAAGGCTAAATCTGGAACCCTCCCATAATTAGAAGCTATGAAGAAAAGAAGGACAAAGAAAGACAAGAAATAGCTGCCTATAAAATAAGGGCAACAACTGGAGAATGTAGCATCCCGAAGCCACCTACAAGTTACACGATCTAGGCTTTGAGCTTTGGCTTCCTCATCTGTAAAACAGTACTTACCTATAAGAACTTGCGGGGAATAAATAAAACTATGTATGTTAAGTACTATATATGTTAACTATATATGTTAAGTAAGAAAACCTAGCCATGATAAATATTCAATAGACTCTAATAGTTGGCAAAATGTAGAATGTTGTTTATACACATGACTATTGGACTATTTTCATACTGGAGTTAAGATAAGTAAAGATGAATGTGTTCCTTTATGAATATCTGAAGCCACAAAGTGGCAAGAGTAGGATTCACAGAAAATAACAGAAAATCAATAGGTAATTGACTTTCATTTTGGAGTGATGTGCGTATGCGTGTGCACGTACTTAAATGACATCATGACTAAGTATATGTTATTTTCTAGACCATCTTAGAAGTTTCCTAAAAAGAGAGTTTGTGTGTGAAGGTTGGAGGGAGAATAGAATAAAAAGAGTATTTATGAATGCTTAATATGTGTCCTGTACTATAATAGATTATTCAAATTTACTTACATAGACATAAAACTTCAGAAAACATGAGATAATATTAATATGTTCAATTTATTAAAGGGTATTCTAAAAAATTTAAAACTTGAATAAAAGCAATAATCAAAAATGCTAATTACCTATCAGTTTATTTTCTTCTCTTGACATAAAAATTATTCATTATAAAAGCTACTATTTATTGAGTATCTACTATGCTCAAGGAACTGGAGCTCATAATTTACATGTATTTTTTCATTTTCAAAACAGTCCCACAGAAAGATAGGTGCTATTATCACCATTTTATAGAAGATATACTTGAGGGAATTCCCTAGTAGTCCAGTGGTTAGGACTCTGTACTTTCACTGCTGAGGGTCCAGGTTCAATCCCTGGTCAGGGAACTAAGATCCTATAAGCTATGCAGCATGGGGAAAAAATTCAAGAAATAGAAAAAAATTAAAAATAAAGAAAAGAAGATATGTCAATACTTGAGACCCAATGGGTTTATGTAAGTTGTTTTAAAAATAGAGTTAATAAGTCACAAAACAAGACCATGGACTCCAGTTTTTCTCATTACAAAGGCCTCACTGCATTCACTATACTAGACTATCATCATAATATTTTGACAGTTATTCTTCATGTTCAACCTTCCTAATGTTTTAATTTTCATTTATAAACAGATATTTTCTGCTTAAACAGTTCAAAATATATTAGAACAAGAAAGGACACATCCAGTTCTATGTTACTTTACACACTTACAAGATTTACAAATCCCTTATAAAATGTAAGCCAAGATCAAAACAAGAAAAACTCCAGAATTTCTGAGTCTAAAGCTTACCAGGGAACAACTTGCTTCTAATGCTATCAATGTATGATATGGGGGCAGGCAGTGTCAGCCAAACAAATAGTGTGTGGAATCAGTCAGGCTGTATGCCAGCCAACAAAGGAAATGAATCTATTCTGTTGTGGACTGAATGGCTGTGTTCCCCCTAAAGTTCACATGCTGAAGCCCTAGCTCTCAACGTGATGGTATTAGGAGCAGGGGCCTTTTATTCATGATTAAATTTAGATCAGGTCATGAGGGTGGTATATTCATGGTGGGTAAGTGCCTGCATAAAAATAGTGAGAGAGAGAGCTCTCGCTCCTTCCATGCACACAGATCAAGGATTGGGCATGTGAGCAGGCAAGAGAGAGTAACTGAATACAGGCCAGGAAGAAGGCCTTTACTAAGAACTGAATATACTAAATTCCTATAGTTCTTATATATAGTAATATAAGAACTATATTACTATAAGAACTATATAGTATAGTTTTGAATATTACTAAGAATGAATATTTGGGTACCTTAGACTTCATAGCCTAAAGAACTATGATAAATAAATAACTGTTATTTAAAATGACCCAGTCTACAGTATTTTGTTATAGCAGCCCAAGCTAGTCATTGACTAAGACACTCAGTAACATAGCTAATAACATAGAGCTGGAGTTATATGTGATTCAGGACATTCAGAATTAGTCTAGCTGGTCTTTAAAGAACATAGAGTGTATTGATAGATTTTGACAATTGCTACAGATCTCACTGACTAGTCATGGCCATGTAGAGAATGAAATTAAAACAAAGAAATCAAGCAAAAGTGATCTCTGAGTTGACAGCAATTACTACTGGATAACTTAGAATTTAGGAATATATCAATTTTTTCAGTATTTCTAATACTTCTTCCTAATTATGTTTGAATTTGACTATTATGGGTTGCCATAATGGAATGCATGGTTTAACAAACATCATTCTAGAACCTGAGAAGCCAAGATCAAAGTGCCAGAAGATTAAGGCTTTCAAAGGTCCACCTTCTCACTGTGTCCTCACATGATGGAGTAAAAGACAACTTCTCTGGTGTCTCTTTTTATAAGGACACAAATCCCATCATGAGGGCCCCATCCTCATGACCTCATCTTACCCTTTTAACCTCCAAAGTCCCCATCTTCAAATACTATCACATTGGGGGTTAGAATTACAACATATGAATTTTAGGGAACACAACATTCAGTCCATAACAGGAGGGATGTGTTAACTCTGCCTAGGGTTATGGACTAGGAGTAGGGCATTGCAGAAGAATTGACCCCTGAGGTCTCAGGACACATAAGAGGTCGCCAGTGAAGAAACAGTGAAGGCATACATTGTAGAAAGACTAGCAGGGGAAAAAAAACACAGGGGGAAGAATGAAAGGTGATTGTTGCATTATGGATAGAATAAGGAGTAACTATAGGATAGGAAACAGCGAATGAGGCAGAAGATTAGTTTGAGACCAGATTATAGAAAGTCCTGAGCATGACTCTGAGAAGCTTAAAATTTCTTTGTATGGGCAGCAGGAAGCTGATGAAATTGTGTGTGTGTTATTAACAAAGTTTGTTGTTTGGAATAAAGTACTACAACTAAATTTAATATTTTAAATTGATTTTTTATAAGTTTTTATGATGAAATAACAACAACATAGAGAAAGCAAGAATAGCACAAAGAACTCCTGTATAGTCTTTACACAGATTTACCAATTATTACTATTTGGCCACATATACCTTATTCATATATAAGTATATAATAAGGTATATATATATCTTATATATATATAGATTTCTCATATATATAAACATATATATTTCTTATATAGACACATAGATATGCTGGGTATGTATACACACACACACTTATATATATTCACACGTATATACACACATTTTTTCCTGAACTAAGTGAGAGTAGTTCATCCTTTTACCTCTTAAGAGTTCATGTGTATTTTCCAAGAAGGAAGGCATTCTCTTTTATAACCAAATTACAATTTTCAAATTCAAGAAATTTTAATCCATACAATTCCAATTTTGTCAATTGTCCTAATAATGAGTTTTACACTGTGAAAAATTTTACCCTGTAGAATCAAATACGGGACCATGTATTGCATTTCATTTTCTTGTCTCTTTCATGTCCTTTAATCTACAAAGTTCCTCAGCCTTCTTTTTCATGATAATGACATTTTTAAAAAACATTGAGAATTTTTAAAGAAAATGATAAGCTAAAAATACTTTATTATTGAAAAATCACTAAGGTCAGTGAAAAAGAGATGAATGAATGAGAAAATAAGGGGCAGGGAGGTGACTTGGGAGAAACAGCTTGAGGTGATAAAGATTCATTTGGAGGGTGAAAAGGGCACCCACATGGGAAATTCAACAGCATTCAGTGTTGCTTTTGTGAGAAAAGTAAAGAAATTAAAGTTTGCTTCTAGCTTGGTCCATTCAATGGATGGTGATAGGATTATAAGTAAAGATTTTTCCTTCTGTTTGATTCTAGGTGAAGGAGGACAACCAGTTTTGCTTTTGAGTGCTAAGTGGATCTAAGTATCATGCAGTTGGAAATAAGACACAGAGCTCTGTGTGTAAGATATCTTACCCTAGGTAAGCCTATCTTCTGCTTAGCTTTCCATCTTCCAGCTGAGACTTGTACACAGGAGATGCTTAAGATGGATTGTAATCTGACAACAATCTCATAGTAGCTTAAGGGAAAGGCAAAAGGGTCGTCAAGTTTTCTTCCAGGCAGATGAGGGCTGGGAGGATTCTGGGGATTTCCCTGCAGAATTGAGGAAGCCCTGAGCTGATCAGGGCATCTCCTCCCCTGCTGAAGAGACTCAAACAGGAATTAATGGGGTCCCAGAGGAACAATGCTTTGTACCAACTTCACAATCCCCCATCCAGAATTTCCAAATCTGGAAAACTCCTATAGAACATTTCACCTACACTTCTCTTCTACTGTACTCTCCCACAGTCGCCGTGGGGTTGGGAGGGAGTGTGCAAAAAGGAATCAGACCATCCAGTTGGTCATTTATTGGCTCATCATTTATTCATCTATTCAAGAAATATATAGTGAATGTCTATAATGTGTCAGATGCTGTGCTAGGTTCTTCAAGTATGGCAATTAACAAACAGATTTGACATCATCATTGCCTTTCCAATCTATCAAGGGAATCATATTAAATAAATAATTAACAGTAATTGTTAAGTGCTACAAATGGGGATGCTGAGTGCAGTCAGAGTGTGTGAGAAGGAGACACCCGGCTTGGTGTACAGGCTCAGGGAAGTCTTCCCAGAAAAGGTGACATGAGAGGGTAAGGAGGCAGCTGGGTATAAAGGCTGAGGAAGCAGGGAGGATGAGGCAGAGAGAATGCCAGTCAAAGCAAACTGCACCAAAAGGACCCAAGGCTGGAAGGAACTTGGCCTAAATGTGTAAGTGAAAGCTTAACTATGGCTAGAAGGAAGAGAGAGCGCCTGGGGTGAGGTCTTTATGCTAAGAGATCATCAGCCACGGGTGGGTGGTGGGAGGGTAGTGGGGGGGTGGTTACTGGAAGGATGTGCATAATCAGCTACTGCCTATCAGGTCCCTCTGGTTGTGAAGTGGAGAAGAGATTAGAAGATCAAAGGTGAATGTATGAAGAACAGAATAATACAGTTTTTCCCTCTTAGGACACACATTTATTAATAATATAAGAGGTAATACAGAAACATAGCAAAGGAGCATGTCCCTGAGCAGGACTGGACCTCCCTGCTCCTGAAACACAGCCTAGCTCCACATGGGTAAGGCCAGGGATTCTAGAAGTCCTGGCCATCTCCAGGGAAGAAGAGGAACAAGACTCCCTCTCCAGGTGGGTCCTCAGGACTGCCTTGACCTTCAAGGGAGAAACCTGACCCCAAACAGTTTGCCTGCTCTCTCTCTCTTTATGCCAGCACATACGCCAACTCCAAAATCTTTCAGCCTGACCAACTCAGTAATCCAACTACTGCTCTGTAATCAAAGAATGCTCTATCTCTTAGGACCTTGCTCCATATTTTGTTTGTACAGTATTTGAATAAAAATCATACTTGAGATGATTTCACCTTTAAATTTACTGTCTATAAAGGCTCATCAAAAGATGGCTGTGAAGTTTGCATTAAGAATCATAGTCATGTGTTATCATATATAAACTACTTCACTCAACTAGTGCAGCATTTACTCTGGCTTACTTCCATATTCCAAGACTTTAATGCTGCCTGCTGGCAATAGGAACACTGCTGGAATTCATTCTTGAACAGAACTTTTTCTGAACTGGAACTTGACACTAAAAAGCAGTGAAGAAAACTTGTTACCATTCATTTATTTTGGACTTAAATTCAAAGGGTGAGAGGAACAGGAAGGACAATAGTTCTTTGACACAAGCAAGTGAAGGCCAAAAATCTCTTTGTTAGACTTAATAGCCTGAGGTAGAATAGTCAGCAAAACAATTTTGCAAAGTAGATCTTTGCAAAGGAGGGGAAAGATAAGATAAATACATGTAATGAAGCGTACTAAGCAACTGCAAATGTTGTACCTGGACCCTCTAAATTCTAAAAATTCCCAGCTCTTCATTCATGTGGAATTTGATTAAAAAGAATGATAAAATTATATATTCAGAAGTTAAAGGAACTTGGACATTTGAAGTTGAACTTTTTTGCTTTCATTTTTGCATTTGTATGAAAATCATATCCAAATATGACATGAAATGAGTACTGTATTATTAAAGTGGCTATTACTATTATTCCCAAAATAGTAACAGCTACTTAAAATGTACTACTTGAAACTTATGCTTCAAGCATGATTCTATTACTTCCACTTATTTCCTAATTGTGACTTTGGGCCCCAAAGGACAACAGCAACTTTCAGAAGCATAAATTTAGTAGTTTAGTGCTGAAAAAAATGTCTTCCTAGAAGATGTGAAAGTGTGTCTACACTTTACTTTCTTATTACTGTACAGATCTTCCTAAGATAAACTTACACTCTTTTTTTGGACTAAGATTTATGAATAACTGTCAAATTAAAAAGAAATGGTTTGAACAAAAGCAAATTACTAGCAGACCAGCAGATTATTAAAATTCCACAACTGTATTTCCATCATGTTCTACATTATGCTTGTCCACAGCCAACCACTGCCAAAACACTAGCAATCTCAGAAAACAGAAAGATGTACAAAGCAATTTTCTTTCAGACCATGTTAATTTTCCTTTCTGAACTTTAATATTCACAGTATACTATGAAGTTTCTTTCTCTAGCCATCTCTCCACTACCCACAAACGCAGCACACACTTCTTTTTTCCCTTACTCTGCGCACCATTCAACCCAGGAATCTGGAAAAGAGGAAATGGAAGGGCAGTTTACAAAGCTGACTTAACTTGGCTTATATTCTTAAAAAATTTGGCCTAGAATAGCCAGATATATTCTAATCATAATAGTTATACGACTCAGACGAGCTCAAATTCTACGAAATCAATCATCTTTTTTTTTTTTAAATTTAAGCAGACTTTCCAGATGAGAGAGTTAAGTACTCTTTTAGTTTACCATGCCTTGGGGTCATTTTGTTCCCATAATTTTATAAACCCATAATTACAGGTAACTTTTAATTGGTTCAAATTATTCTTAAAACCATGGGAGGGAGAAAAACTGCTAGTTGTTCCTCAATATTCAGTCTTTCCTTCTTTCCCCAGAATTTTAGGTGAACACAAAACTACTTTAGCTAGAGACTCATTTCTCTTGCAAACCAAGTTTTGCCATTGGCATGTGAGTGGATATGACTGTGGGATTTTTTAGGTCACATTAGAAAACTGCTTGCCTTTACTTCCTTGTTACCTGTATTTATTACTTAATAATACTTAATAATTTACAAATTGATGTCGTCCAGGCAAACCAGAATGGTTAATCACCATGTCTGAACCTTTTACTCAAGCCCCAATTACAAAGGTTTAGCAAGAATTTATTAAAAGCCTGATGGTCACAGACCACATCTAAATTCCAGAGAACTCCATCGTGGTGGGAGACGATTCCTTATGAGACCAAAAGTTGCTAGAGAAACTCTGCCTCTTCCTCCAAGTCACCTTTTCCCAGGTTTGACAAAAACTGAATTGCTGGAAATGCTCCAGATAATTTACCCTAAGAAGATTCATAAGCAGGACCTTGAAAGTAGATGGGAGAACACATCTGAGAAGGAAATGCAATTCTGTCATTTTGAAGCATGTGTTGCTGTTGTTTAGTCGCTCAGTCCTGTCTGACTCTTTGCAACCCCATGGATTGTAGCCCACCAGGCTTCTCTGTCCATGGGATTTCCCAGGCAAGAATACTGGAGTGGGTTGCCATTTCCTTCTCCAGGGGATCTTCCCCACCCAGGGATTGCATTGACAGGTGGATTCAACCCAAGGATCAAACCCATGTCTCCTGTATTGGCAGTGTATTCTTAACCCCTGAGACACCACAGAAGACCACAGCATGTGTAGCTAATGAAATAATCCTAAAATATTATCTATCAAAGGTCTGGAGCCTCCCTGTGGCTCAGACAGCAAAGAATCTGCCTGCAGTGCAGGATCCCTGAGTCAGGAAGATCCCCTAGAGAAGGGAATGGGCTACCCACTCCAGTATCTTGCCTGAAGAATTCCATGGACAGAGAAGCCTGGTAGGCTACAGTCCATGGGGTCGCAAAGAGTTGGACACGACTGAACGAGGAACACACTTATTATAGGTCCTCACTGTAGTCTACACTAATTATCTAGAATCTACCAAAATTAGTATCTTAACCTGAGCTCCCCCAGAAGCTGATCCTGGGCCAGGTACTGGACTACAAGTAGTTTATTTAGGAGATGATCCCAAAAGGCACTAGTGAGAGGCTGGGGAAAGAGAAGGAAGAAAGGAAGCCAGTAAGGGATGATGATAAGCAGGTTACTGATGAAGGTAGCTGGGACTACATCCCATTGGGACCCTTGAGAGATTTTCATGCATCGGAGTTGTTCTCCACCAGAAAGGAAAGGAAGCTGGGATGTTTATCCCTCTAATTCGCTAGCATTTTGGCCTGGCAGTAGGAAGCCTTTGGCATCATTGAAACAGTGATGTCCAGGGAATGTGGACAGAATATAGACCAACAGTCCTGCTATAACTGACCTATCCAAATTATATCCTGAGTCTTACTTCTTATCTTTCCTACAGTGACAACCCTAGTCCAAGCCAACGTCAACTCTCTCCTGAAACGCTGCAGCTGCTTCCTCATCGGCTTCCTTGCCTGTATTCTTCCACCCCACCAAATCCCCACAAAACCGCCCAAATGATTTTCCCAAAGCATGATTCCAATTATATCATCCTTACTCTGCCAAGAATTCAGAGATTACAGAACAGAATCCAGCTTCCTTACAGACTTCAAAGCCTTTTACATGATCTTCTGCCCCACTATTTCTGACCTTATCCCCTCAGTAAAGTTGGTTGACTACCCAGTAACCCACTCTGTGTTGATTAGACTTGTCTCAACCTTTGTTCTGTTGTTCCTTCTGTTAATATTGCTCTTTCCAGTGGATCACCTTCTAACCACACAGGTATAACTCAATATCACCTCCCCACAAAGGCTTCCTCTTACTATCTTTGCCCTAACCACCTTATAAACTGCCTTTCCTTAGCTCACTTATCAGTCTCCCTAATTATCTTTTTATATGTTTTCATATTTCTTGTCTGCACACCAGAAAGTAAACTCCTGCTAGTCAGGGATTTGGCATGCCTTATTCAAAGCTATAGGGGCTTCCCAGGTGGTACAGGGGTAAATAATCCACCCACTAAGGCAGGAGACACAGGAGATTCAGATTCAATCCCTGGTTTGGAAAGAAACCCTGGAAGAGGGAATGGCTACTTACTCCAGTATTCTTGCCTGGAGAATTCCATGGACAGAGGAGCATGGTGGGCTACAGTCCATGGGGTCGCAAAGAGTCAGACATGACTGAGCAGCAGGGCATGCTCGCAGGAATTCAAAGCTATATCCCCAGTACCTAGAACATACTAGGGATTTCAGAAATATTCATCACTGAAGAAATGTTTCCAAGGTTAATGAGGTTGAATGAAAGGGCCTCTCTGTCTTATACATTGCAAACATAACTTCAATATACCCTGTTTATCGTTGGTATACAATAATTAAGAAGAGATGGTTTGCTAAGAAAAGGCAAAACTGGTGAGATTATGGAAATTTTCTCATCAGTGGAGTCCCAGTTAGTGGAGTTCTACTTCTGAAGAGGTTTTTAATGATAATGTTCTAGCTATTTTTAGAAAGAAAATAAAACGACAACTTTCAATTTTTCTATTTCCCCTTAAGTAAACCCATTTGTAGCTTTCAGTTAAAATTGTTCTGTTTCAGGGTTTAGTCATGCATTGAAAAATTACTGAAACTAACAGCATCAGAAAACATAACAATTTCCAGGAGGTAAATTATTGCTTTCTTAAAATCTGAAAGCTTTTCTTGTTTGAATACTTAAATTAAGGTGGTTATATTTTATTTTCCATGTGGTATTTCCTGCCTTCTCTTTCTACACATTGGCTAATTTAGTCATTAGATCACATCTCATCTTATATAAAGACCCTGAAATTAAAAAATGTTTGGATAAAGTCAGCAAATTTTAAACAGGAAAAAATAAATGCACACTGTCAGGGTTCAATAGGATGCTGATGGCAGAACACAACACTCCACGGTGAGCATCAAAGCCCCCAAAATACAGCTCCCACATTCCAGCCTTCCTCCCTCCCCCTTCTTCCCCTGCCCATGCCACTGACTTGGTCTGTACTTGCTCATCTCCAATCCTCTCCTCTAATGCCTTTTGTCTTCCTTCAAGTCCCAGCCTGTGTCCCCTCTTCTATAAAGCTCTCTCCAACCCCCCAGGGAATCACTAGGTGCTTTTTTTTTTTTTTTCCTGTGCTGAGTGCTCAGCTTATGTTGGGTAAAACATGCCTAATGTTCCCCTTTTCAAATGGCAATGTAATGTCCTACCTCCCACTGGATAATCTCTCAGGGCAGGAACTGTGTCTTTATTCTGGAATCCTCCAGTCTTATATTTTCCTGGGAAGTCTCAATGTGTGTCTCTGTGTGTGTGTGTGTGTGTGTGTGTGTGCATATGTGTGCTCAGTCGAGTCTGACTCTTTGCAACCCCATGGACTGTAGCCTCCCAGGCTCCTCTGTCCATGGGACTTCCAGGCAAGAATATTGGAGTGGGTTGCCATTTCCTACTCCAGGGGATCTTTTTGACCCAGGGATCGAACCTGAGTCTCTTGCATCTCCTGCATTGGCAGGCAGATTCTTTACCTCTGCACCACCTGGGAAGCCCAGGAATAAATAGTGTTCTTTCAATACACTCCAGGGATCTGAGAGAGTATGCTCTGCATACTGCAGAACGACAACAGTTGTTTTCGTTGTTCAGTTATTCATTAATGTCCGACTCTTTGCGACCCCATGGACTGTAGCATGCTAGGCTTCCCTGTCCTTCACTATTTCCCTAGTTTGCTCAAACTCATGTCCATTGAGTTGATGATACCATCCAACCATCTTGTCCTCTGTCATCCCCTTCTCCTCCTGCCTTCAATCTTTCTCAGCATCTGGGTCTTCCAATGAGTCGACGCTTTGCATCACTGGCCTTGGTAGTTGTTAATAAAGATGGGATGGGAGGAGATTGAGGGAGAGACTTGCTATGCTCCTGTCTCCTCCTTTTCTTTATATTCTCCTGGTCTCAAGATGGGGCCAGAGACTAGTTAAGAGTCTGGACTGAGGTTCTGACTTGCTACACTACCTCTAACACCACAAGTAAGATACTATCTCGCAAGTCTTTTAATTAACGTCTTCTACCTCCTTTTATGAATAGCCTTTATGAATACTCTCTCATCTATTTTCAGTCCTCAAGGACTCTTGTACCCTAAAGCTATTCACCTTTTCTTCTACTGACTTTAATAATCAGTAGAATAGGGCTTTCCTATTCCTTAACACTTCTAGATCCCAAAGTTCAACCTAAGAAGGTTGGTTTACAGGTTATTTAAGTTACTTAAACTAAGGTATGAACATAGGAGTGTTCCTATTTTAAACAAAATTCTAATAAATTCTAAGACTATTTTTATCTTGAAAGCTGCCATTTTTGGCTAACTGCAGCACCCTGCTTCTAAGCCTTCTTTCATATAAAATAAACTTTTATGAAAAACAGACATACTTAATAACTATTCACTAATTACTAACTTGCATATTGTGACAACTTGCATATTGTGACAGTTAATTTTATGTGATCTTGGACGCAATGCCCAGACAAAATACTATTTTGGGTGTGTCAGTGAAGGGTATTTCTGAATGAGACTAACATTTGAATCAATGAACTCAGTAGATTGCCCTCCCTAATGTGAGTGGGCAGCATCCAATCCACGGAGAGCCTGAATAGAACAAAAAGCAGAATAATTTGCTCCTTTTTCCCTGCCTCGTGCTTGATCTGGAACATCTCTAGCTCCTTCCTTTGGACTGGGATTCATACCATCTGCTCCCCTGGTCCTCAGGCCTTTGAACTCAGTCTGAATTACAGCATGGGCTTTCCTGAGTCTCCAGTTCGCAGACGGCAGATTATGGGACTTCTCAGCTTCCACAATCACATAAACCAGTTCCCCCAAATAAATGTATCTATAGCAAACTCCTGATTTCGCTGTTACTCTGAAGAACACTGACTAATACAGATATATTATAAATAAAAACTACTATCAAATAAATCACCAAGGTCACTTCTAGCTCACTGGTTAAAGCAACCAATGCTCCATAAGACAGAGGTTCATCTCCACGTATTAAATTTCTGATTTAGTTCCAACGATTTCAAATTCTTCTCTAGTCTATTTTTGGCCTCATCTTCCAAATTTAAGCAAAAATAAAAAGCCTTCATTTACCTTGAACTCTGTCACATTTTGAGCAAGTGTTTTTGCTTCAGCCTTTAAATACCAGTCCAAAAAATGAACATAGCAAATGTGTTAGTTTTTGGTGTTTTCTTTTTTTAAAAACTGCTAAACTCTGTATTTGACCATATAAAGTAAAATTACTTCATGATTTTAAGAGAGGGTTTTCTTCAATGCAGTTTGAAAAATATTTTAAATTAATAATGTAAATGTTATTCTAATGTCACCATTTCTCTTTAAAGTTGTAGGAAGAAGTTAAAGATCACTTTCCTTTTCTCATCCCCATTTCTGTGGAGACCACCACTGTCGGCAGCTGGGTACACATCCTTTCCAAATATTTTCCATGTTTAGATAGATATATGGGTATCAATTTATGTTATTTATTAAAGTATAATTATATTTATTGATCTACATTTTTTTGTATGTTTCTAATTTAACATGGATACTTTCCCATGTCACTATTTGGGATCCATTTTATTCTTTCTTTAAAGGTTATGTAACATTCAATTATTTATATATACCATAATTTATACACATTTTCTTCTACTGTCTAAGTTTGTTTTATTTGTGTGGGAGAAGCTCATGCAATGGACTGAAGGTTTGTATTCCCTAAAATTCCTATGTCTAAATCCTAACCCCTAAAGTGATGGTATTAGGAGGTGAGCCCTCTGAACAGTAACTAGGTCATGACGGTGATGCTCTCATGAATAAGATTGTTGTCACTGTTTAGTTGCTCAGTTGTGTCTGACTCTTTGCCACCCCCATGGACTATAGTCCACCAGGCTCTTCTGTCCATGGGATTCTCCAGGCAATAGTGGAGTGGGTTGCCATTGCCTTCTCCTAGGGATCTTCCCCACCGAGGGACTGAACCCAGGTCTCCTGCATTGGCAGGAGATTCTCTACCACTGAGCCAGCAGGGAAGCCCAGGGAACAGCATTACTGCCCTTACAAAAGTGACTCCAGAATGCTCTTGCCTTCCTTCCACCACATGAGGATACAATGAGAAATCGGCAGCCTGCGAATAGGAAGAGGGCTCTCACCATGTCAGCACCCTGATCTCATACTTCCAGCCCCTAGAACTATTAAAAATAAACTTCTGTTCACAAGCCACCTAGCCTATGGTACTTTCTTAGAGCAGTCCAAATGATCAAGACATCTGGCCTACCCCTACTTTAGTAAGAATATATGATGAGGACTTCCTTTGGTTTCATTTCTTACAAACTTTCTTCCTTCAACCCACTGTCTCCCTCAATCAATCACGTTTTCTGAATGGCCAATTATGAAAGAACTGGCCTCACAGCCCAGCCATATTTTCTTCATTTCTCATTCATTCTTCCCTGCATCCTGTCCCTCTACTCTTCTGAAACTGTTCTTGCTAAAGACACCCATACCCACACAGTTGCCCAGTTCAGGAACTTTTCTTCCCAGTCTTCATCTTACTCGACATGGCTGCATCCTCTTAATCCTGGTTTCCTGAAGTCCTTTCCTCCCTTGTCTTTTGGGATAGCATTCTCTTCTGGTTCTTCTCCTACATCTAACAGCTATTTCTCCACTTTCTCTGTTTGTCAACCACATGACCTGTCTCTGTCATGTCAGTGTCCAGAGTTCTATTCTTGGCTCATCCTTTTTTCTCCTTCTACATGTCTTTCGGGTGTTCTCATCCTCTCTGATAGTTTCAACTATCAGCTATACACTGCTGCTGCTGCGTCGCTAAAGACGTCCAAATCTATCTGTAGACCCCACTGTTCTCCTGACCTACAAAGGCCCAGATTTATCCTTCAGTATCTCCAAAGGGGTACCTTAGATTGACAACAAAACTCTCCTTGTCTATAGCTGAACTCATGATTTCTCCCCTCTTGTCAAAACTTGATCTTCTGCCTATCTTCCATAACATAGTCACATTTCCACCCATCCTTGAGGTCCAAACTAAAAAAAATCAGTTTTCTTCAACTCCTTGCCCATTTTCGTATGTTTTTAATCAGTTCTTTTACTGTTTCTCTGAAGTAATCCATTCTGTTACTACCACATTTCTAAAGAAATATTCATCAGTCCTTGTCTGAATCATTACACTTCACAACTGATCTCCTAGCCTTTAGCCACACAACCTTCAAGTCATTTTATTGCCAATGAAGTTATTATCTGATATAATGTATGTGAGTCCCCTGTTTAAAGACCTCTAACATCTCCTAACAGTCACAGGATTTTAAGATGCATATAATTATATATACTATATGAATATAATAACGCATATTACAAACACATGCACACACAAGTACATAAAAGGCTGTTAGTCATTAGACTCCATTTTACTGAAGCATCACCCCTCACTAATTGTCCTCTTTCAGTCACTCCTCAAGCTGTCTGGGCACTTGAGCCCAGGTCTTTGTTCAGGGTATTTCATCAGCTTGTAATTCCCTCTCTCTCCCTCTTCCTAATAATCTGATTTTTCTACTAGGACTCACCTCAGAACTATTGCTATCTCCTCTGTAATAGTTCTCCCAGCCCTCTCGTCAGTTACAGGAATACAAACTTCAAGTTCTGTGCATTCACAGCTCTTAGCTCATACCTCTCTTGTTCCATGTATCACCTGGTAATTATTTTTCTCTATCTGTTGTCTCCACAATGGCATAAATCCTTAATGAACAAAGTTCACATCTTTGTATCCTATCACAGTGCTGTGTATTGCAGGTACTATACACCAACAAATATATTTGAGTTTACTATTTGGAAAGACCAAATAGTGTGGTCAGGTCTCCAGCCTGCATCTCCAGTCTACTGTGCTCCAGATGACAATGCATGTCACAATGGTGACTAGAAAATTTAGCAAATTTAGGTTGGGTGTTCTGTTTACATTTTTGTATTAGTAACATAGTTCTAGGATCAGCATTTCATCAGCAATTTCACTGGGGATGAACCCAGAAAACTTTCTCTGTTTGGAAGAGAAGAAAGCAGTTAAGATGATCCTGTTCAATTTTTAGAATCAGGAGGATGTTTTCAATGAAAGACTACATAAGGGCAGATGAAATGCTAAGTGGAAAGGATGCAGATTATCTTCCTTATCTCAGAGTAAGTTAGCATTACTTCCAAGTTGGACTTCATGTATTTCCTAACAAATCTTTATTTTCAAAATTTCCTCCTGAGTACAGACAGTAAAAACGAATGAAATATTTATTGACTAGAGCTCTCTGGGATATAGTAGAGAGCAGGGAGGCCTGATGTGCTGCAGTTCATGCAGTCGCAGAGTCAGACACGATTTAGCAACTGAACAACAGCAAGAGCTCTTTTACCCTTAAGTTCATTCATCACAAAGGAACTCTTTGAACTTCAAATATGAGGATCTGGAAATACTGTTAAGTTAGATATATAAGCAGTAGCAGGAGGTACTGTTCCTTAAATCTGTCCCACATTTAATAAATGCTTCCACTGAGGCCACTTGTCTCCTAAAAGCCGTATGTTCTGTTTAGATTTATACAGTATAGTTTTCATGGCTGTTTATGCTAGATTTCAGTGTGGAATCACTCAATCAATGCAGTAAACACTGCAAGAAGATCCTCTGACTGCTAGGCATGGAAAATGCAAACCCTTGCAAAAGCAGTTATCAGCAAACAGGCAGTAGTCCTTACGTTCCCTGGTTACTGCCTAAGATTTAAAAAAGCTCAGGAAAGCAACATGACATAGTAGAAAGAGCTTTGAAGAAAGGCAAACTGGGCTTATACCCACACTCCATTACTTACTATTTAACCTCAGGCAAGTCACTTGACCTCTCTGAGCTTTCCTAATCTTTTCAATAAGATGAATTCTACCTATGTTAAACAAGAGATGAGATAATTTCTATCAATGATCAAATGAATGAATGATAGTCACTTTCCAACCTTCCACATCTTAAAAACAGGTGTGCATAGAATGACTTGCTTACAAACCAAAGGAAATTTTAACATACAGTCCTAGATTCAAAAAATTTATAAGGCAGAAGTCTCAGCTAACAGATGAAATGTTAATGAAAATCAAAGTATTAAGTTATATACTATAATATGAACTTTTCATATGGAATTAATTTTTATGTAGAAAGTAGTAAATAACTGATGAAACTTGTTTTAAAAATTGTTTATTCATTATGACAGTCTGGTTGTTCTAATAAGGTTCTTTGACCTTGGGACTATATTTAAAAAAATAACTAATATTTTTGTAACTTATATATGAGCTCTGGAGTTTAATTAATAACCACAACACAAATTCAATGGGAAAAAAAGAATACCAAAAAAAAAAAAAAAGAAAGAAAAACAAGCAAACAAAATAAAAAAAAAAATATTCATGGGAACAATATTTAAAGAGTTTATTTAGAAAATGCAAAGAAATATTTTTCCTTTATATGGAATTTCTTAACCTGAGGCATTTGAGATGCTAGATGCTTTCAAATATAAAAATCATATTTATTAAAGGGTTTTACTGTCAATTTTTGGTACTGTACCAAACAAATCACTATTATTCATATTAATTTTAAAAAATGTATATAATTATTTCCATTATGTTTCACATATTTTCATTTTATTAAGAATGTTTTTCACCTTACTAAAAATATGGTAGTTCATTCATTCATCAGGCACACATTTTTGGGTTATTTAAATAATTAATGTAATTACACAAATTTTTCAAGTAATTCTGCCTGAATTTGATTCATTTAGTTCCAGTTCTTTATCTGAAGGGTAATGGCTCATTTTGGCAAACTATTTTAAATCTATAAGCTTTATAGTAAAGGATTTGGATTGCATAATATTTGGATTATCTTTTTGGTACTAAGTGAGCCAGTAGACAAGTACTTCTAGTGAGAATACTTACTCTGAAAGTAAACACACAAAATTTTTGTTAAAAAAATAAATGTTAACTGAAAACATTAATTTTAACAATTTTTCTTAAGATCTTTTAAGTCTGCAATCTCTGTGGTATGGCATTTTAATTCTAGTCAGCCTTTTTTCTACCACCTGAAGGTACTGAATGTGTAGAACAGCACTGTCCAATAGAACTTTCTGCCGTTGGTGAAATGTTACACACGGTCCAGTGCAGTAGCCATTAGCCAGATGTTGCTACTGAGCATCTGAAACGTGGTGTGACTGATGAACTGAATTTTTTATTTTAATTAATTTAAATTTAAACAGCTACATGTGGCTACTGACCACTACATTGGACAGTGTAGGGCTAGAAGGCATGTTGAAATAACTGGAGCAAGCAGTGGGCCAATATGCTTACTATGTCCTCGGGCCGCGTCTCCTCAAGCTCTTCAACTCTTACCTACCCGTAGCAGGATACAAGTTAAGTCTCGTCTCCTCCGTGACGCTTTCACTGAGCACTCTAATCCACATGCATGTCTCTCTCTTCTGAACTCCTAAATACTCACCTGTTTTATAATGGAATTTAGTACCTGGTTATACACCACGGACAACAGTTTACTTTTAATGTATGTAAACTTTAGCACAAAAACAATACAAATAATAGTACCAGCTTCTATTCACTGGAAGGTTACAATGTTAAATATTTTATACACATCTTATTTCATCTTTTAAAATAATTTTACTTATTTATGTTTTGGTTGTGCTGGGTCTTCTTTGCTGCACAGACTTTTCTCTAGTTGTGGCAAGCAGAGGCCCCTCTCTAGTTGCGGTGTGCGGGCTTCTCATTGCAGTGGCGTCTCTGTTTCTGGAGCACAGGTTCTAGGGCACTCCGGCTTCAGCAGCTGTGGCATGAAGCCTCAGTAATTACAGTTCCCAGGCTCCAGAGCGCAGGCTCAGCCGTTACGGAGCATGGGCTTAGTTGCTCCATGGCGTGTGGGATCTTCTCAGCCCAGGACCAGGGATCGAACCTGTGTCTCCTTGGAGACATGAGCAGGTGGATTCTTTATCACTGAGCCACCAGGGAAGCCCTTATTTCATCTTTCTAATAGGTCTCTAAAGCATGTATATATAAATGTAAAATTATAATTTCTATTTTACCTATGAGGAAACTGACTCAGAAACATGAAGTTACTAGCCCAGGTCAAAACAGCTAGTCAGGGGCAGAGCTGGAATTTGAAACCAGGTGCATGACTCCAGTAATACAGGGTAGGGACCTTGTCAGAGTAGGCACAGTCATATGAGATACTTTGGCCTGAGCTGATTACTGGAAGCCATAATAAACAAAGCTCAGTTTGTGTGAGAAAATTAATTGGTAACCATTACAGCTTAAAGGGAATAAAAGATTATGATTCAATTTAAATTAGAAGAGTATTTCACGTATAGTGAGAGAACCAAAGTTCTTTCATCATAGTCTAGATATAGCAATACCACCTTCTTGTAGACAAGTTGCTCCCTCTAGTGAAAAGTGATGGGAATACCATATCCTCAAATATTCAAAGGAGAAAAATCTCTGCAGAAGCTATCTATACTTTCCTAAGGGGTCTTTTGGAAATCTGTGCAGGTGAGTTCTATATATTACAAAGACTGGAGGTTGTTATTGGCTTTCATTAGGTGGTGCCATGGGTGCTAGATACCATGCAGGAGGTCCTCATCAACAAAACACTGGCCTATTTCTGAGAGGGAAAACCCATTTATGTTTATCTGAGCCTGGAAGTTAGCATCACTTTACATATAAAAACAAAATATTTTTGCACTGTTTTACTGTGCAATGAAATTTTTCAGGAAGGAAACTATGGCATTTCACCCGACAAAACACTGTCAGTTGTAAAGCACAGTATTTACACATCATCCATGATGAAAGAGAAAGAAAAGAAAAACATTGCCAATTAAGCTAGGACACAATGCATTCTTACACATAATTTTATCTCTATTTAAATGGTTCCTTTAGACATATTTAGACGTAAGTCAAGTGTCACACTTGGACACATATAAAGGGGGAAAAGAGCAAAATAAATTAAGGTATTTCTAAAACTTCTTTGTATTCAGAAGGTTTTTGACTTGGAGTTGTTAACATCCATGTTTTTCAAAACAAAATTATTCTCTTGCCATCAAGTATTTTGATAATGCTGTATTTGTTAAAACACTGCTCAACTTGTGTCCAGGTTTTTTCAAAGCCACTGACACCAATTATATACATTTTGACATTGGCACTTTTTTGAGCCTTCCAAAGATATTGATGGAAAGTTTCCAGACAACTAGTGGTTGTAATCTTTCTTCACACGGTCTTTAAAGAGTTTGTCCATGGTCTTTGGAGAGTTTCATTTCTAGTTTGCTAGAAATGAAATTGGTAGCAGTAACCAGGTTGTACATGCTCAGGCAATGATAGTAACAATGATCAATATTGACACTTGGCTGGAAGTGCTTTTAAAACACATCCTTATTTCAGAAACGTGAAAACATATTTCTCACAATGGAAGAAACACAGGGCTGTACAAGCAAGGGGAACTCCTCCGAACTTATCCAAGGTTTGGTCACTGTATCAGAAGATCTCATCATCAACAGTAATGTTACTGATGATATCTGACCCACAAGAAAAACCTACCTCTATCAGTCTCCATTCATAGTGATTAGAGCAACAGGTGTAACTTTTTAACTACTGTTATTTCTTATAGCTTAGGCATGTTACTGCCTTTACACATTGAACAAAAACTATTATAAATTACTTTATTTTTCTTTTATATCAGTCATGATATTGATGTTTTTCTATTTATATGTGTAAGTGGATTAGATTATCTGTGAATCTCATTTCAAGAAAGACTTTTAGAAAATATCTTATAAAAAGGTTATGTTAGGTCTGATAAAGTTTAGAAAATACTGAATTTAGGGATCATGAAAAACTGCTTTTTCTCTAAATAGAAATCAAATGCTTAAGCACTTACCTAACAAATATTAATATCCTTGTGGATAAGGAAACAGGGAGGAGGCATAAAACTGCATATTAATTTAACACTAAGGGAGGACAGTTTTATGCTCATTTTAGGAAGTGACTTTGGATTTTGTGTAGAGAGCATGGTCTCTTGAGTCAAATTACCTGTATTCAAATCATGGCTCTATCATTCTATATGTCATTTTGAGTGACTTGGTCTTTCTTTGCCTCATTTCTCTAGTGCGTAAAATGACCATCATAAGAGCTACATCACAGGGTTCTTATGAGAACGAAATGATATAATGGGTTGGTGTCTACAACAGTGACTGGTACATCAGAAGCAGGAAATACAAGAAAGCTTCGCTAATTACAAGCATCAAATATTTCATTCTGCAAAACAAAAATGTCTGAACTTCTGCTAAAATCATTACCACCTGAGAAATATTTCCTAAAGAATCAATGATCCCTTGATATGTGGAGAATAATTTCATAGTTTTGTGAATGCTAATAATAGATTCTTTGGGGTAGTGATGTTTATTGCCAACTGCCACACAACTGCTCTGTAATGTACAAATATATCTTAGATTCCAAAGTGCAAGAAAGGAACATATGAAACATAACCAAAATATATTCCCTCATCAAATAAAATGTAAAGTGGTACAGACACACTATTTTGTAAGATCAGTTAAGGCTTTATTCTTATCCAAATCAACAAATACCCTAAAGAGTCTCCCAAAATCTCAGCTCCATGTTACGCTGAGTTCATACAAAGGAAGAAACAACTGGGCTCCTATCTCATGGGATGATGAGACTGATCTGTATGAAACAACCAGAGTCACTAAGAAGAAGACTATAATTACAGGCTAAATTGCATGGCACAGATCCTAAGAGTTGCAGGAATTCAGAGGAGGATGATTAAAGAGTGGTAGAGTGGTTAAGGAATGTTGCACCTAGGGGAAGGCAGGCAGAATATAGCAGTACAACCTTGGTCTTAACCAGTTAAGGTTAACCAGTTAACCTCTCGGTATTAATGTTTCCTCTTCAATAAAGTTTGAAAAGTCAATGTATGTAAAATGCCTAGCATGATCTAAAGCAGGAAAGGTTCGTGGTAGGGTCTTAGAAAATTGGTAGTATCTCCCGAAAGAAGTATGTTTCAGAAACTTCCTTGGTGGTCCAGTGGTTAAGAATTTGCCTGCCAATGCAGGGGACACAGGTTCGATCCCTGGTTCGGGAAGATCCCACTTGCCTCGGGGCAACTAAGCCTCTGCACCACAGCTACTGAGTTTCTGCTCTAGAGCCTAGGAGCCAAAACTGCTGAATCCTGTGAGCCCTAGAGCTCATGCTCTGCAACAAGAGAAGCCACTGCAATGAGAAACCTGCACACCACAACTAGAGAGTAGACCCTGCTCATGGCAACTAGAGAAAACTGACACGCAACAATGAAGAGCCAGCAAAGCCAAAAATATATAAATAAATTTAAAAAAAATTTAAAGAGTATGTTTCAGATAGCTGGATAACCTGCATCATGTAAACAAGACACATATTCCTTTCAAGAGTTTAGATTAAAAAAGGAAAAACCCACAAGTAACAGCCCTACTATTATAAGGTACAATTATCTGTGGCAAACAGCAATCACATTTCCCACCCCTCTGCACAGCAAAGTAACTCCTTTAGCACAGGAGACTTGGTGCATGTTAAAATTCTTGACAGTTCCTTCTGACAGGCAGATTCTTTCTTTAAAAAAAGAAATGGCATAGAATACACATATCTGTTTTTCCTTCTAAATCTTTGCTTTTAGTTGCCCTTTCTCTTATTCAAATGTCATCACTTATTCCTTGGCCCTCCATCTTCTATAATAAAAAGTTATAATCACAATCACTTTTCTACTGTGATTTTCAGATAATTAAAATTAGAAGAAACTTAAGTATTTCTTCATTTCTGATCCATTCAATCAAGTATTCCATATCATGGCCTTTCTCCAATATACTGACAATAAGAGAAGGGAGGGTTCCTCCAAAGTGTCTCAGAACTTCTGAGGGAAATTACACTTAGCAGAGTACTGATTCCGTTTACAGGCACCATCTATCACTGAAGTCTTTTCTTAACATTATTGGTTAGAGCACTAATTACTTAGACTTTCAGACACCATATTGATAAGTCTGACAAAGCCACATCTTCTAGGACTGTTCATCTTCTAGGACTGGTCAAAAACTGATACTGTCTTTCACTCGAAAATAGAAGGCATATTAGTAACAAAAGTTTCCACTTTAGGCCAAATTAAATTATTCCAGTTACAAGACAGAGGATAATTTCACAGCAATTAAGAAGTGGGCCTTATGGAAAATTCCATTATTCATTCTTATCTATACAACAGTAATTTTGCCCATGCAGTACAGGCTCTATATCCATTTCTTGCAAACAGAAATGAAGCAAGTCTTGGAATCATTACCTTGGCTTGTTCAGAAAGGAGAGAAGAATTGAAGATACAGTACTGGTAGTTTGAGGCGTTGCTATGTAAATTCATGAAAACAGGTCAGTTCTTTTGGTGTTTGTCATACAATGTGATAACATACATATAAATTATCTGTAAAACAAAACTGTTTTTCCTGCATTTTTTCTATGCTTTTTGGGTCTTTGATGCATATGAACAAATTAATTCTGACGAGGACTTCATTACTGCAGACAGAACAGTCCTTTGGTCTGCTGGTGGCTGATGGGGAGACAGGGTGACTACCTATGTGCTGCTTATTTCTGCAAGCCCCAAGCTGCAGGCAAAAGAAACTGTATTCTGTGACTTTGTCTCTTTACTTAACATTCTAATAATCTATGTAACATGCAAGGCAGTGTTAGGTAAACAGTGGTAAACAAAACCAAGACCCTATCCTGGAATTCACAGTCTTCTCAAACGTATTTTATGGTAGGTTTTGGCTTTAATTTTGCCTGTATATCGCCTAAGTGTATTTCTGGATTTGAGAGCCCAAAACAGACTCAAGATATGATAAACCATAGCTGTTGGGCAGGACCTTAAAGGAAGCAATGTTGAGGTTGAAGGGGTTGCTGCCAGGAAAAACCTGAGCCACACAGAGATGCAACCAAACTTCAACCCAAGGAATATCCCTTTCATACTGTTGTAACAAATTACCACAGACTTAACAGTGTTAAGGTACACAAATTAATTATCTTACAGGTTTGGAGGTTAGATAAAAATCAAGATGCGGATAGGGTTGCATTCCTTTGGAGGCTCTATGGGAAAATCTTCTCCCTTACCTTTCCAGCTTCTAGACAGGCTGACTTTATTCTTTGGATATTTGTTCCTTCCTCCATCTTCAAATCTTTTTTTCTCCCACTTTTTCACTTTCTCACCTCTGCTCTGGTCATCAGTCTCACAATGACACTCCCACTTCTTCTTACTGTAATTATACAGGGTCCATCCACCGGGATAGCCCAGCACAATCTTTCAATCTCCTGATGCTTAACTGAAACATGCCTATGGAGTTCTTTTGCCAGGTAAGAAAAGACACAGGTTATGAAGGTTAGGACACGGACATTTTAGGGGGCCATTATTCAGTGTACTGTAATAGGAAAAAAAAGAAACCCCAAAATAAAAAACATTTGCCTCTTTTACATCTAACTTAACTAACTTAAAACTGGTAGACCAGTCGTTTGTTTTCTACTCAAGGCCATCTTGGTTATCCATTTTAACTGGCTTTTCTTCATAAAAATGGAGGTGGATAGCTCCTCTACCAATATTTCTCCGAGATCCCCTAGCTCTCTAATACCAGTTTTCCTCACAAGTCAACAAACTAAAACAACCAGACACTGACATCCCCTTTGAAAGAACTCTACAAGCTAATTACCATGAACAGATACTTCACCAGAGCCAACCTTTCGTACCTTCTTTCAGAACTAAATTAGTTATTAGATTAATAAATTGATGGAGCTGGAAATAACTTTTCTATTTCCTGCAGTGAGGGGCCAAGGAGCGAGATTCAGCAAATTGATTCTGACTTAATTCCTGCAAACATCACGCAAGACAAGCTCTTCTTTGATAGAGATTATCAAGGTAAGGCTAGCAAGGAACAATATGCATGACTTCTGTGGTAGAAAGTCGTTCAGTAGCTTTTTCTCCCAGAGACGTTACAGGCCAGAATATTTTCACTTCACTACCCGAGAAAAGGGAAACAATTTGCTATTAATTTAGTTAAAAAATAAAGAGAATTTTGCTCCTGCCCATCGTGGAATAATAGGGAATAGATTTACCCTCTTGCTTACAAAACCATAAAAACATGTTTTCAGACAACAGGAGGCAGTGTAGTACTGGGATCCTTACAAATAGCCCAGCGAACAATCTGGAGGTACTTCCAGACGCACTGCCAGGAAGAGAGGGGGGCGGGGTCTCACTGCTTCAGCCTCTGATTGCGAGCCACATTTATTTACGTAAATCAAATTACCAATCCACCGGATTAAAGTCGTAAAAATAAAGCTAACAGAGAACACCCGGACCGTAGGAAGCCTGCTAAACCATCCCAGAAGCCGCGAGTTCTCGCGTTCACATTGAGATTTACAACCCTGACGTCATCCTCACGGAGTCGCTCGCGAGATTAGAGAGTGGGTGGCACGAGCGGCAAGTTTTCGTCGAGCGCAGCTTCTGAGAGGAAAACAGACATTGATTGCCCTTGGTTTTATCGGGTGCTGCCGACATGAGCGACCCAGACGGGGTCGAGAGGACCCCTCTCCTTGAAACCCACGGCCTCACCACACCCGACTGTGCTGCCGTAGCCCCGGACCCTCCCCCGTGCCTGGAAACAGAGGCGTCACAGGTGATGGCGGAGACGGGTGAGGGGTGTTTCGAGGCCGTCGCGCTCCCACCACCCCAGCTTCCAGAGGAGGAAGGCGCACCTCCAGCAGGTCCCCCAGATCCAGGCTGTGCCGGTACGTTTCAGATCCGAGACGGTGGGGATGGCGGTTACGTTGCGCCCGAAGCGAGGCTAGAGCCGGCTCCGCCTCCTAGGGAGGGCTTGGAAACGGCGTCTGTGTTCCAGGCAACGGACGACAGCCTAGGAAATGGCCGTCAGACTGTAGAGCCGCAGGGCTCGAGTCGGGAGAAGGCGCTAGAAACTTGTGGCGCAGAGAAGTTGGGGTCTGACTTGATGTCGGAGGCGAAGGCTGAGGAAGCGAAGACTGAAGAGGGCCCCGTCTTCTCAGTCGCAGTGGATGAGGAGGTGGTGGGGAAGGAAAGAGCGAAGGAGGAGGAGGGAGTGGAGCATGGAATGGAGGTGGAGGAGAGGCCAGTCGGTGAAGAAATAGAAATGGTGGAGAACAGAGTGGTGGAGGAGGCGGGGCAGCGGCCCCTGCGTATGGATCTCCGCATGAACCCGCTGGAGGCCATCCAGCTAGAACTGGACACTGTGAACGCTCAGGCTGACCGGGCCTTTCAACAACTAGAGCATAAATTCGGGCGGATGCGTCGACACTACCTGGAGAGGAGGAACTACATCATTCAGAATATCCCGGGCTTCTGGGTCACTGCCTTTCGGAACCACCCCCAGTTGTCTCCTATGATTAGAGGCCAGGATGCAGAGATGTTAAGATACATAACCAATTTGGAGGTGAAGGAGCTCAGACACCCGCGAACAGGATGCAAGTTCAAGTTCTTCTTTCGCAGAAACCCGTATTTTCGAAACAAGCTGATTGTCAAAGAATATGAGGTCAGAGCCTCTGGCCGAGTAGTGTCTCTTTCCACTCCAATCATATGGCGTCGGGGCCATGAACCCCAGTCCTTCATTCGCAGGAACCAAGAGGTCGTGTGCAATTTCTTCACCTGGTTTTCAGACCACAGCCTTCCAGAGTCTGACAGGATTGCTGAAATTATCAAAGAGGACCTGTGGCCAAATCCACTGCAATACTACCTGCTGCGTGAAGGAGTCCGTAGAGCCAGATGTCGCCCATTAAGGGAGCCCGTGGAGATCCCCAGGCCCTTTGGGTTCCAGTCTGGTTAAACTTTGCCATTGGAAGGTTCCTGCACAAAGTCTCTTCGCCGCCTAATGGACCTGTGCTTGGACAACAGATACGGATATGTCTTCTAACCGCCCCCCCCCTCCCCCCGCCCCCATCCTTTTTTTCTCTTAACATTTCTGGAGCCTTTTTTTTCCTCTAGACATAAAGTTCTTTCAGTCTCAAGATTGAGACAGTCATGGCCATGCTCCTTCACTTCCACATGGCCTTCGTGCTTTTCTGCATTAATATCACATGCTGCATGGCCCATGATTCATACCACTCCTAAGTAAGCTTGTTGATGTTGTAAATTTCATAGTCTTTATCTGCACTACTTGGACCCTGTTTGTTCCCAGAGCCTCCGGTCTGACTCATACCTGGAGGTACTTATCTAGGAGGCCATTCTCCCCATCCTACTCTGCAGCACAGGCATATAGCCTGTGGATAACTGGGCATTAATGATATCAAGGGAGAACTGCAGCGGGCCACTTGGCCTGTATGATTTATGTGACTCCATTGCTCTTCTTGCACCTCTGGTCACCTACTATTGCTGCCTGCTACTGGCTGTGCCATTGACTGCTACCTACTGGATGGACATCTAGAACTTTGTCAGCCCCACTCTGGTTTCTGGTAAACAATCTCCAGGTTTCCTGCCAGCACTCAGAAGACCCTTCCATTCTTCCCAAAAGACTTCTCCTCTATTCCTCATCGCCCCCCACCCCCCCCCCCCCATCATCCAGAACCCTGTTAACTGTCAAGCAAGTGGTTGAGGTGACAAGTTAGACTTCTTATGGTAGGTTGGCCTAAGGATGGTGTCCAATCAAAGTACCAGGCTTTCTCAGTCTCTAGTGAATCACCCAAAAGCTGGGTACCTCTTTGTGCCTCTTTTTTTCATCCTGAGTGTAATTAAGTGCCAGGGTGGCAGTATACTTTCTTGGTTGTCTCTCTCTTAAGTGGTAGCTCATAAGTGTGTGCAAATCAGGTCTTTTAGTTTTAATTTGGCTCTCTCCATTATTTCAAGGAACAGGCTGTCTTGTCTAATAGATTGCCAGAGCTCTTATTTTTTCTGCTCTCTTCTGCATCCTCCACCCCCATTAGTAACATCTAGAGGATTTAAAGGGAGACAGATTTAGATGAGATGAAAAGTGCTATTTAGGCCATAATTGATGGAAGAGTTAAAGATATTGTTATGGGTGCCTAAAGCAGGAGAAACTGAGCAGAAGACCACAGATAGGCAAAAATGAGCCGGGTTAAAATTGGGCCTAAAATTAAGACTGAGAGTCTTCAAGGAGGTTCTTTGTCTGTTAGTGGTGATGGGAGGAGAGGTTCCTTTCCCAGGATTAACGTGAGAATTGAAGGGGGTTAGAATGTTAAATACATTACTTAGAAAAGAGTTCTGTAAAAAAGGCAACTGAGTGCTTTCTCTTTTTTTCATTTGACTTAATTTATAAGGAGGGTTAGTACTGTGTGCTTTATTTCACTAGTATTTCATGTTATTTTCCCTTGTTTCTGGTTACTGGGAAAATTGAGCTATACAGGCTTTATTTTGCTTTTAATTGAGAACATTTGGAAAAATAACATGTGCTATTTCCCTGTATGATATAGACACTTAAATGAATATAGTGAATTTCAGCTTGTTTCTGTTAATAATTAAACTGTATCCTTAGAAATATAATTTGTGTAACTTGTTCTTGTCATATTCTTAATATTTTGGAAATTGTTGTCTTCATGAAAAAGTAGCCTACTAAAAATATGTGGCTTAATTGTCTTAACTTGATAATTCGCCTCCTTAACAGCTTAGTAATTTATGTGTCTTTTCCTAAATAGCATAAATACTTGTGAAGTTGCTCTGCCAAATTGAAAGTGTACCATTGCTATATTTGTCTTTCTTTATATGCATGATGGTAAAATAAAAGCATGTTACTTGCTGGATTTCTTTTATTTCACCCTGCACATAAATGTGAATGAAGAAATTGTTCTAGGCAATGGCAGGTTATGAAATTACTAAAGTTCTTAAATGGATACAGTAGGCGTTCTTCAAAAAGGAAGAAGGGCTTCTCTGGTGACACAGACAGTAGAGAGTCTTCTGCTATGAAAAAGACCCTGGTTCAATCCTTGGGTCAGGAAGATCCCTGGAGAAGGGAGTGGCAATACACTCCAGTATTTTTTCCCCAGAGAATTCCATGTGCAGAGGAGCCTGGCAGGCAACAGTCCATAGGGTTGCAAAGAGTGGGACAGGACTGAGTGACTTAACACCTTCACTTTCAGAAATAAGAAAATGAGGATCACTACTGTATCTTCCAATGCAGGGAGGGTTGTTTTATTTAAAATGTTAACAATTTTAACTTCTTACTGATGATTTCATTTTTTTTCCATACAGCTTGTGTAGCATCATCCCCCTTTCACTTATCCCCAAGTCATACAAGTTCTTTTTATTCACTTTTGCATTTAATAAGCAAACATGCAGAGAGTTCTTATCATGAGTTATATACTTCAATATCCTTATACTTTCTCAACTCTAGAAACTTGTTTGTTCTTTTCTTCAACCTCATTACCTTCTGTCTGTGTCAAATCCTTTAAGGCCTGTCATAGATAACTCTTATGCCTTAACAGTTTTTCTATTCTAAATATTTCTTTATAAACTTGGTGTACTTTGTAGGGATATATGTTCTAGAAAATAACATGTAATAATTCATTATAGTGAATTCTACACAGTGATACAGTAAAATAAAATACAGAGATATACTTTTACAAGTTTTTCACACCTTCCCTTTCTAATTTGAAAGCTTTGTGAAAATAGAGGTAGGGTGTCTTGTACTTATAATGTTTTGCCCATAGTTGTCACCAGATAAATACTAATATTTATTGAATGACAAAATGATAACTCAAATGGAAAAAAATAACAACTTAGTACCCAGAAAAGACTTTTAATGAGGTAATGGAAAGAAGAAAACAGTTTTTAAGGCATTTGTAAAACTGATGTCAACAAATTTGCAGAGCCTTTCTTAAATAAATTTCATGTTTAAATAGAAAAGGTCTAAACACTAACTTTTAACTTGCCATTTTAACAGGGCATTACTTACTTTGGGTCAACTTTGGTGTGCTTTGGTTTTCTACATTTTAAGGTGACTGTCACACTAGGGATAGAAGAGGTTAGACTCTAGATGTGTGTTGTCTTAAAATAGTCACATCATCAATGGCTGTTGAGCACTTGGAAATGTGGTTAGTCCAAACTGGAATCTGCTGTGAGTATAAAATATATACTTGATTTCAAAGACAGTGTGGAAAAAAAGAATGTAAAATATCTCAATTTTTATATTGGTCGCATTGCAATACTTTTGATAGGTTAAAATAAAATATATTAATAATTTCCCCTACTTAAGACAGAGTGAGACATGACTTAGCAACTGAACAAGAACATTTTAAAAAATGGCTGACAGTGAATTTTATATAAAACAGCATGGTTCTAGACTTATTGATGAATATGTCAAAGCATATATAAAATATTTATAGTGTCATTTTCTCCCCATGAAATTTTTTGTGACTTTCAGTTCAGTCGCTCAGTCGTCTCCAACTCTGCAACCCCATGGACTGCAGCACACCAGTCTTCCTTGTCCATCGCCAACTCCCAGAGCTTGCTCAGACTGATGTCCATCGAATCAGTGATGCCATCTAAGCATTTCCTCCTCCGTCGTCCCCTTCTCCTGCCTTCAGCCTTTCCCAGCATCAGGGTCTTTTCCAGTGAGTCAGTTCTTTGCATCAGGTAGCCAAAGTATTGGAGTTTCAGCTTCAGCATCAGTCCTTCCAGTGAATATTCAGGACTGATTTCCTTTAGGATTGACTAGTTTGATCTCCTTGCAGTCCAAGGGACTCTCAAGAGTCTTCTCCAACACCACAGTTCAACAGCATCAATTCTTCAGTGCACATTTTTCTTTGACACAATACTTTGTGACTTTAGAGCAAAGTTTATCTAGCTAAAATTCAAGATGCGTAAGGTATAACGGGCTTCCCTGAAGGCTCAGCAGTAAAGAATCCGCCTGCAAGTGCAGGAGACATGGGTTCAATCCCTGGGTCAGGAAGATCCCCTGGAGAAGGAAATGGCAACCCACTCCAGTATTCTTGCCTGGGAAATCCCATGGACAGAGAAGCCAGGCAGGCTTAAGTTCATGAGATTGCAAAAGAATTGGACCTGACATAGTAAACAACAACAAAATTATAGCTAGAAGCTGATGGGTAAGTGATAAAATGAACTCTTTATTTAATCAGTTTGTTCTTGGATACCTAAGATACACTCAGCATTTTGTAAAATGTACTGTGTAAAACTGATTTGGGGTATAAGGGAAGATGTCAAGTGCCGACAGTTATATTGGTTATTTAAAGTAGTGTATAACAACATGTAGGACCTACAGCTTCCTATTTTTCTAGAATGAAATGTTCTGTATTTTTTGGTGTACAGATGTACATGAAGCTCAGAAAATAATTTCAGTCATTAATCACCATACTGTGTGTCTCCAAATTTTAACAGTTGGCCATAACAGAAAAAGTAAATCCCCATCTAGTATGGACCAAATCAATTCAATGCTCACCACTTGGAGAAGCATATTTTATTTTTTAAATATTTATGATATATTTTTATGTTCTCTGTACCTTACTGTAAAGTGTATTTTGTTTTAGAAAATTAATGTTGTCTAAATTGTACTGAAGATTAGTTTGCAGCAATTAGTACTTACTTTGTTTTGGACATTAAGGATTCTATGGGATAGTAAAGTAAAGGTTGTCCTTGTCCTTGGGGAACTGTCTCATTGAGGGGGTACCATTCTTGGGATGTTTCCTCTTCAGCAAATTCATATATTAAAACTAGTTACATGCATAAGGAGACTCGGGCATAATGTGACCTAAAGGAGGTATCAGAGATGATCAGGACCATACTCCCCTCAGGGCCATTTTCCTCTCCCTCAGTGTTAACATATGATTGAGGTCCTAGACTGTACAGAAGTGACAGGTACAATATGTTCTTTCATCAGTATGGCAGGTGTTTTACTTGTGAACAGTTCTGTCTCCATGTTTGCTTGAAGTGAATTGTTTGAGCCCTGAAGAGTCTGAGCCATTGCCTCTGCCTTCAGAGAGTCTCAGAAACGTAAGGAGAATTTCTCTGGGGCTATATGAGAAATGCTGGATGTCTACTTGGCTCCCCTTTTTAAGGATTTGCATTTAACATAGTTTCCTTGAGAAAAGGCCAGGAAGAAACGGTTCTATTAACAGCAGAGTCACTTAGGTAAGTTCCTAATTTTTACAAACAAATGTTTTATTATTGACTTGATGAAACTGGAAAGACATGCTGGTTTTAAGTTGGAATTAACTGTTTTACAATCTACCACCTAGTACATTTGCCAAAATAGCTACCTTCCCTGAGCCTCAGTTTACTTGTCCATATGCAGGGATGATAATATCTTTATTAAAAGCTAATATTGTCCCAGCATGTATTTGGAGAATGGATTATATGGTTTCAGAGAGCATAATAACAAATATTTGGGAGCTTGCTGGGTTCCAAGCATTGTCCTAAAGATTCCAAGTATTAGTTAATAAAGGTTACATTGTGAAAATGCCAATGCCTGGCATATGATATGAATAGAAAAATATTAATTTCCATTTACCTGCCTCATTTAAATTTCTCATTTAATTCATATCCTGACAAGTAGTCATCTAGCTTAATATTTTTCAAACTCAACTGCTCATTATCAATAGCTGGGGAGCTTTGAAAAAAAATCCTGATGTTTAGGCCCTACCTCAAACCAATTAAATTAGATTTTAAGGTGCAGATAGGATTTAGAATCATGGATAACCTTTCCTTGGACTCCTCAAATGAGGGAATACTCAACTTTTCTCCCAGTTTTGCTGAATTTACTCAGAATCCACTGCCTTACAACATCTAGCTGTTGCAAAGGGCCTGGCATATAGTTGCCTCTCAGCACATTTGCTCCATATTTTGACCCTAGCAGTCTTGCAGAATGGAATTAGCCTGATTCCATAAAAGAGTTCTAAGTGCTTGAAGATCATCCTTACATGCTTCTCAACTCCCCACTAACCAACCTGGCTATCTGTCAGTTCCTTCTATTTTCTTTGTTATGTATGCTAATTATTTATTTTGCCAGTGCTCTTCCTAAAGTGTGATGCCTGGAACTGAATGAAATAACATCCAAAAGTAAAACAGGATGAGATTTTTTCCCCCTGCCTTTATTATGAATAGTATGTTTCTTTAAATGGATCCTTGGAGAGCATTAGCTTTTGAGGCAGCAATATTACCCTTTTACTAAATCCTTAAGTTTTGAAGTATTCGTGTGCTGCTGAGTTTGGCTCACCATCTTACCTCATTTTATTGAATTTTGTGCCCAACACTTTACATGTGTCTATACTAAATTTCTTTCTGTTACTCTCCTAACCTGTTTACCTTTGGAGGATTATTGCTAACCAGCAATTCTCCCTAATTTCATGTTTGCAAATCTAGTCTGTAGTGATGTCAGGTTCTCCCTCCCAGGACCTTGCATTCAGAGTCACAGCATCTTTAAGACCTCATCTTTCCATCAACTATAAATCCATCTATCATCTAGTGTGTGTATAGTTTAACTTTGTTCTAGGGCATCAGCAAGCATACTTGGCACCTCTTAAGGACTTAGGGAAAGATGTCCCCTCCAGACAAGGATTAGGAAAGAGTGCCAGTTCTTCCCAGATACAGTCCGTTATAGCAGATGTGTTTATCTTTCAAATTTCCTTGTCAAAAAAGAAAATGACTTCTTAGTGATCTTCATTTACCTGTTGATCACTCTGCTTTTTTTTGAAGGCAGTATTAGTATTTTAATATTACTACTTCAACATCTGTGGGTTTGAAATTTTTCAAAATAAAGTTGGAAAAATATTTTAAAATGTCATACAGCTTATTTTAAATCAGTTGTCAAAATGAGAAAACAAATTTAAAGTATGAAAGTGCACCAACTAAAACCTTAATTTATAGACCTGATCAATTTCCATCAAAGTAATAAGAATACCCACATTTAAAAGATTATTCTATAATTAGAGACTATAAGAAGTAGGAAGTACATATTATTGTGAAGACGTAATGCTGAAAGTGGGTTATTTCTTTCAGCTCTAGATAAGACCCAGCATTGCCCCAAGCTGATCATATATCTTGAAACTTAGGATTCAGGTTCTCCTTTACAAAGTTCTAGAAATATGGGTCTTAGTGAGGGTTTCAGAACTTATTTCTTGAGGCTGAGGCCCACTAATGGAGCAGATTGGCATTGCAGAATCAGACACAGCTACTGAAAGCATGATTTGTACACCAAATCATGTCTATGTCTTTATATTCACATTGTGTATAAGCAAATCATGGCTCAGAGAAGTCAGGTGACCTGTGCAAATTGAACAGCTAGTAAGTAGCACAATTGAGACACGAAGCCAGATCTGTCTGATTTCAATGTATGTGTGTTTACTCAGTGTATTAGGTTTGCTAGAGAAATAGAGGCAATAGGAAGAGACTAAATATGAGGAATTGGTTTGTGTGGTTATGGACGCTGAGAAGTCTCATGCTGTGCCATCTACAAGCTGGAGACCCAGGAAAGCTGGTAACGGTATAATTCCTAGCTGAGTCCCAGGGTCTGAGAACCAGGACAGCTGATGGTAAGAATACCAGTCCAAGGGCAGAAGAGGACTGATGTCCTAGCTCAATTACTTGGGCAGGAAGTAAAAGGGGCAAATTCTTCTTCTACCTTTTTGTTCTATTCATACCTTCCTAGATTGGATAATGCCTACCTAACTTGGGGAGGGCAATCTACTTTCCTGAGTCCACCAATATCAAATGCTAATTCCAGAGATACCCTCACAGATGCACCCAGAAATAATATTTAATCTTCAAATTAACCCTGTCAAACTCACACAAAATTAACTATCATTACTAGTGTACAAAGGTATGAGGTCTCTCAGGTCAGGGACTTGGCTGTGATTTCACTTATAATTGTGAAAAGAAAGGCTTTTTGGGGAGGGGTGGTGTGAGGGGGCTAAATGTTGTCACAGGGAGTCATAACTAAGCTAGACTGAGAAAATTTTAATTTTGTAACAGAACCTAAGTATTAAAAAAGATTATTATTCAATTTTAATAAAATAGGGAACACTAAACATTGAAAACTCATGCTGTAGTTCTTTTAATGCATGGTTTATAAAATTGGCATAAATATACTCTTTGGAGCAGTTTAAACTTTAACACCAAAGACAAACTAGTCAGATTATTATTATTGCTATTTTGGTTTGTTATTTGATTTTTTAAAAAAATAATGAGGTCAACTATTATGTCTAAAATTGTTCTATGAAATATTTTAAATGTAATAGATTATTTTAAAAACTATTTCCTCCCTCTAGTGACCAGGAATGGAAATACCACATCTACAAGCATTAAAAAAAAAACTGAGTCTCAAAGTGCTTGTGTACCTCCCCCGAGAGGATGCTTGGGAAATTTGCCAGAGTTATTTTGGTTATTACAATGAATGTGGGTGTTACTGGAATTCATCAGGGGCTTTAAGAATGCTAGCTAGTATCCTGCAGTGTTTGGCTGGTGCCTCATGTAAATGAATAATCTGTTGCTGAATATTCATGTAAATGAAAAATTTATTATTTAAGCCTAGAACCTACTATAATCCTACATATGAAAACAAAAATTTTTGTATTCTTTATACACTGCATTTTTGAAAGCAACTTATTTCATTTACTCTAAAACATTGTTTGTAAGATACATCATTACCAAACACTAAGAGTGAAGAAAACTTCCAATTAAACTCTGATACACACATACACAAATAAATGTTGACACAACGCATTTTAAGATTTAGAATTTTTTCTCAACGATCAACAGAGTGAAAAGGCAGCCTATGGAATGGGAGAAAATATTTGTAAACCATGTGTCTGAAAAGAGGTTAATCTCCAAAAAATACAAGGAACTATTGATTCTATAGTTATAGCCATCCAACTACCTCATCATGTAGTTTAATATAGGCATACCCAAGCATTTACAAATTAAAACAGATATTCTAAGACTGATTTTCTTTTACTTGCCTTGATTTCCATAGCTCATGAAAGGCAGAACTGGAACACCTTTTTCGCAACACCAATGATAAAAATAACACAAAAGAAATGTTATATCTAATGGGTTGATTTAAAGTATGGAGTCAAGACCAAAATTTTTGTTTCTCCCCTTAGTAGTTGAGCACTTTCCCAACAATAGCCACTACTTTGTGGATGTGGGGCAGGGAATAGAAAGATGGGGATGATTTAACATTAAACTTGAATGGCCATATGGTCTTATTTCTAAGAAATTTGTTTTCTCATTTTACATGTTGTGTAGAGTTGAATAATATAATGAATGAGTGTACATGTTCCCGAGTCAGTTTACCTGGATTCAGAGTTTGGCTCTATCACTGCTATATGACCTTAGATGATGTTTTTGTTCAGTCACTAAGTCGGGTCCGACTCTTTGTGACACCATGGACTGCAGTACATCAGGCTGCCCTGTCCTTCACTATCTCCTGGAGTTTGCTCAAATTCATGTTCATTGAGTCGGTGATGCTATCTAACCATCTCATCCTCTGCCACCCTCTTCTCCTTTTGCCTTCAATCTTTCCCAGCATCAGGGTCTTTTCCAATGAGTCAGTTCTTTGCATCAGATAGCCAAAGTACTGGAGCTTCAGCTTCAGCATAAGTTCTTTCAATGAATATTCAGGTATGATTTCCTTTAGGATTGACTGGTTTGATCTTTTTGCAGTTCAAGGAACTCTCAAGGGTCTTCTCCAACACCACAATTCAATCTTGAATAAACAACTCAATTTCTCTTTGCTTCAGTTCCTTCTGAGGTAAAGTCACTTAAATGGAGGTAATCATGCTACCGTCTCACAGGGGTGTTGTTGGAATTAAATGAGATAACACATTTAAGTGTTTAAGTGGTGTATAGAAGACACAAAATAAATATAAGCTATGATGAATATATGAGGCTTCCCAGGTGGCTCAGTGGTAAAGAATCCACCTGCCAATGCAGGAGATGCGGGTTTGATCCCTGGGTCAGGAAGATCCCCTGGAGAAGGAAATAGCAACCCACTCCAGTATTCTTGCCTGGAAAATTCCATGGACAGAGGAGCCTGGTGGGCTACAGTTCAGGAGGTCATAAAGAGTCAGGTATGACTGAGCATGCATGCATCTGCATGATGAATATATACAGGCAAACCTTGGAGGTGTATTGGGTTCAGTTCCAGACCACCACAATCAAGTGAGTATCTTAAGTCTTAAGAATTTTTTTTTTTTGCTTCTCAGTATATACAAAATTATGTTTATACTGTAGTCTGTAGGTATGCAATAGCATTATATCAAAAAATAAACATACTTTAATTTAAAAATACTCTGATTTAAACAAATGCTAACCATCATCTGTGCCTTCAGTGGGTTATACTTATTTTTTTTTTGGCCAGTGAACTATTTTGCCTTAATATTAATAGCTGATGACTGATCAGGGTGGTGGTTGCTGAAGGCTGTGTGGCTGTGGCAGTTTCTTTAAAGGAGACAACAATGAAGTTTGCCACATAGATTGACTCTTCCTTTCATGAACAATTTCTCTGTAGCATGCAATGCTATTTGATAGGATTTTACTCACAGTGGAACTTCTTTCATAATCGGAGTCAATCCTCCCACAGTCTGCCTCTGCTTTATCAACTAAGTTTATGTCATAGTCCTTTGTTGTCATGTCAGTAGTCTTCATAGCATCTTCACCAGGAGCAGATTTGTCTCAAGAATTTCTTTGTTCATCCATGGGAAGCAACTTCTCATCCATTGAAGTTGTATATTTATAACAAATACAATAAAGAAGTATGAAATATTATAAGAATTACCAAAATGTGACACAGAGACACAAAGTGAGCAAATACTTATTGGAAAAATGATGCCTATAGACTTGCTTGATGTGGGGTTGCCACAAACCTGCAGTTTGTAAACACCAGCATAGCCATATTATTCATTTCAGTAAAGCCTTTTAAAAAATCTTCATTTATATCAAATCATCGAGTTTCACTAAAATCTATGAGATTGTCACTGGACTACTGTGTAAATACAGTAGATGCTAAAGCAGAAGCCACTATGATGCCATCCTTTTCTAGCTGGGGTGATGAGACAGTTACCTGCATAAAACAACCTAGTTTAAGATAGAAGATAAATAAGTACAACCTGGATGGCAAAGGTAACAAGAGCTATAGAATGGTAAGTGATGAAGGAAGGTATAGGAGATGGGAGAATGCAATTTGCCAATTAACATATGTCTGACCATGGTTAACTTCTCAGTGATACCTGGGTTCTTATTTTAAAATTTACTCACTTAAAACACCTAGCACAATCTAAGGAGGTAGGCGTGAATGGAGTTTTAACAAATGGGCAGGCTATTATTAATGGAATATGATTCCATTGATGGGAATAAAGCTAGCTAGAGACAGGGATGTTTCAAGTAGTGGAGATATAAATTAAAAAAAAATTTGATATGTACCATGCACCCCAATGGCCAGAGCTGCAGCATTTATTAATAGAAGAGGAAAGAGGTGAGAGACAGATAATTAGTTTGGGAAAAGTGAATCCTGTTGCACTTTTTTTTTCCCTCCGAATGGGTAACTGATTAGCTGGCAGCAGTCAGTCTGGCAGTCTGTCCTTGGGTATCTTGTTTACGTAATCTCTGGAAAACCTTTGTGAGCCAAACTGTGAAGCTGAAGGACAGGCTGTTTCTCTGTAATGTCTGCCTGTATCTAGTACCTCCCTTATTAGCTGTGCCAGGCCTGCACTTCTTCCCTCACAGAAATGTCAATATAACTGCTGACCTTCTTGAAATCCTTTCCCCTCAAATCTTTACTTCTCACTGGAATCTCTTCTGCACCCTTATTTGAAAGTGATCATAATCTGAGGTTGTAGTGGAATTTCTATCACAAGTTATAATCACTTTTCGAATATGAATTTAAGATGTTAAACAAAAATACGCAAAATTCAAGTTTTCTTTTTTTTGTTGAACTTCAACCAACAAAACAGATAGTAGTGACATCATTATCAAATGAGTTGTATGAGTTCATTCTGACCCCCAGAAATTTTTTCTTAAATATTTTAACATTAACTTTTAAAATGTTACTTAAAATATTTTAATTAAGGCAATAACTCTGGTTCCTGCAAACAGTTGATCATGGCTTGCATCCTTCAGTGAATTATCACAGAAGAAAATTTTGGCAAATTTATTGGCTTCATGCCCACAGGCATTGTGAAGCAGAAACTCTTTTCACATTAAGATCACAACTCTATGATAAGCAATATATAATATGTAAACTCCAGTAATGCTGAAGAAGCTGAAGTTGAATGGCTCTATGAAGACCTACAGGACCTTGTAGAACTAACACCCAAAACATATGTCCTTTTCATTATAGGGGACTGGAATGCAAAAGTAGGAAGTCAAGAGATACTTGGAGTAACAGGCAAATTTGGCCTTGGAGTACAAAATGAAGCAGGGCAAAGGCTAACAGTTTTGCCAAGAGAATGCACTGGTCATAGCAAATACCCTCTTCCAACAACACAAGGAAGACTCTACACATGGACATCATCAGATGGTCAATACCAAAATAAAACTGATTATATTCTTTGCAGCCAGAGATGGAAAAGCTCTATACAGTCAGCAAACACAAAACTGGGAGCTGACTGTGGCTCAGATCATGAACTCCTTATTGCCAAATTCAGAATTAAATTGAAGAAAGTAGGGAAAACCACTAGACCATTCAGGTATGACCTAAATCAAATCCCTTACAATTATACAGTGGAAGTGACAAATAGATTCAAGGGATTAGATCTGATAGAGTGCCTGAAGAACTATGGATGGAGGTTTGTGACATTGTACAGGAGGCAGGGATCAAGACCATCCCCAAGAAAAAGAAATGCAAAAAGGCAAAATGGTTGTCTGAGGAGGCCTTACAAATAGCTGTGAAAAGAGAAGTGAAAGGCAAAGAAAAAAAGGAAAGATACACCCATTTGAATGCAGAGTTCCAAAGAATAGCAAAGAGAGATAAACCCTTCTTCAGTGATCAATGCAAAGAAATAGAGGAAAACAATAGAATAGGAAAGACTAGAGATCTCTTCAAGAAAATTAGAGATATCAAGGGAACATTTCATGCAAAGATGGGCACAATAAAGGACAGAAATGGTAGGGACCTAACAGAAGCAGAAGATATTAAAGAAGAGGTGGCAAGAATATACAGAAGAATTATACAAAAAGGATCTTCATGACCCAGATAACCACAATGGTGTGATCACTCACCTAGAGCCAGACATCCTGGAATGTGAAGTCAAATGGGCCTTAGGGAAGCATCACTGTGAACAAAGCCAGTGGAGGTGATAGAATTCCAGTTGAGCTATTTCAAATCCTGAAAGATGATGCTGTGAAAGTGCTGCACTCAATATGCCAGCAAATTTGGAAAACTCAGCAGTGGCCACAGGACTGGAAAAGGTCAGTTTTCATTCCAGTCCCAAAGAAAGGCAATGCCAAAGAATGTTCAAACTACTGCACAATTGCATTCATCTCACACGCTAGTAAAGTAATGCTCAAAATTCTCCAAGCCAGGCTTCAGCAATATGTGAACCGTGAATTTCCAGATGTTCAAGCTGGATTTAGAAAAGGTAGAGGAACCAGAGATCAAATTGCCAACATCCGTTGGATCATCGAAAAAGCAAGAGTTCCAGAAAAATATCTATTTCTGCTTTATTGACTATGCCAAAGCCTTTGACTGTGTGGATCACAACAAACTGTGGAAAATTCTTCAAGAGATGGGAATACCAGACCATCTTATCTGCCTCCTGAGAAATCTGTATGCAGGTCAGGAAGCAACAGTTAGAACTGGACATGGAACAACAGACTGGTTCCAAATAGGAAAAGGAGTATGTCAAGGTTGTATATTGTCACCCTGCTTATTTAACTTATATGCAGAGTACATCATGAGAAATGCTGGGCTGGATGAAGCATAAGCTGGAATCAAGATTGCTGGGAGAAATATCAATAACCTCAGATAAGCAGATGACATCACCCTTATGGCAGAAAGCAAAGAAGAACTAAAGAGCCTCTTGATGAAAGTGAAAGAGGAGAGTGAAAAAGTTGGCTTAAAGCTCAACATTCAGAAAACTAAGATCATGGCATCCGGTCCCATCACTTCATGGCAAATAGATGGGAAAACATGGAAACAGTGACAGACTTTTTATTTTGGGGGGCTCCAAAATCACTGCAGATGGTGACTGCAGCCATGAAATTAAAAGACGCTTGCTCCTTGGAAGAAAAGTTATGACCAACCTAGATAGCATATTAAAAAGCAGAGACATTACTTTGCTGACAAATGTCCATCTAGTCAAAGCTATGGTTTTTCCAGCAGTCACTATGGATGTGAGTGTTGGACCATAAAGAAAGCTGAGTGCCGGAAGAATTGATGCTTTTGAACTGTGGTGTTGGAGAAGACTCTTGAGAGTCCCTTGGACTGCAAGGAGATCGAATCAGCCAATCCTAAATGAAATCAGTCCTAATATTCATTGGAAGGACTGATGCTGGAGCTGAAACTCCAATGCTTTGGCCACCTGATCAAAGTACGGACTCATCGGAAAAGACCCCGATGCTGGGCAAGGTTGAGGGCAGGAGGAGAAGGGGACAACAGAGGATGAGATGGTTGGATGGCATTACAAGCTCGATGGACATGAGTCTGAGTAAGCTCCAGGAGTTGGTGATGGACAGGGAAGCCTGACGGACTACAGTCCATGGGGTCCCAAAGAGTCGGACAGGACTGAGTCACTGAACTGAACTGATTGAACTGAATAAGTTAACTTTTAGAAATTAAAACCCCCTTTGATTACTTTTCTCCCAGTAATGCTCAAAGGCTGAATTTGCTCTCTTACACGTGTGTGGGTCACTTCTAAGTAGGGAGGAATATATTTTGTTACTTACATCAGTTAGAGGTAAGAGAAAATATTGTCCAATTGCTTCAGAGGTTTTTGCCAAATTACATAACTTTGAAATCTGTAAGGCAAACTGGAATAATCTTTTATTATGTCTTTTTAGCATGAGAGGAATTTTCCTTTTTAGATGCTCAGAATTTAAAAAAATCATCTCAAGTATTTTAAAAGAGCAGTTTAGGAACCATAGAAGTCTTAGAAATCCACATGAACACAGTTCTCAGTTGCCTGAGTTTGTCTACGTTCATTTCTGTAAGCCAACTCTTTTCCAGACTAATAAAATTCATAGTATTTTTTAACAAAGTCAAATACACTTGACTGACAAGCAGAATTAGAAGGCTCAACGAACTCTCGCGCGATTTTAAGACGCTACGGCCAGACGTCACAGGTTGCCATAGCAGCCATCCCCCGGAGTGGAAAAGAGGGGTGGTACGAGGGGCGGATCGCTGCTGCTGCTGCTGCTGCTGCTGCGGAGGACCGCGGACGGTCTCCTCTTGCAGGTCTGACTTCTGCCAAAATGAGCGGCCTGGATGAGGGCGACAGCCTCCCTATCGCTAAAAGCTGCGGCCCCGCTACTCCCGACCATGCCCCGGGACATCCGGACCTCGAGCAGTGTCAGGGCGAGGAAACCGAGGCGACCTCGGTGATGGCGGACACAGGTGAGGGCGGCTTGGATACTGCCGCAGAGGGAGGCGCAGCCCAGGACTCCGCGGGCTGTGGCCTTGCGTTCCGCATTCGAGTTGCTGGGAGTCGCGGCCGCGTAGCCACCAAAGCGGGCCAGAAAGAGGCTCCGGCTTCCACGGAGGGCCTGGAAGCAGCCTCTGCCTCCACCTCGGTGGGAGCCGACGATAGCCAGGAAAATGGCTGTCAGCGTAGAGAGCTGCGCAGCCCTGCAATCGAGAAGGCTCTAGAAGCCTGTGGCGCAGGGAGCTTGGGGGCTCAGATGTTGCCTAGAGCGAAGGCCAAGGAAATGACGACGAAAAAGTGCGCTGTTTCTGCGGCAGGGGAAAAGGAGGGAGTAACAGAGGCGGTGGTGGAGGGAAAGAAGGTGATGCAGAAGGAAAAAAAGGTGGTAGGAGGCGCGAAAGAGGAGACTCGGGCCAGAGCCCCGAAGATCAATAACTGCATGGATTCGCTGGAGGCCATCGATCAGGAACTGTCAAATGTAAATGCCCAGGCTGACAGAGCTTTCCTTCAGCTGGAGCGCAAGTTTGGCCGTATGCGGAGGCTCCATATGCAGCGCAGAAGTTTCATTATCCAGAATATCCCAGGTTTCTGGGTCACTGCCTTTCGCAACCACCCGCAGCTGTCACCTATGATCAGTGGCCAAGATGAAGACATGATGAGGTACATGATCAATTTGGAAGTGGAGGAGCTTAAACATCCCAGAGCAGGCTGTAAATTCAAGTTCATCTTTCAGAGCAACCCCTACTTCCGAAACGAGGGGCTTGTCAAGGAGTATGAGCGCAGATCCTCTGGCCGGGTGGTGTCTCTTTCCACTCCAATTCGCTGGCACAGGGGCCAAGACCCCCAGTCCCATATCCATAGGAACCGGGAAGGCAACACTATTTCCAGTTTCTTCAATTGGTTCTCAGACCACAGCCTCTTAGAATTCGACAGGATTGCCGAGATTATCAAATCAGAACTGTGGCCCAATCCCCTCCAATACTACCTGATGGGTGATGGGCCCCGCAGAGGATTTCGAGACCCAGCAAGGCAGCCAATGGAGAGCTCCAGGACCTTCAGGTTCCAGTCCGGCTAGCTCCTGCCCCGTGTGAGAAGCTCCTGCACAAGTTTCCCTACCACCCACCTCCTCTCAGACCCGTGCTTAGCCAGCAGCATGCTGTCTTCCCTGTACTTTCTCTTCACACTGGATTATTTTGTCCTTTGATGCTTCTAAATTCTCAAAACTCAGTGGCAAGATAGTTGCTTATATGCCAGTGCTCTCCTTCGTCTGGGCCTTCCTGCTCTTCTGCATCCTGTTCCAAGTGCATGGCCTTCCACTGCTTCTGTGCCAAGCACATAATACTGTAGATACCCACTGCCTTCTTTTGCATGCTCTGGGCCCTGTCTGACTATAGCCTTCTCCCAGTTTTTAAAGTGGTTGTCTGCCACGAAAAAGCTTGATATATCTTTGCAGCTACTTAGCTGGGCTTCATACTTTGTGCTGACTGTCGTCCTGATACCCATGTACTCTTGGCCAAATCTTTGAGTTTCACTGCTGCAAGATGAAGCTGATAGAGATGATGCCAGCCATCACCTAAACTGAACATTCCAGGCTACCAGTAACTGGTTTTCAACTGTCTTCCTGGGTCCATGCCATCTACCTGCTGGTTATTTTGCAGAATAAGCAGCTGATGGGTGGGTGATTACTAGGCATGAATGAGGTAACGTGTTCTGTGTTATGTTGATCTTACGCCTTTGGTCACTCTGTGTTGTGACCGCGTGGTGGTGAGTATGAACCCCTGTGATACGGCCCACCCACACCTGCTCTCAGCCTTCTGGATGAGATTTGCACAGGCACCATTCACTGCCTCTTTAGGAACTATCTGGAGACTTAAGCTCCTGGGTAGCACACAGGAATCATCCCCTGCCCCACCTCCACCCCCCCACCCCCTGCTTGCCAAATGGTTACCTGGAAACTGCTTGGCTGTTAGGCAGGTTGGGCAGTCATAATATCACAGTGCCTAAAGCAAAGCTGATGGGAGGGCCTTTCGAGCAGTTAGCCTTTTTGAGCTCAAGCCAACAAACCACCATTAATCTAGGTGTCCCCCTTCTGCACCCATTTTAAACATGACGAAGTTGCCAGGATGGGGGCACCAAGGAAGAGGTATTTCTGGCCTGTGGGGCCTGTTACTTATCTCTCTCTCACTTTCCTGCTTTCCTCCTTTTCTCTTCCTCCTCCTCACAAACAGTTGCAGCTGAGAAGACAAAACTGGCAGAGCAGGCTTTTGGTTTACTTTGCTTTCCCTTTGATTGTGTCCAGGAGAAAAGATGCTGTGCATTGGGCTCCAGCTTTCTTACTGCCCTCTTTGCCCTGGTGTGTCCACCCCACTTCCTTTAGTAAAGTCTAAACATTTCAAAGAGAACCCTGTAGGGTGACTTGCCTGTTTCTGGACATTGTTCTTTGGGGCCCACTTTGACAGCCCTGTGCTCTTATGCATTTACCAAACCTGTGTGTTTTCTTGAGCCTTAGCTTGAGAAGCTGAGGGGAGATCACAGAAGGCCTTCACGACAGACCCAGAGCAGGCTGTGATCCGAGGTGATAAAAACTGTTTCACTCCACCTTTCTAAGCTTGGACGTTTTTTGAGGGGCCTTGTACCACTTAGAAATAACCAAGGCAGCATTTTGAGGGTCACTCTTGTCCTCCGTACTGGTTTTTCCCCTGAATTCCCATGGGCCCGCATCCTACCACCCCGCCCTTCTTGGCTGTCAGTCCACAGCTTCTGCATTTCCTTCCCTGCTTCTGACCTAGTAAATGAGGGAACAGGCTGCAGTCTCCTTGTGGGAGCTGCCAAGACTCCCTCATTGGGGGTAACGGGGTGTGTGAAGTCTGCCTGGTAGGGTCTGTACAGAGCCGTGGGGAGGGTGTCCTAGGCTGTAGAAACTGAAAGCTCGGGAAATCAAATGAGCTTGCTGTGGATTGGGCTTGGGAAGGCAAACAGGATAGACGAACCCTGCAGGGTCAGCGGAAAAAGAGAGGCACCTGTGGTTTTCCCAGGAGAGGTGGGAGAATGAAAGCGTTTGATGCTTTAAGATGGTGCTTGCAGATGTTAGGTTTTCTCTCCAATTTTTCCTGACTCTGAATTCACCAGTAGATTTTTGTACTCAAATACAAGTCTGAATGTTTTGTATTCTAGCATATGTGAACAATTAATGGTATATGCTCTTTATTTCACTGTGTTTGAGTAAAGTCCTGTTAATTCTTTTCTTCATATTTGCTTGCTGGCAAAATTGACATTTACAGCCTGCTGTTTGCTTGTAATTGAGAATGTGTGCAAAAATATCAAGCTTGTTTCTTGTGCAGTATGAAAACTTCTGTGACTACTCACAAATATATCAGCTTGTTCTGGTCGCTCTTCTTATATAGCTCTATTCTTAGAAATATAACTTGAATGGGATCTTTGAAATTGTGCAAATTGTTGCTGTCTTGTGAAAGTATTCTCAAACAGAAAAACATAACTTTGTCGTCTTGATATTTCTTGGTCTAGTAATAACTGTTGTACTTGATATCTTATGTTCCTAACTTGTAGAATTGTTCTGTTAAACTAAAGAAAGAGTCTTCTTCTGTGTGGTCAGAAGGAAAAATAAATCTGTTACTCTGCTGTGTTTCTTGTTTTCACCAGAAATAAAAATAAATAAAGCTCTGTCTGTTTTGTTTAGGCTAATAAATGGTTGGAAAATCACTAAAGTTATCAAGTTGTTACAGTATTGTGTTGAACCCTAAAAAAAGGCAATAGTGCACCTTCCAAGAATTTTTGCTTGGAAAATGGTAGATAAGCCCAAATGCTTACTCATAAATGTATTTCCTATACAGTTAGTATAGTTTTTGGTGGTAATTGAGCCACTGTGTATTGATTTTTGTCACTTACCTAAAATAGTATTTTCAGTGGAAAACTGTTCTCTATGCACAGTCATTTTTTTTTTTTTTTTTAACTTATGTCTATGTTAACTATGTCCCATCTTTGGCTCATTCTTTACTTGATGAACTTAAGATAGACTTTTGGAAGAATTGATCATTGGATATTCTCTAAGTACTACTTAAATTCTTTTCCTACAATAGTGTGGTGCTATTGAAAGAAAAAAAAATGACCAATATAATGTCTAGAAGCAAACGATACCAGACATCACAGTGTCAGTTACCAGTAATGTTTTGCTTTTCAGCATCTATTACATGAAGGTTTGGGAGACATCTGCATTCTCTGAAGCAGAGAGAGCAATGACTACTATAAGGTCTGCATAAATGAATCACTGAATATTTTTAGCCGTCTAGACAAAATTTTGACATAAATGGCCCCAAATTACTGATTTGAATTAGAGATTGTTGATTAAACCTACAGGTAAACCAGACTGGCTGACTCTTGATGCATTTCTTATTTGCAAGCTCTATTTGCTGAAGTGTAATTTTTCTAGGCCTGGAGAACTTTTAAGTATTAGCAAAGTTTTCCTTTATAAGTTTTTTTTTTTTTAATTTTTTTTCCATTTATTTTTATTAGTTGGAGGCTAATTACTTTACATCATTACAGTAGTTTTTGTCATACGTTGAAATGAATTAGCCATGGATTTACATGTATTCCCCATCCCGGTCCCCCCTCCCACCTCCCTCTCCACCCGATCCCTCTGGGTCTTCCCAGTGCACCAGGCCCGAGCACTTGTCTCAGGCACCCAACCTGGGCTGGTGATCTGTTTCACCCTAGATAATATACATGTTTCAATGCTGTTCTCTTGAAACATCCCACCCTTGCCTTCTCCCAGAGTCCACAAGTCTGTTCTATACATCTGAGTCTCTTTTTCTGTTTTGCATATAGGGTTATCGTTACCATCTTTCTAAACTCCTTTATAAGTTTTATACTCAACTTCCCCATACTATGTTCATTTTACCTTTTCAATTCAGTGATTAATTTCTGCATTGTCAACCATCTGTTTTAAGCATTATCTTCTTATCCTATTCTGGATATAATCAGAAAATGTCATTTTTGCTGGTTTGTTATCAGCTTCAGTCTAATCAAGAGTATTCGTTTTTCTAGTAGGTTGGTGCTACTCATTTGTCACAGATTAACATGGTTTCTGTTCTTTTTTGTCCAATAAAATTAGACTCAGCATTTTCTTGGATTCACTTACTACACAGTTGGTTAACTCAAATAACCCTGCTCCATTTCTTTGCATTGCCTTTTTGTTTTTATTCCTCTGTTCTGGAACCAAAAGTCTTAGATCTCCAAACCAGTTAAGAGTTTCTCTCATCCTTTTCTCCAAGGAAGTATGACCATTGTGGTCTGCTCTGGCCACATTACCCTTTGAGTACTTCATAATTTTCTTGGTCCCTATATTAATAGAATATTATTGGGCATCCTTTTCTATTTTTCTGGATATTTAGCTTAGGCCAGATACACAAGGTTTTCTCTGACCTTCCTTATTCAGGCCGGCTCCTCTTCCACGTCACTCTGGCTGCTGCTTTTGCTTCTGCTTTACACATGACTCATGTTTCCTTACATCAGTAGTTTTCAGCATTAAAAACAATCCCCCCAAAATGACCAGTATTCCTAATTATTGAGTCCCTCGTCTCATAAGAGTTAAAATTTAAGCCTTCAGTATCTGATTTTGCATCAGATACACATTCCTTGGTTTGACAGTCCAGAGATCAAACAGCAGGTACTTAACATGTGTGTCCTTAGGTTACTGTCATAATTCTCAAAGTTTTACTATTCCCTTTTAAGTAGTTGAGAAAACAGCTCAGAAAATTGAACTAAATTGCCTAAGATGCAAATCACAAACTTAAATTGTTTGATTTCAAGCCTAGGGTACCTTCCACTGTATCACAGACATCTGTATTAAATTCAGCATAAAAACAACAACCCTATTATGTGAGTATTAAATTGAAGGTTATTCTTAACCCATTCATGATGGTCTTTGAAGAGATTTTATCACTTATTTTAATTAAGATTCCATAGATTAAAACACTTCTGAACTTACATATGTAGTCATCATGTTGCGTGCATAAATGAAATTAACAGTTCACTTCATCAAACGGAATAAGTGCAACAAAAGGACTATTATAACAAATTTTTAAAATTGTGTACTGTATTTATTTCTGCTGTATAGCAAAGTGATTCAGTTATATATACACATCCTTTTTTTATATTCTTTCCATTATGGTTTATCACAGGATATTGAATATAGTTCCTTGTGCTGAATAGTAGGACTTTGTTGCTAATTCATTCTATGTATAACTTGCAACCCCATCTCCCACTGTATCCCTCTAACACATCCCCATCTCTTGGCAATTGCGTATCTGTTTTCCATGTTTGTGGGTTTTGTAGATAAGTTCATTTCTGTCATATTTTAGATTCCACATATAAGTGATATGATAGTTGTCTTTCTGATTTACTTCATTTAGGATTATAATCTCTGGTTGCATCCGTTTTGATGCAAATGACATTTTTTTTTAATGACTGAGTAGTATTCCATTGTGTGTATATATACACACCATATCTTCTTTATTCTTTGATCTGTTGATGGGTACTTAGGTTATTTCCAGGTCTTGTGAACACAGGGGTGTGTGCATCTTTTTGAATTATAGTTTTGTCTAGATATATACCCAGGAGTGGGATTGCTGTACCATATGGCAGTTCTGTTTTTAGGTTTTTTGAGGAACCTCCATACTGTTTTCTGTAGTGACTGCGCCAACTTACATTCCTGTGAACAGTGTCAGAGGGTTCCCTTTTCTCTACACTCTCCAGCATGTTTGTAGACTTTAATGATGGCCATTCCTACCAAGTGTGAGGTAATAATTCATTGTAGTTTTTATTTGCATTTCTCTAATAATTACCAATGTTGAGCATTTTTCCATGTGCCTATTGGTCATCTGTATTTCTTTGGGAAAATGTCTATTTAGTTCTGCCTATTTTTCAATTGGGTTGGGTCTTTGTTGTTGCAACTGTTGTGTGTATTTTGAAGATTAAGTCCTTGTCAGTCTGATCATTTGCAAATACTTTTTTCCCATTCTGTAGAATTGTGTTTTTGTTTTGTTTATGATTTCCTTTGCTGTGCAAAAGCTTGTAAGTTTGATTAGGTCCCATTTGTTTTTTATTTCCATTGCCTTAGAATAACCCAAGAAAACACTGGTATGGTTTATGTCAGAATGTTTTGCCTGTATTCTTTTAGTTTTATTGTGTCATATGTTTGTCATTTTGAGTTTGTGTCTGGTGTGAAGAGGGTGTGTTCTAACATCATTGATTACATGTGGCTGTCTAACTTTCCCATCAACCCTTGCTGAAGAGACTGTTTTTGCCCGTTGTGTATTCCTGCCTCCTTTGTCAAAGATTTATTGACCTTAGATGTGTAGATTTCTGGGCTACCTATATTCTGCTTCACTGCTCTGTATGTGTGCCACAATGCTACAAAGCTACTGTAATCAAAACAACAGTAAATAGTGTGATAGCATGCTGTTTTGATTACAGAAGCTTTGTAGTATTGTCTGACATCTGGGAGGCTTATGCCTCCTGCTTTGTTCTTTTTATTCAGGATTGCTTTGGCAACTCTGGGTCTTTTATGGTTTCATATAACCTTTAGGATTATTCTAGTTCTCTGGAAAGTGTCATGGGTAACTTGACAGGGATCACATTAAATCTGTAGATTGCTTTGGGTAGTATGACCCTTTCAGCAATATTCTTTCAACCCAAGAGCATGGAATGTATTTCCATTTCTGTGAATTGTCAATTTTCTTAATGTTTTATAACTCTCAGCTTATGTCTTTCACCTTGTCAGATTTATTCATGTTTTTTTTTAATGTGATTTTAAAGGGGATTGTTTACATTCCCTGTTAGTATTAAGAAATGCAACCAATTTCTATATGTTAACCTTGTAGCTTGATACTTTGCTGAATTAATTTACCAGCTCCTGTAGTTTTGTGTGGAGTCTTTAGGGTTTCCAGTATATAGTAGTCCAATATATAAAAGACTCTATATAGTAATACAGTCATCTGTATGTAATGAGTTTTACTTCTTCCCTACCAATTTGAAAACATTTTATTTTCTTGTCTGATTACTGTTCCTAGGACTTCCAATACTGTGTTGAATAGAAATAGTGAGTGGACATCCTTCCCTGATTCCAGATTTTAGTGGGAAAGCTTTTGGTTTTTCACATTATATTGGTTTTGAGTTGGTAATAAGCTTTTATTATGTTGAGATATGTCCCCTCTATACCCACTTTATTAAAGAGTTTTAATCATGAATGGATATTGAATTTTATCAAATGCTTTTTCTTCATCTGTTAAGATGATCATGTGGTTTTTGTCTTTTGTTGATGTGGTATATCATATTGATTGTTTTATATATGTTGAACCATCCTTGTGACCCTAGAATGAATCCAACTTGGCTGAAGCATATGATCTTTTTTCTGTTGTTGGATTTGGTTTGCTAATATTTTGTTGAGAATTTTTGCATCTATATTTGTCAAAGATATTATCTTATAATTTTCATTTTTGGTAGTGTCTTTGTCTGTTTTTGGTATTGGGTGATGGTGGCTTCATAGGCCTGTGTACTAATACTAAACTTAAGTCCTCTGTCCATTTACACAATTTTCTTGCTTTTCCACTTCATGTAACTTTATTAACGAATATACAGCTTTTCTTCTCTAATATCTTCTTTAAAAATATTGATGATTATTTTTCTGGCACTTTTTAGAAACAAATAATAATTTTAAAAGTTTAATTACAATTCAACAGAAGATCATTCATTAGAAGCACTGACTGCTCTGCTAGTAAAGTGGGAGGAAACTTGGATATCAACTTGAATTTTCTCTTTTGACAAGATGGAAAAAACTGAAAGGTTAGGGTTCAGATTTCTTAGGTAGGTACTGATAAGAAGAGCACCAGAACTTCTGATGTGAATGAATTTCTTCTGCTCCTCAGTGGCTAAAAGAATGAAATTAACTTATTTGGAGGGTCTCATTTTTCATATTAACAATAGCAGTTTAGAAGTGTTAAAGATGTATTATTATTTGCCACTGACAAAATAAACATGCATAAGGAAAAATAGCTTTATTTTTAAAAGAAATCAAAGGTCTACATGAAAGTATACATGAAAACAGCATCTTTCACTTGAGCCGTAAGCTTGATTGTACATGCTCTTTATTATATTCCAATGAGATTTTGGAAGTCAATTTCAAAGACATTAACATTTATTAACAGATATTGAAGAAAGCTACTGGCTTTGAGAGAAAAAAATTCAGTAACTGTTTACCTACCCTGAGATATTCAATCCCACAATATATTTGGGATTATTTGAGCATTTAAAAATTTAACAAAATATTTATCTTTTCATTGCATCTATCAACATGTTAAACTCTTGGCTACAAACCAAGTAAAATGATGGTGACCAGTGTTTTCTGATTCTATCCATAATGGACAGAGTGAAATTACAGCATAAAGAGTAGCCAGGCATTTATACTGTAAACATTATCTGGGTTCAAACATCTTGCAACAAACCGCTACTAATATGACTACATGTAGCACATAGAACACAATAATCCTGGACTGCAATACATCTATAAAACCTTTAAAAAATAATGCTTTTCAACCTCTTTTTTCATTATCACTGCCCCGTGCCCTAGAAGAAAAAATATATTTAATAAATTTAGCTTTAAATTACATTTCTCCCTAATGAGAGAAATACTAAGGAATAAGATTTTATTGTGTAGAGATATGGAGAACCATAATCCACTGCGTTAAGATTTTTTTATACCAAGAACCAATTTTTGCCCCTCTGAGAATACATGACTTAAAGTGAATGAAAAGTGAAGTAGACACTAGGGAGGAAAATGAAGAAAACAGGGAGGGAAAAAAACAAACCCTAATGATTAATACTTTGAGGCTGAAATAGTTGGCTTCTTTTATCACCCAGGTCCCATCATGGCTGCATGGTCTCGTCTCAGAAGACATCATGTCTATCTCCTTGTTTTGGAAACCAGGAAAACAGCATAAAATCTGATAGTTTGGAATAATAATTTAATCTTACTAGACTTGGTGTTTTTGACTATAAATTGAAACAACAGGTGTAGATCAGTTATTCTCAATTTTGGCTGCATTTTCCTGGGACATATTAAAGATTTCAGTGTTCATCTGTATCCCCAGACCAATTAAACCAATGTCTGGAGGTTATAGTCTAGCCACTGGTTCTTAAACTTTTGTGTGAGTCATACTATAATTAAACACAGATTGCTGGGTCACAGTCCCAGATTTTCTGATTCTGTAGGTCTAGGATGGGGTGTGCAAATTTACATTTCTATCAAGTTTGCATGTGTGGCTATGCTAGTGGTTTGGGGACCACACTTTGAGGGCCACAGGTCTAGGTAAATGTGTAAATATGCATGTGTACATTTATGTATGTATGTGTATGTGTATATATAGCCCCAGGGAATTCTAATTTCAGAACTACTAGTATAGAAAATATTAATAAGATTCTTTTCAACTCTAAGATACTGAGATTTTAACATAATGAGTGTTGTTGGGTATCAAGATAATCTCTATAGAAAGGAGACCTATGGAAAACATACCAATTTCTTGGTCACGTTTCATTAATAATTTTGTTTCTATAAAGCATTTTACAGTAGTTTTTGAAAATGAACATTTTTACAGTACATTTGCTGCATATACTGTTTTTCACTTCATTTTTTGGTTAAGATCATTTATTTGGCTGTCAGTTTTCCAGCATTTGATAAGACCAATGGAGGGTTTGGATAATAGCCTGCTGTTTTTGAATTATTTGAAGAGAACCTTGTAAATTTGTAGTCCAGGGGTAATTCTGAAAAGAAAAAAAATAATTATTCTGCAGATCTCAGAAGGCATTTGATAAATATAAACAAATCAATATTTGCCAGTTATTTATAATAAAACATTTTTTAGAGTTTCATAATTTTAATATTTCTTTTGTCACCAGGATAGGTTGCACCTGGAATGAACAGTGTAGATGTCTTTTCGTATACAATATACAGTAATATTTAAGTCAAATTACATTTAGAGATATTGCAAATTATATTCAGAGCTCTAACTAGTGAGTATAGCCCTGAACAGTAAAAGAGTTAATGAACAATAATCTTTGAATGCTCAGCTAAATAATTCCAATATGCACAATATGGCAACTTTTTCCATATGATAAGCATCGCACATATACACAGCCACAAGAGGAATGGGTGGAGAGAACATAAAATTCATACTTTCTCAGTGGTGGGACATTGTGTCATTTTCATATAAATATCTCAAAAGCTAGCCTTCAGATATATTCTTCCTAAGTTTCTTCAAAGAACCATTACCAGAAATATTACAAATGAAACATTAAGACCTATGTCATGTAATGATATTCATTCCACATGCAGATACTGGTTAGTAATCCTTATTTCACAAATTTTACAGGTAAAACATGATTTGGTAGTACTGAGTGTTCCGAAAATGATACTAAAATAAAAATTGTATTTTAAATGCCAGTGAGAATCATTAAGACTCAAACAGTTAATCCTTATGAGGAAAAAACTAGTGCTGAAAATTGTGAAGAAGGAACACTGCCTTTCTGAGGTCAGAGAAAACTAAGATTACTATGAATAGAAAAACATTCAATATTTTTCAGTATTAGTGAATTTCACTGGTCTTCACTACTTCAAGTTAACTGGAGTGTATTTTCAGCCATTAAAAAGGCTCATTAAAAAGCACTGGAAATAATTGATAAAACTGAGTTTCAAAAATAGTGCACCTGAGGTTCTGGATTTCTCGTAAGCCACCAAAATGATACAGGCTAAGAACTGACCCAACAACCTCTTCCTCTGTCTTTCCTATACACTTCCTAAAGTAAAGGTAGCTATTATTAAAAGGTTAAAATGATTATATTATCAAAATGCTTATAAAGCAAACATTGCAGTAATATATATTGCAAACATTTATAACATCTATAAAAATTGCTTCTAAGAAAATTCTGAAAGAGAGGGGGATACCAGACCACCTGCCTTGCGTCTTGAGAAACCTGTATGCAGGTCAGGAAGCAACAGTTAGAACTGGACATGGAACAGACTGGTTCCAAATAGGAAAAGGAGTACATCAAGGCTGTACATTGTCACCCTGCTTATTTAACTTATATGCAGAGTACATCATGAGAAACTCTGGGCTGGAGGAAGCACAAGCTGGAATCAAGATTGCTGGGAGAAATATCAATAATCTCAGATATGCAGATGACACCACCCTTATGGCAGAAAGTGAAGAGGAACTAAAAAGCCTCTTGATGAAAGTGAAAGAGGAGAGTGAAAAAGTTGGCTTAAAGCTCAACATTCAGAAAACTAAGATCATGGCATCCGGTCCCATCACTTCATGGCAAATAGATGGGGAAACAATGGAAACAGTGACAGACTTTATTTTTTGGGGCTCCAAAATCACTGCAGATGGTGACTGCAGCCATGAAATTAAAAGATGCTTACTCCTTGGAAGGAAAGTTATGACCAACCTAGACAGCATATTAAAAAGCAGAGACATTACTTTGTCAACAAAGGTCCATCTAGTCAAGGCTATGGTTTTTCCAGTAGTCATGTATAGATGTGAGAGTTGGACTATAAAGAAAGCTGAGCGCTGAAGAATTGATGCTTTTGAACTGTGGTGTTGGAGAAGACTCTTGAGAGTCCCTTGAACTGCAAGGAGATCCAACCAGTCCATCCTAAAGGAGATGGGTCCTGGGTGTTCATTGCAAGGACTGATGTTGAAGCTGAAACTCTAATACTTTGGCCACCTGATGCGAAGAGCTGATTCATTGGAAAAGACCCTGATGCTGGGAAAGATTGAGGGCAGGAGGAGAAGGGGAAGACAGAGGATGAGATGGTTGGATGGCATCACCAACTCAATGGACATGGGTTTGGGTGGACTCCGGGAGTTGGTGATGGACAGGAAGGCCTGGCATGCTGCGGTTCATGGGGTCACAAAGAATCAGACACGACTGAGTGACTGAACTGACTGAAGCATTTAAATGTCAATGAGAGAATCACATCTAACAGAATATGGACGAATAAGGGAACTTTCCCTGGTGACTCAGATGGTAAAGAATTTGCCTGCAATGCAAGAGACCTGGGTTCAATCCCTGGGTCAGGAAGATCCCCTGGAGAAGGGAATGGCTACTCACTCCAGTATTTTTGCCTGGAGAAGTCCATGGACGGAGAAGCCTGGTGGGCTACAATCCATGGGGTCGCCAAGAGTCAGACACGACTAAGCATGCAAAGAAACATTACATGAATTCAGAAAAGATTTCAAGCGATAATGGGGACTATCAGGTTTTTCATTCCCTATCTCCTTTAAAACAGAAATTTTATTCTGTCTTCCAGGTAGCACAGGAAGCAGAAAGTCTACTAAGGTTAAGAAACTGTGTATGGAGTAGCCAAACTGAGGTGAGATGACTCTTCTGTTAAAAACAAGAATGTCCAGATTGGGGATTCACCAAGAGGGAGATATTTGTGTCCCTCTTAGAAAAATCACTGTTGGGTGCTGTTTGGAAGAAAAGAGAATGGTAGACAACCAAATTCTTATTTACCACAGTAACTTTCTATTAAACTGTGTACTGAACATACTATAATACCAACCACATTATCTAATAATTACATGAACTGAACCAAAATGAATATTTTTAAACAGTAAGTTCAGTGTAAAATAATGAAACACAGACAGAAATACAACAACTCTTGTGATACTTTTTTTTAAAAGATATTGCCAGGATAACATTTATATAAAGATTTTAAAAGCCATGACCATCATACTGTTTTTCTTTCAGCCATTTTTTTTTAACTTGGAGGTAGATTACACAGTACTATCCAAATTTACTGAATATGTTACTGAAATAATTTCAAGTTCTGAGTGAGAGGATTTCCTTGTGAGAATGTGATCATAAGCACTGAGTGCTAAGTTAAAAGAGAAAGTAATACTTTGCTTTTTGAGGAAATGTCTTAGACATCAAAGTCAATACTGCATATAATATACCAACTCTCATTCTTTCTCCGCAAAAAAAATCTACTTGTTTAGCTTTGTTTGACTACTGGTGAGTCTAACTAAGTATTTTCTCCTAAAAAAAGTTAGAAGACAAAGGCTCTGCCAAGTTCTTTTTCAGGGTGCTGAGGAGGAAGACTTTGGGGAAAGGAAAATGGGAGACACACTGATGTTGTTATTGCTTCTTTAAGGAGAAGTGATTACCCGAGAAGATAGGGGATTATTTTCCCATTTTTTTTTGAGGAACATTTAAATCCTACAATAATGGAGAGTCACTTTTCTTTAAGTCTCTTACTCTTTCAGAACCATATCCCACTGAACAGTTTTTAGAGTAATTCAAGTACTTTAGAATAATTCACTGACTTCCATTATCACAAAATCCTACTCTCACTATAAATCTGAATCACTTTAAAGGAAAGAAAGTGAAATATAAAAACTGAAAATGACAGTATAATTCTAGGCCAGTACCTCTCTTCATGTTACAAGGTCCATTTCTTCAATAAGAAAATTGTATGTAAAAGAAAGAAACATATTCTTTAATTTTACATGCGTAAGCATGGAACAAAATAAAAAAAAAAAAAAAAGCTTTTGAAACTAGTGAAAATGAGTATTTCAGCAAGAAAGATGTATTGACATACTGGATTTGGATACTGACGTAGAAGATGGACCTTTTGGAAGGCCACACATCTTAGTCGTCACTATCATCCCACCAGTAGATATCAGATAAATATCTTGCTTTACTTTCTGTCACATCTGTCCTGTGAGGGTGGTATATTCCTAGTTTAAGGAAGAAGAATCTGAGATTCAAGGAAAACCACATCTGAACTGGAGGGGATACCACCTAGAAGAGCTGGATAAAATAAAAACATCAGAGTGAAGTCCTTGGAGAACCGAAGAGACCACTAAGACTCAGGACACACAGTTCCTGGGAACAAGCAGCAGTGAAGTGAGTCAACATCCTGCCACCGCTTCTCCCTTCAGGCACCTGAATTCTGGGTGGAGCGCGGCAGGGGCAGTTAGCAGCAGCAGGAAAATCAGAAGAGATTTTGGTAGTCTTGAGGGGCTACGGAGACAAAAAACTGAGGGCCTGGAGCCTGATAGGAAGGTGTGGAGAACTGAACTGTGGGCTCAAGCTGTCTACCAAACTCTGCAAGGAAACTTTAGGAAACTAAGAAGCGTGCAGAAACACACCCCTCTGTAATCTTGGTACTGAGTTTATTGGTACTGAGAAAACAGGGAGGGATTAAGTTCTGACCTGAGAGAAGAGAGGGTGAATTTATCATTATGAAGAGAGGATGAAATTATTATGAAGTGATGCTCTTTCATGTTAATAATGGGATTTTTTTTCCCCTTCACATTAACAGAGCTAACTCTTAATTTTCTTTTGGTTACATTAACATGGCACTGGAGAAGGGGGTGGCAGAGGAAGAGATGGTTAGATAGCAATACCCACTCCATGGACATGAATCTGAGCAAACTCCAGGAGATAGTGAAGACAGGGAAGTCTGGCATGCTGCAGTCTATGGGGTTGCAAAGAGTCAGACACAACTTAGTGACTGAACGACAATAAACATGGTATTGTCTCTTTCCATCTTTTGATAGTCAAACTTTCTGCATCTTTTTCTCCCCATTTTTATTTTGAGTTTTAAAATTATTTTATATAATTAGATTGTTATGTGTATCATTATAATTCTTTTCATAGTTCTTAATATCTTGTTAGAGATTATGATATGCATTTTTGGTTTACTAGCTCTCATCCATATATGTTAGAACACTTTAACTCCAGCCATTCTACTATGAGATTTATATGCCCTTGGTGTCATGTCTTAAAATCCTTTCCTTATTCAAACCTCATAGGATTAAAAAAAATTGTTTCTAACTGTAAATATTCACATATTTACAGTTCCAATTTATTCACATATCCTTTTGTTGCTATATATTCATTTATTCTTGTGTTTCCAGTCTTCCAACAGGGATCATTCTTTCTTTTGCATGAGCAACAATACCCTTTAGTATCTTCCACAGTGCAGGTCTTCTGGAGATACACTTTCTCCATTTCTGTCTATAAATACTTTTTTTATTATTTAATGATATTTTAATTATTTTTCATTTATTTTTATTAGTTGGATGCTAATTACTTTACAATATTGTAGTGGTTTTTGCCATACATTGACATGAATCAGCCATGGATTCACATGTGTTCCCCATCCTGATTCCCCCTCCCACTTCCCTCCCCATCCCATCCCTCTGGGTCATCCCAGTGCACCAGCCCCGAGCACTTGTCTCATGCATCCAACCTGGACTGGCGATCTGTTTCACACTTGATAATATACATGTTTTGATGCTGTTCTCTCAGATCATCCCACCCTCGCCTTCTCCCATAGAGTCCAAAAGTCTGTTCTATACATCTGTGTCTCTTTTTCTGTCTTGCATATAGGGTTATCGTTACCATCTTTTTAAATTCCATATATATGCGTTAGTACACTGTATTGGTGTTTATCTTTCTGGCTTACTTCACTCTGATATTTTTACTGGGTATAGAGTTCTATCAAGGGTGATAACCGTTTTCTTCCAGCAATTTAAAGATATCACTCTCCTGTCTTTTGGCTTTTGTTACTCACTCTTTTGAAATCATTCTATCTTTATTCTCTGACTGCTTTTAGTATTTCTTAATTATTTGGTCTTTAGCAGTTATCTTCAGGATTTCCTTTTATTTATTGTGTTTCAGTTCTTTGGGCTTCTTGAATCTTTGGCTTATTTTTTTTTCATCATTTTTGGAAAGTCTATAGCTACTGCTTTTGGCTTATTCTCTCATCACCTAAAATTCTAATGACAGGAATCTTACCCCTCATTCTATCTCCGGTGTCTCTGCTTGTATCTCCCACGCCTTTTCCTCTTCAGGATTTATTATGGGTATTTTTTTTTTTGGCTGATTTTCCAGGATACCAGTGTACTTTTCCTGTGGCTACTCTTCTGTTAAACCCTCCATTCAGTTCTTAATTTTGACTTTTTAATAAGAATTTCCATTTTTTCCAAGTTTTAATATATCTACCAAATTTCTCATTCCTTTCTTTTCTATCTTGGAACTTGGTTACTTCTGTTAGGATAGTCTCATATCCTTGAAGACCTCGCTGTTTTTCCATTATGTGCTGAACACTATATAAATTGTTTTTCTGAAATAATTTGAGTCCTAAAAGATGTTATCTGCCTCAAAAGAAGAATGATTTAAAGTTGAGTTTCAAAGAGTACATGAAAATGTAATGAGATGAAAGAAAATCTCAGTCACCGAAATCTCTATTAGAGAAAGCGTTGTATTGGTCCTGGAGTAAGTGTCTGAATTAACCATTATTAGTCAAAGGTGAGGATCACCCACATGTAGATGCATGCTCAAGAAACAGGAATCACCTGCTAAGTTGTCCTGTATGACCAGGAAGTGATGGATTTAAAGTTCTCTTTGAAAACAGAAGGAAGGAGAAAGAGATCAGAGAAGGAAAATCCCACAAATGGCAAGAAAAGGATATATTACACACACACACACACACACACACACACACACACAAACACATATATATATATATATAAAGCTGAGCTTCAATTCCTGTGAAAGCCTACTTCTAACTCATCCTTCAGGGTCTCAAGATGGATTGAGAGAGTCCACCAGGTCTATCCCTCCTTTGGCAGGTCTTACCCTCCCCACTTTCTACCCCTGTATATTCATGAAACTATAAAAAAGCCATTCACTTCTTTGGGTGCCTTCTCTGGAATTAGCAAAGAGGAGGAGAAGCAGGCCCCAAAGTCAGCATTGCCCAACTGGGCCTCCTTAGTATCCTGTCCTTGTAACTTTCCCCTAGCTTTATCCTATGACTCCAGGCTGATTAAAAAAAATTGTGCAGCATTTGTAGTTGGTTCCAGCAGACAGATAGGTCCTAATTACCTCAACTGCCATATCCATATGCTATCCAAGAGAAACCTACAAATGTCATGGGAAAATTTTCTTCTTTTAAAGAAAAAAATGTCACTGTTTGCAGATGACATGATACTGTACATGGAAAACCCTAAAGATTGTATGAGAAAATTACTAGAGCTAATCGGTGAATTTAGCAAAGTTGCAGAAAACAAAATCAATACAGAAATCACTTGCCTTTCTATATAGTAACAATGAAAAAAATCAAAGAGAAATTAAGGAATCAATCCCATTCACCACTGCAACAAAAAGAATTAAATATCTAGGAATAAACTTACCTAAGGAGACAAAAGAACTGTACACAGAAAATTATAAGACACTAATGAAAGAAATCAAAGATGACATAAACAGATGGAGAGATATTCCATGTTCCTGGGTAGGAAGAATCAATATTGTGAAAATGACTATACTACCAAATGCAATCTACAGATTCAATGCAATCCCTATCAAATTACCAATGGCATTTTTCACAGAACTGGAACAAAAAATTTCACAATTCATATGGAAACACAAAAGACCTCGAATAGCCAAAGCAGCCTTGAGAAGAATGGAGCTGGAGGAATCAACCTTCCTGACTTCAGGTTATACTACAAAGCTACAGTCATCAAGACAGTATGGTACTGGCACAAAAACAGAAATATAGACCAATGGAACAAGATAGAAAGCCCAGAAATAAATCCATGCACCTATGGGTACCTTATTTTTGACAAAGGAGGCAAGAATATACAATGGGGCAAAGACAGCCTCTTCAATAAATGGTGCTGGGAAAACTGGACAGCTACATGTAAAAGAATGAAATTAGAATACTTCCTAACACCATACACAAAGATAAACTCAAAATGGATTAAAGACATAAATGTAAGACCAGAAACTATAAAACTCTTAGAGGAAAACATAGGCAGAACACTTGATGACATAAATCAAAGCAAGATCCTCTATGACCCACCTCCTAGAGTAATGGAAATAAAAACAAAAGTAAACAAGTAGGACCTGATTAAACTTAAAAGCTTTTGCACAGCAAAGAAAACTGTAAGCAAGGGGGAAAGAAAATCCCTGGAATGGGAGAAAATAACAGCAAATGAAACAACTGACAAAGAATTAATTTCCAAAATATACAAGCAGCTCATACAACTCAATACCAGAAAAACAAACAACCCAATCAAAAAGTGGGAAAAAGATCTAAACAGACATTTCTCCAAAGAAGACATACAGATGGCTAACAAACACATGAAAAGATGCTCAACATCGCTCAAATGTTTTTTATGTTAGAGAAATGCAAATCAAAACTACAATGAGATATCACCTCACACCAGTCAGAATGGCCATCATCAAAAAGTCTACAAACAATAAATGCTGGAGAGGGTGTGGAGAAAAGGGAACGCTCTTGCACTGTTGGTGGGAATGTAAACTGATACAGCCACTATGGAAGATGGTATGGAGATTCCTTAAAAAACTAGGAATAAAACCACCATATGACCCAGCAATCCCACTCCTAGGCATATACCCTGAGGAAACCAAAATTGAAAAAGACACATGTATCCCATTGTTCATTGCAGCACTATTTACAATAGCTAGAACATGGAAGCAACCTAGATGTCCATTGACAGATGAATGGATAAAGAAGTTGTGGTACATATACACAATGGAATATTACTCAGCCATAAAAAGGAACACATTTGAGTCAGTTCTAATGAGGTGGATGAACCTAGAACCTATTACACAGAGTGAAGTAAGTCAGAAAGAGAAAGATAAATATCGTATTCTAATGCATATACACAGAATCTAGAAAAATGGTACTGAAGAATTTGGAGAAAGAGACATAGAGAATAGATTTACGGACATGGGAAGAGGGGAGGAAAGGGTGAGATGTATGGAAAGAGTAACGTGGAAACTTACATTACCGTACGTAAAACAGCCAATAGGAATTTGCTGTATGGCTCAGGAAACAAACAGGGGCTCTGTATCAACCTAGAGGGGTGGGATGGGGAGGAGATGGGAGGAGGAGGTTCAAAAGGGAGGGGATGTATGTACACCTATGGCTGATTCATGTTGAGGTTTGACAGAAAACAACAAAATTCTGTAAAGCAATTATCCTTCAGTAAAAAAATAAATTAAAAAAAAAAAAAAGAAAAGAATTTCAGCACTTCAGGTCATTACTGTCCAGTAACAAGGTCTACCTCCTGGAAGGTCATTTTAAAACTCTTCATAACTCGGTCCACAGTAACAGGTAAAGCTTTTTAAGTATTTTCCCTCTTACCTGCTATTGCTTCAATACTTGGAATTGCAATAGTGCTGTAAGCACTGATTCGCTTACAAGACCATGTATAAACCAAGGAATCTTCTGTATTTTCCAGTCCAGAAACTGAATCAATAAAAAAAGACCCCCATTTTTTAGATGATGTATTTAGAGGCTTTGCCTTTGATCCCTGAAACAAGAAACAGAGTAGTGAAACTGATTAATTAGTGTTCAACCTCATTTTTCCCACCACTAAGTAAATCAAAATAGAACAACTCTGCAGAAATTTCAGTTGTTTAGCCAGACTATAGAAAAAGTAAAACAAAGCTTAGTAGTCCTTTAAGGGCTTCCCCAGTGGCTAAGCAGTGAAGAGTCCCGCTGCCAATGCGGGAGACACAGGTTCAATCCCTGGGTCAGGATGATCCCCTAAAGAAGGAAATGGTAACCCACTCCAGTACTCTTGCCTGGGAAATCCCATGGACAGAAGCCTGGTGGACTACAGTCCACGAGGTTGCAAAAGAGTCAGACACAACTGAACAACAACAAAGTAGTCCTCTGAAGTACTCTCTTCTGGCTTTGCCTGGGAACGCCTTTCTCAGCCTTTGGGATCTGGTTTGGATGCCACCTAGGATGTTTTCCTTGACTTTCCACACTTAGGTGAGATTAGGTCTCCTCCTCCATTTTCTCACACTCTTGAGTTTATTCCTAATACAATACTTTTCAAACCATCTTGCAATTATCATACTATTTACTTTTTGCCCTGGGCAGATTATGAACTATGTAAGGTTAAGAACTATCTCATGTATTAGTATATCGCTAGGGCCTAGTGCCTAGGACATAGTAGGCACAGAAAAAATGTAGACTAAATAAAAGACTCATTCAAGAAATACTTCTCAGTGTTTTATAGATGTAGTATAAAATTAAGAATTAAAAAAAAATCCCATCACACCCATAAAATTTGAATGATAAAATCTGTCATCCTTTCCGGATGAAAACTTTGTTTTAGAGCATCAGAGAGTTCCAACTATGCCTTTAGATTCATGATTCTTTGTGCTGGAACTCAATTTGTGAAGCAAGATGAAAACACATGTGTTTTCAGATGATGCTGTTTAGATGGAGTTTAGAAATCCCTTAGCAAGAATCTATTTGGATTTCATCAAAGATACTAAGAGCAGTATGGAATACAAATATCTATGCTGCTGTGTATACATTTAAGGTGTATTTAAATATAATTTCCCAAGGTGTAAAGAGAAGCTTATAGTGTAACTCTTCTTTATTTGGTTCACTGTCTTTGTCTAATGAGTCTAAGAAGAGATGACTCTTATCGCACAGACTATATGCAGATAATGGTTCTGCCAACATTGAGTGGTAATCTAGGCTGCATGTTATTCCTCTGAAAAGAGGAAAGCAGACTTGTCTACCCTTTCTGGGTCAACGTATTACGGATGCTGTTACTGTCTAAATGTGCATGTCCTTCCAAAATTTGTATGTCGAAATTCTAATCCCCAAGATGGTGTAATAATGAGGTGAGGCCTTGAAGAGGTACTTAGGTCATGAAGGTGAAGCCCTCATGCATGGGATTAGTGTTCTTATAAAAGAGATCCCAGGAAACCCATTATGTAATGTTGTGTTTGTAATGAATTAGCAAGGAAAGAGGTCTATGGGAGAAGATGGAGCTACTGTTTACATAATGCTGAAGGAAACATCCCCACTGTGTCTTCACTTTCTTTCCATTGTCTGTGCATTCTCAAATCATTGTGAAGAAACCGAATCTCCTTATTTCTCTTTAAGGGCAACTTCCTCCACAATCCCTCAAGTTAGAGGGTCCAACTCCTGGAAGGTTATTTTAAAACTCTTCTTAACTCAGTCCACAGAGCTATATAGCTCACAGAGTTTCCAGTGTCACAGTGAAGATTAAATGTTACTCAGTGGAGACCTCATAGAAACCTGACTCCTTTATTCTAAGATAGTAGTCTTTATTTCTTAGAACACTTTTAGGTTTACAGATAATAGGCAGATAATATGGAGACTTCTTAAATATATCGCCTCTGGTCCACCCCTAACACACTCTCTCCTGTTATTAACATTTTGTGTTAATTAGTGTGTTATATTTGTTACAACTGTGCTCCATTTATTCATCCCCTTCCCCTCTGAGCCGTGGGGCATTCACTGGTCTCTTCCCTGTCCCTATAGTTCTGTCTTTTCCAGAATGGCATACAGTGGCATACAGGATGCAGCCTTTAGACCAGCTTCTTTCACCTTAACGTGCACTTTAGGTTCCTCCATGTTTTCCCATGGCTTGATCATTTCTATTGTTATTTTTTGATTTGATCTTTGGTTTTTGACTTTTTAGATTCCTCCCTTGCAATGAATTTAGAAGAATGCATAGTGCATTTTATTTTCTGCTATTTCTTTTTTTGTTTGTTTTCTGCTTACTTTTGCTTTTATACACTACTTTCCCTTTCTAAATTGATGACATACTTTACTTTTCTTTCCCTCAAAGTTCATTGGGGGTGGCTCAGGAATAAGTTTAAGGGAGCTACCGATTCGGGAGTTAGACCCATGAAAAGAGAGCACAGGGCTTTCATGGCTAAGCCAAAGAGACAGCGTGTGCTCCAGTGGCTCAGGATCTGGCTGCCTCATCACCAGCCAAAGCACAGCCACGGTGCCACAGCCCAGGATGAAAGCACGGAGCCCAGGCAGACAGAGGGTCAACGACATCATCTCGGCATCATTTAAAAACTATCCACAAAATCAACTGCAGAGTTGCGAGGGCATGAAGATCACAGTTAAGTGCCAACAGACTTCATTGCTCATGGCTGAAACAAGCACCTTCTAAGATACGACAAACATAAAGGTCTTTCTTTCAAGGAAAAAACTAAAGGAGACTCTTACCTCATATTTGCCTTTTTTCTCTTCAGGTTCTGACTCCTCAGGCTTCCTGTCTTTGTCCCCTCGGAGCTCTTCGAGGATAAGGACTGTCTCCCAGTTACTATAATGACGGGCTGGGAAAATATCTGAATGCATGCTGTCACCAAAGTATACAACCTGTAAGTCAGACAGCAAATTCTGTCTGAGACACGAGGATCGTGAAGGGAGTGGTGTTCATTTTACAAAAGGCACAAGGAAATTCCTTAACAGCTATCAGAGCAAGTCATGTAAAAGCTACATAAACATCTTAAAGTTCCTTGGATAACTTCACAAGCGACCACTGACTTGTTCCATTTGATTCACAGGGTGTCAGGTTTAAGAAGTTACACAATTCATTTGCATGCAGAAGACCAGCAGAAGATAAGTGAACTTAATTCAAATTTCTGAAATGAAAATGAAAGAACCCAAATGTTTACAGTTAAATCTGCCCCTGGAATTGAAGAGCTGGTGACATACTGGAGACAGCCTGTTATACAGGATTAGATAAGCAAGAACACTCACAACAGAACCAATTTACCAAAGTTTATGGGCCCCACCCACACCTGCTGAAACAGAGTCTCTGAGAGTGGATGGGGCAGGACAGGTGGGCTCCAGGAAACTTCCTAGGTATTCTGAGGCAAAGCCCCACTGATCTAGTCCACACCTCTTAACTTACAGATGAGGAAAATAGGTTAAAGAGCATATGAGCTAGAACCTCCAAGTCAGGAACCCCCAGGGGGCTGGCTCACTGTGGGAGCCAGTGGATCAGGGCTCAGCAATGGACTGACCCATTCTTCTCATGGGGCTCGTGGCAATCATTTTTTAGAAGAAAGTGTCCTGCTATTAAAAATATACCAATGTCCAACATCAACAATATGACAGAATGTTAAAAGCTAATGTGTCTTTAGTCTGTAGTATAATCAGTTATTGCTGGTTTCACATATAAAAAAGGTCCTTGATGGGTAGTTAGCAGGATAACATTCCTCAGGTAACCCACACACTATTCTAGGTCTGTGTTCCTGCTTGGAATATTTGCTTTTCTTTGTGAGAGATAAAAATGTACATCAAAGGAAAGACTTATTTAAGCAGAAGAGGTGGGCAAGCAGGTTGGCAGATAGTTATGCAGAATGCATTTAGAGTTACGGCTTCAGTCAACAAAGGTTTCTCTCTCCATGTGGGCCACAAGGACTCTACCTCAATGAGAAAATACCTTGGGTTCAGGTTTGCCAGTCATTTTCTTCAGAAGTTCATAAAGGTGGACAGCATTCCCTTGGGAGTACCAGCCAGGTTTATCCAGAGAAGGCAGGGCCTCCCGCTCCTCATCCTTCTCTGAGAACACAGGTTAACAATCATATACATTCTCATCAAGTGACAGCACTCAGCTGGACAGACCACACTTTGCATGGCTGAAGGACATGCATAAGAAGGAACCACGTGGGGATGGCGGCTACCATTCAGTCATCACCTATACATCATGAGCACTTCGTTGACATAAAGACATTATTTTTTAAAAGAATTTTTTAAGAGCAGTTTTAAGTTCACACAAAACTGTGAGGAAGGTACAGAGATATCCCATATACCCTCTGCCCTCACAAAGGCACAGCCTCTCCCATTACTGGTGATAATAAAATAGTCCAACATATAATAATGTCAGACGAATTTCTACATAACCTCAGTCATTTTGAACAAGGAATTCTAAAATCACAATTACAGATAATTAAAGCCACATCACAGCTAAAGGTCAAAAGATATTCAGGCCTATTTGGCTGACATTTCGGCAGCCATTTTTAAATTCTTTTATACAATCAAATGAAAATCCTACTATGCTCTAAAGAGTAGGTCAAAAACTGAGAGGGTAACAGGCAGGAAGGCCAGGGGTCTCCAAAGAGAGGAAATAGGCTGCAAGTGTCAGACATTTTTCTCTCTCTTAAGCAGCAGGAGGAAACAAACCAGCGATTTTTTTTTCCTTCTCTATACAAATTTAAAAGGAGGTTTCTCTTAAAATGCTGTGTTGCCATGACACCTGGTTTCACCTGAAGCTAACTATTCTCAAACCTTGAGTTAACCAATACATTTTTTCTTATGGAAATGTTTGTCTTAAGCTATGTTAATGTACCCCAGACTCTGTCTTCAAGTTCCACCAAATGGCTCAGAACCTACTTGACAAACCAGTATGTTATACTCAGATATTGTTCCCCTAATCTATGTAAACAAAACTATTTGTATGGTAATCTGCCCTTCTACAAGATTCAAGTCAATCATTTTATGGCCTGGGATGAATTATCTGGTGCCATTCTGAGTTTTAAGACATTCCTTTCTTTCATTAACAGACTGCTAGTGACTATATAACATCCAGCTGAAGACTAGCAGGGGGTACTCTTTCTGCCCCCTTCTGATGCCTATGTCAGAAGCTTTCTCTATCTCCTTTATACTTTAATAAAACTTGATTACACAAAAGCTCTGAGCCGATCCAGCCTCGTCTCTGACCCCGGGATTGAATTCGTCTCCTCCAGAGGCCAAGAATCCCAGCGTCTTATTGTTCGGCAACAACCTTTCAAAACTAGCCATGTTTAGCCTAACATTAAGAGTCTAACAATGTATGGCAAAAACCACTACAATACTGTAAAGTAATTAGCCTCCAACGAATAAAAATAAATGAGAGAAAAAAAAAAAGAGTCTACGAAGACTCAGCATATTCCTGGAGAAACATGGTGAAAACCAATTATTTCTCATGTCTGTCTGTCTTTACTTAGTACAGAATGTCTTGCCAAGTAAATAATGTGGGTTTGATGGCAACTGGAAAATGATTAACTTACACAATTATTTTTGAGAGCAAACCTAACATTTGATATTTAGAGGCTCCCTGTGCAGGAAACATTGGGAAGGGAAGCTTTCTATTGCTTAATAAAAAAATATAAATCTATAGAAACATCACTTCTCAGATACTGGGACTCAGTTATTAACAAAAAAGAGAAAATTTCTTCTTTATACAAAAACCAAAACAAAAAACTCGCATTACACAAATATACCCCTTCCCTTTCCCGTTTTCAGCCCCCAGACTGGAAGCTGCTCGGTAGGGTCCTATCCATGCAGGGCAATGTGGAGGGCTTAGAACCTCCATAACTGGGAAGCTGTGGGACTGAGGAAACTATTAAGTCCAGCAGCAGACAGCCAAGGAGGCGTATGAAAGCATCAGAGCTGAAGAAGCATACACTCCAAGGAAACAACTCAAGGAAGTTTCAAGCACCGTCTTTATAAACCCAAATACGACACTTAAACATTTCTTCTCCTGGTCTATGGGAAGCAACACCTCCCTTTTAGGGTCTCCATGACAACGGCTGACATCAGTCCCTTGCAGCTGCCTCCCTGTGGGGGCCCCCATTTATTCTGTGTCACCAGGCAGTCACTGCCACCCTTACCGGTGACCCGGTCTGTAATCCCATCCCAGGCATTCACCGATTTACTTATGTGTTTGCGTCTGTATCCTCATGAGGGGAAAGGACACTTATCAGCTCTTTAATTCCCTTCGTTGCATCTAACATGAAATTCTGCACATGGCTGTCAGCCAACAGGTTATTTATTAAGTCAATGAATAAATCTTAAAACAGGAGAGGAAAGACACAAACTGTTAACTCACCAAGTGTACGGAAAGGCCTCTGACTTGGTAAATGAGAGAAGAAACCAGGCTTCAATGCATTTGTAATCACAATGTCAAAAAGATCTTCAAAATCATTCCTAAAAAGCAATGATATTTTTCATAAGTTTATTTTAAGGAACTAGAAAAGGTCCATAAAAAACAGAACTTAATCTTTGCCTATTTGACCACAGCATCATTTCTTATTTTTTTGATTAAGAAAAAAATAAGAAAGGAAATAGAAGGTGGTCGAGCACTAATTATCCAGACACCACCCTGAAGTATACACGTAAGGGGAAAAAAAGCACATTAATTCACTAACTCTATGTGTTAAGCTGACTTTCTCATTATGGCAACAGTTATAAATTCAACAGTTCTAACGTCTAAGTAGTCACACACTGTTTTCAAGTTTAGGGCCTGAACTTTGTTTGAATTTATTAGCACCAAGAGTTATTAATAATTTTGTGTATCTCATGGGTCTTACAGAAAGCCAGCATTGTATTGAGTCAGGAGACATCTTTCTGAGTGTTAAAAAATCAGGGTAGTCTTATAATATGGTTATTTTTAGATAATAATAAATATGTTTTTTTTAGTGTGTATTTAATACTATACTAAGGATTATTTGAGACAGCAAGGGGAAGATAATTCTTGTTGCTGACAGACTCACTATTACATTGGGAAGATAATATTTACCCAACACTTTAGAATCTTACTATAGAGGAATTCAGATATGAAGAAAAATTCTGGTAATGTACACTAATGAAAAAAAATATTCCCGAGTATTTACTCTGAAGCATGGTCCCGGTACCAGGACACAAATGTCGCTTATAATAAAAGGCATTTACTTCCCAAGGCACCTGGGACTGCAGCCTTAATTCACTTCAAGGATCCCATCCCTTAATAACAAAGTAGAAAACCACCAACAGACTGTAACTGTACCACAGGTCATTCTGAACCCACACGTGCTGAAAAACATGGGAATGAGGAAACCAAACCAGTCAGCAAGGGGTCAGTTTGGAGGCTAAATTTTGCTTCATACTTACAGCAGTTCAGTACAGTGTCTGATAAAATTTGAGGAAACATCAGGGCAAATCTAATAGCTGATTTTAGAATCTAGGTATGACCATGTATATTCCCCATAAGGATGCCATAAATAAGTATTAATGCTTACTAAAATTTATCAACTACTTTGCCTAATACTTTAACCTGTATTATGCTATTTAAATTTCCCCAACACCTATGAGGTATTGCTGTTGTTCAGTAGCTAAGCCATGTCTGACTCTCTGTGACCCCATGGACTACAGCATGCCAGGCTTCCTTGTCCTTCACTATCTCCTGGAGTTTGCTCACTGTCCCACATTTTAAGATGATGAAATGAAGGTTTAGAGAGGCTACAGAACCTACCCTAGGTCACAGAGTAAGTTGAGAGGCAGGGCTTGAGCCCACATCTGCTTTGAGTCTACATATTTATGCTGTCTCGATGTTCATGGATGTCAACCCCACACCTGGATGGGTCAGTGGTGAAGTGCCTGGCTCCAGGGGAAAACGGCTGCAGTGGGGCTGTATTCCAGGTGATGTCAGGGAGCATAATCTATAACTCAGTGTTCCTCAAGAATCACCCAGAGCTGAGACGCCAGAGACACGGAGGACTGCTTGAAGGATTTGTGGTCTGTCCACAATATTTTTCAGAAAATCTAAAGTCCATCAGCTATGAGCATACTGGGCCTGGCAATACTGCTTTGCTAAAATGTACTTGGGGTATCTTGCTGTCAGCAGATGTTGAGGGCTGTTACGAGAAACAACCATGTGTCACTCAGTATTATTTAATATAATGACATGGTCATGGTTGAACACTTTTAAAAGAGCACTGGTCTAATCTGTTATCAGACCACTCACCACTTACCCAAGGATATATTCACAGAGGAGTCTACAGTAATCACTGTGAGAACTGGTAATTAACATAAGGATTTTGCCAGCATTCTTTAGCTGTCGAAGCCACTTTTTTACTGATTCTGGACAAGTGTGTAAATATTTGCCTGGATCTCTTTTTATTTCTGGAAAATATATTCCACAGTTTTCTGAAAAATAAAAATATCACAGAGATTAAAAAAATTTTTTGATTCAATGTATTCTCAAATAAGTTCTTAAGGATAAAAACTGTTCAAACAATCTAGCAACAATGCCACTACTAACTGCTTCTTAAGAATACTTATTGTTCTTTACTTAAAAACATGATGACTGAAAATGTCAGTTGAAAACATTTTCTGGTTGTTTGACAAGTGTTAAAACAGATAACATAATAAACAAAATATATCAGCACTTTCAAATCAGAGAAAAACTTACTGTATTTGAAATGTCAATAAATATTCTTTCAATCAATAAACAAATACTTGCTGAATTCAGATAACAAACAAATACATTTTCAGATAATGCAGCAGGAACACATCTTTGGCATGAAGCAGTGGAGAAAGGAGCCGGGTTCTGTTTCAGATGGAATCGAGACTAGATGTCCTGGGTCTGTTACAGCCCTTGGGAGGCGCTGTGATATTAAATGGAAAAACAAGCCAGAAAAGGCAGGAAGGCAGCGCGATCGACAGGCAAAGTTGAAGAACCTGAGTCACGGAGCTGGCCCAGCTCTGTTCCTTTGGGTCTATAGAGTCCCGGGGGTGGCCCGAGGCTGCTGGTGCGAACGTTTCCAGAAGTCCTGGTCAGATGCACCCAGTGTTTGATATGGAGCCCTAGAAGTTATGTGTGCTTAGGCAGACAATTGCAGATTTGGCTGAAGTGCGATTAGATTCATGCAGCACTTTAGAGATACGGCTTTTGGGGCATGATAGCACTGGTAAGCACATAAAGAGAACCTGAGTTCTTACTTACCTTAACTGCTAGAGAAAAGACACGTGCATAAACAAAACAAGAAGTGAAAGAGCTTGTGCTGAATGATAAAATTCTGCAACAGATATAGTCTATGTATCTGTAATTCTGTTCAGTGTCATGCATTTAAAATAAGGGAAATGAAAAGTTTTACTTCAAGAATGTTAAGACAAGAAAGAACAGTCTCTAAGGGGGTGGGGGGGGGGAGACAACAAAAACAAATGGCACCAAATACTGTAATCTGACTGCCCAAATCCACTCTCCCTCTTCTTTGCTGGAGGGCATTCTAATTGTGTTTCATCCTTCTGCGGGGCTGCTCAGAGATGGTGGGTCTCTACCAGTCCAACCCAACAGGGTAATTCCTTCCCATGTCAAGTAAAACAACCCAATTTAGCAACAGCTTAACCATTAAGGATATCTACTATTTGCAACCTACAACATCTTTCTTCAGAAAGTAACACAATGTAAGAGTTATTCATAATCAGACCAAAGTATTACTTAACAAAAGAATGTTGTAAAATGAGAAAAACAGACATCAGAGCGCCAGAATAACAAAAACAAACTTCATGCCCTCATATTCTGCCTTACAGAGAACATGTGTTTTTGGATCTCTTAATATCCCAGAAGCTATGTAATGGCCCTTGAAAAAATTAAAATATATCTTCTGTTTTTCAGGAATGAGAAGGTACTAGTAAGAAAGGAATAATATATTTAAATAGCTAAAAACATAATAGTTTGATGAGTAATGATCAAAGCAATAGCAGCAGCTATGTTTCTCCCAGAATTTATCTGAGGCAGTCATATATAAGATTACTTCACCCAGAAAAACAAAGGCTTTTGTAGTAATATTATGGGCTGGATAACAAAAGATTTGTAGTATATAATGCTGAAGATACTTAAGCATCTGTATTCAGAAACAACTGCTAAGAAAAGGCTTTTTTTTCTTAGCTTAACGTGTGCTCACCACACTTAAGTGTGGTCAAAATGCCACCTAGTGGTCAAAATGTAAATTACTGTTAAAAATCTGTTACATTTCCAAATGAATTTAAAAAAATAAAACATATACATTTAAACAGAGCATTTTGAAATTCCTGCCTAGATTAATATTAGTTTTCCTTAGTAAGCCTAATCTAAAAGAGTGCAAACATAATAGTTTAGCTGGAGAAAACTGCTCCCCGAGGAAATAATGGAGACGTTCTTGCTTTGTTCACAAGCCAGAAAGAAATGAACAAACTAAAAAAGACAAATCCTGTACAAATGGATATTTTATGGTAGACTATGGGTTGCTCTTCATCTAAAAGGTCACTAACCGTGGTTGGGGCAAATATTTTTCATCCTTGTAACCTCAAATCATTAAGGGAATAGGAGGTATGTTAATATAAATACACACTGATCTTTTAAAGTTTATTTTTACTGATGTGACTAACACATAACACTGTGTTAAGTTTAACGTGTACAATGTGTTGATCTGACATTTATACACTGCAGGAGATTATTACTGTATTTAGCTAATATCTCTATCATGTTGCACAATCATTTCTTTTTATTTTTTCACGGTGAGAACAATTAAGGTCTAGTCTCTGAGCAATTTTGAAGCTTATAATTTAGTACTGTTGTCCATAATACATACCCATTATTTTTACTGAAATAGTCAAGCTATTAAACCAGAGGAATTTATGTTAAACATATTATGCTGGAATAATAACTGCCTATTAAATTATTTCCCTAAAGGCAGGGAGTCTGACTTTCAGTTTGACATTAAGCAATCATTCAATAAATGAATACTTAAATAAGTGGAGAGGCAGACACATGAACATTTATGTTTACTTAAAGTCAAAGTAATAAATGATTTGTAACATATAACCTATGACAAAAATTCTATTATTCATGTCCTATTAATGTCATCCTATCTAAAGTACCTTCCTTTCTATACCCCTATTGATAAAAATAATCATGTTTATTTTACTTTTATAGTGAGAGATTTACACTGACTAGACAAGACAGGGAATCGAGACTGAGACCTAAGGTGGAAAGAAAGGAACGGTCTTGTTTGTTCTTCACTCACAAAGCAGCCTGTGTTTTCACTTAACCTCAAAAGAATTCTATTCCACTGCCATTTTACGTAACTCATTTTCCTGGCCTTTCCACTCCTCTTCTATCCTTAGATGCTGATATTTTCTGTATCCAGAGGGAATTAAAAGTAAAAATTTTAGAAAGCTAGTTCTGAAGAATAAAGGTTTCACTCTCCTATATTAAAAATTCGGTATTAACGCAGTCATGGGAATAACAGCAAAGTGTTTCGACAGCCCTTCGGGCAGAGAAAATGACCTGCATGTAACCACGGCAATTCAGGACTGAGGGGCCTCTCGTGGTAAAAAAAAAATAAGTACAACCTGAATATTAAAAATGCTTTTTAGTTTAATAGACAATTGTGCCACATCACGATTTCTATCATCATGGAATAAGTAAGCATTTTCCTTGTTAACTATATTGCCAGTGTTGGTGTGACGTGTGGTTCGTGTTCTCAAAGCTGCCGTGCGGGAGGATCAGAGATTCTGGAATGCCATCAGCTCCACCATCAGCCTCCAATTAAGGTCTGTTATCATTTCCATTGCAGAACATAATTTGGGAGCGACTGAAATATTTACAACCTTTGTAGGTTATAGAAGAGCAGGCCAGTGAACAGCTAAAATGTTCAGCCGTGAACTGTTTAAATATATTTGCAGTAAAGGATGATTCCATTTTCTGAAATACACATATACTATATAAATTTCTTTTGGCCAAGAGATACTGAAATAGTTTTTGAAGGATGAATGAGATAAACAATAGATTAAAAAATGTTCTAATTTTTTTTTGTTTATAGAAGGCAAAAGATGAAACTAAAATTTAATATTAAAACAGATTTTCTGTTTATGGTCCCTATATGGGCCCTAAATGGTTTGCTTTTAATATTTGTAAATAAAGACATCTAGAATATCTAGATTGAGTATCTATGTACTAAACATAATGCTTGGAAAAGGACAACAGGAATTGAGAAATGAAGGGTAAATTATTGAAAAACATAATCTAAAATTTACACGAACAGTGTTTGACTTCTACCTCTGTATCTGTGTCTTACCCCACAGATTCTGATTTAATTGGTCTGGAGTGGTGACACTGATTTTTTTTTTAAAGCTCCCCAAGTAATTTCAATGTACAAGGAGAATTAAGAATTATGGCTCTAAACAGAAGAACTAGAACTTTTGCTATTATTATCTGTATATTCTGCCTGCCTCATTGGAATCACTGGCTCTCAGACAGCAGGGACTTCTTAATTTTATAATATCTTGTGACTTAACATTAGCTATGTAACCTCATTGCTTACGTGTCTAAAACTTTGTGTTTTAAATTTAACTTATCTGGTGATCAGTGTCTGTTAAAGAAAAATAACATGTGCAGAAGAAGCAGAAGTCAAATGCTTCAAATCCATATTCAGTGCTATAACTGTTGAATAATACACTTTTCCTCACAATACCTACAGAAGTTTTTTGTAGTGACCGAGCTGATGTTGGGCTTCCCTGATAGCTCAGTTGGTGAAGAATCTGCCTGCAATGCAGGAGACCCTGGTTTGATTCCTGGGTCAGGAAGATCCCCTAGAGAAAGGATAGGCTACCCACTCCAGTATTCTTGGGCTTCCATATTCTTTTTTTTTTGGCTTCCAGTATTCTTGAACTAATGTTATCTATGCTATTATCTGGGAACCGAGATTTTATATTGAGATAGGAAAAAAAAACAAACCCAAATAAATGTCTTACACATTGAGGTATAAGCATTACCTGCCTTTGTAGAATGCACTGTCCTCTCTCTGATGCTTTAGAAATGTTTGCCGCTTGTCTGAGGAGTATTTCCCAACACCCTCACCCAGTCATACCACCTCTGGACGTCATTCATCACAATGCATGATAATAAACACTTGTAATAAGTGTGTTTATGTATTTTTCTTTCTCCTGAGACTGAGATCTTTTAGGAAAATAACTGTCTTTACCTTGGTATTTACATTCTTGACATCAGGGAAACAGTAGAGGACGAATAATTGTTGAACTAAGTCTGTGTTGGGTGAGAGCTATCAAGTAAGATTTCTCAGGTGATCAGAAAAACCTGAGGCTGGCAAACCTCAGCCCGCAAGCTAAGAAAGGTATTTACTTAATATGGTTATAGAAGGATCTACATAAAGCCTATAATCTTTACATGATCTGGTCCTTTGAAAAAGTCAGTTGATTCCTGATACAGTATTTCATAATTTTAAGACAGTAACAATAAACAATAGTTATAACTTAGTTTTAGAAAATGCCAGCAAGACTAATGAAGTTGTTCATTTGAGAGATCCTGTTTAAAGGTATCATAGTATCTCAGCAGAGTGATTAGATCATGTGTGATAAAATTGCTTTCTGAAAGATAATATAAATACTTTTATGTATTTTTTTCACCATGACATACTTGCTAAGTGCTGATTTGCTCAATCACGTCTGACTCTTTGAGACACTATAGACTGTAGCCCACCAGGCTCCTCTGTCCATGGGATCCCTGGCAAGGATACTGGAATGGGTTGCCATTTCCTTCTCCAGGGGATCTTCCTGACCCAGGAATCAAACCTGCGTCTTCTGTGTCTCCTGCATTGGCAGGCAGATTCTTTACTGCTGAGCCGCCAGGGAATCCCTACTTGCCCCTCAGTTATTTTCTGGCCTGGTTCTTCTAACAGTCTCTTCTACTGAACCAGAGAAGGTTCTCGTCACTTTTCCATCTTGTTAACACAAACCTAAATCTGCCTTTGCCGTTGCCTGTATGATTCTGATACACCTTATTTTTTAGTCTCTGAATAAAATATGTGCAGGTTCATTTGCTCTGCTTATTAATGGAGCAGTTATAGCAAGGGCCGCAGCAAGACACTTGTAGTCCAGGCCAGAAGCTCACAGCTGGTAGTATTTTCCCCTGTTAAGGTCAGAGGACGTAGAAAGATCCAAGAAAGGCACACGAACACAAGATGACATCATCAGAAGGAACTAAAGAGTGTGTCGCTTGGGATGAATGAAGACAGGTTAGCTTCACAGGAAACAGGAATGTTCTCCTTGGTACAGCAAATCAGCGATGCCCCAGGCAAAACCTGGGACAAGGTTTAGGGGCCAGCTTCAAGGAGATGCACTGTAAACTTTGTCTCAAAATAGGTTTTTAAATGTATTTGCCAGGCATGAAACCATCTAGCATGGTTTTTGTCTTCACCAGAGGACGTGGACCCACATACTATTCTGACTCGAAACCTCCCAGCTCCTCCAGAAGAAAGAAGATGGAAAAAATCAGGAGAACTAAAACAGGATAGCTTGGGGCAAAGCAGGCTCAGAGAAGTGCCAATGCTTAATCCTTTAAAAGAAACTTACAGCTGGCTTCTCTAGCTCTGAAGCACACAGAGATCAGAAACAGTCACAGGAATAAAGCAGTCATGTGCTAGACATTAGGGTTCACTTACAGTAAATGTTTGGAGGGAATCTTCCTCCTACCAAGGACTCCAATGCTTAGTTACTTAACAAGTCTTTAAAAAAGAAAAAAAAAAAAAAAAAAAGAAACACCAAAACCCAAAAAACTGTGTTTCTTCCCACCCGGTTTTCTTCTGGAATAGGTGGCTTAGCAGAATGCCGAGACAGCATTTTAGAAGGTACACACAATGCTCAATTTCGCTCCCCAAAGAACATAAATAACTAAAAAACCATTATGGGAACCCAGTCTTCATTCTAGAATAATCCATTTTGAACAGAGAGTGGAGAAAGCCTGGGGCACAGCTGACCCAGCCTCAGCCACTAACATACAGCCTGTAGCCTCTGTATGGAGGGGGCAGGACCTCAGGTAGAAACTGAGTAGAAAGGGGTTGGAGGGGTTCCCAGCTGAATCATGCTGGGTTCCACTGGCTTCCAGAGAATATTCTACTCTAAGGAGGGCTTTTAATCTTCTCAGTCTCTCTTCTTCCTTCTTTGGCCTACCTCCTTCCAATTTGACTAATACAAATAAGTTTACATATCTGGGGTATTTTTATGAACTAACAAACATATAGTCATATTAAGATGACAACCATATATATTTTTAAAATATTTAAATATGAAAGACTTCTATAGCTAAAAATCAAAAAACAGCTCAGCCGGGTTAACATGAAAAAATCTTAGAAACAATGTTAATTCAATTTTATACATACATACATACATACATATATATAAAATTAAGATTTTGAAAGAAAGATATTTTTCTGCTTTCTCCATCACACTATCAATCTTAAACCATTACTCAAAACCAATTTCTTTTCTGCTTTTCTAAATTCCATTCTGTTTTCAGGATTCAACATAATTTCCACTTTTTCTACTTTTCTCCATTTCAATCTGCCAACTATGATATTCTAGTTTTCATATTCCAACTCTTATTTATATATTTTTCTATATAGTTTATTGTGTAAGAATTTTATCTTCTATTTAATCTCTATAAATCAAGTTTCTTTGTGTCATTATAGTGATTAGCATTACAACAATTAGATTCTGAGCACAGAACATATTCAATAAAGGTAATGTAATTAAACTTTCTCTTAAGGATGTTAAACATACTTGCTTGAAATCTTGGTGAGTATAAAGTATTATGTAGTTCAATGAAATAAACAATTTCTTTGTAGTCAAAGGGAACTTTATTTCTGCTCAATCTAAATGAGGCCTACTTATAAATTTTAGGGCTTTCCAGGTGGTGCTAGTGGTAAATGCAAAAGACTTAAGAAACACGGTTCAATCCCTGGGTGGGGAAGATCCCTGGAGGAGGGCACGGCAACCCACTCCAGTAGTGTGTGTGTTAGTTGCTCAGTCATGTCCAACTCTTTGCGACCCCATGGACTATAGCCTGCTAGGCTCCTCTGTCCATGGGATTCTCCAGGCAAGAATACTGGAGTGGGTTGCCATTCCCTTCTCCAGGGAATCTTCCTGACCCAGGGATTGAACCTGGGTCTCCTGCATTGCAGGCAGATTCTTTATCATCTGAGCCACCAGGGAAACCCAAGTTCCCAGAAAACCCAAGTAAAACAACACTGCCCTAATCAAACTTTGTCACTATGAAAAAGTATATTCTGACTTCTCTTGACCTAAGAAAAAATCTGTTAAGAAAGCATATGATGTAAATGATCAGACTATTTCTTTCTAAAGGAAAGGTGCTGTCAACATAAATCCAGAGAAGCAGAAAGCCTAGAGTTTACTCAATAACCAAGAAAGAAACAAACATTCAAAATTCAATTTAAGTAAGGCAAATATTTTACTCACAGTATTTGGCAAAAGTTAGCAATAAACACCAAATGAGCTATGTGTACTAAATGAAGAAAAATGTGAATGAAAAGGAAATTGCACTAGACCTCACAGATGCCCAGTAACAATTCCATTTATCTGAAAACTATTAGACACAGAAAATGTTTTTCCGTCCAGATAAGAACTCCATTTACACTGCCAAAGGAGTTTAATCTAAATGTCTTGTGCCAGCAAATTAAATCATTATAGAGCAGAGGAGGGGAGGGCGAAAGGAATTTGTGATTTTTCAGATGAAGTCATTAAGTAATGGCTCTTGCTACTGATGGAGAGAGGCTACTCCATTCTTACTGAAAGGCCTTCGAAGGATAGAGCAGTTGTGTGCAGAGCATATCAACATATATAACAAGCACATTACAGGATGCAGGCCTGAGTGATCCTGGGTGGCCTGAATCTCAATCAGACAGTCCTGATTCAAGTCTCAGTTGTGCAATTTGCTTGGGTAAGTGTTCCGGTCATTCAGACACTTTGTTGGCTTATCTGTGAAATGATGATGATATCAGAACCCCCGGTAAGATTATGAGGTGGATGAAACACAATACTGTATGTGAAACACCTGCTCAGTGCTTGGCACACGGCAAACATTCTCTGTGAGCCACCCTGGCTTAAGTATAGGCTTAAATCAACTGTGAAATCCGCCCTCCTAGGGGCCACGTTGCATCAGGAGCCTGTCCCACAAGGGTTGAAAATGCAAGGTTTCATGATCAACATGGTACTTACTTTCAAAACACATTTGGAAAAAACTTCAAACGTTCTACTGACCTGGATGCAAGGCAGTGTCTCTTTTTGCCCCTTCCAGAGGAAAACACAGGACTGAATGCCCACTGCTCCATTATCCGACATTTCTCGTAGCTCTGGGCAGACAGCCTTGTGGACCACAAAACCCCATCTCCCCACTGTGGATACTGAACACAAGGCCTGGAGAGGCTGCTTGCCTGTCATCACACAATGCTGTTATTAAACCTTGCATTTCACTGTCCATTAATAAAGTAGAGAATCTTTTTGTATTGTTACTAGTCACCATCTTTCATTCCTTTTGCAGTTCTGTAATACACAAGGTTGGGAATGAAGCACTCACACACACACACAAAAAGTCTGTTGAACCAGTTAGGTGAATTGAGGGCTATTTATGTCAAATTACTTGATTACAAAAATTCACCAAACTCACCTGGAGAGTACTTGGTAAACTCAAGTATTATTAACTCCTCAAGTATTTCTGATTCCACCAAATGCCTACAGGCTCACATCAAAGCATTATTCTCTCTTATCCAACTGTTTCCCTGAAGGACCAAGGCCATTGTCTTCAAGGCGTTTTCTAGATGGGCCTATGGAAAGTTAGAAGTGTGTACATTTGATGATCACTCTGCATGTATGGGTGTGTTTGTGAATCTAAGCATATCCGTGGACTAAAACTATTGGCTGGTCCCTATGGGCTTTTTCCAAAAGTTAAATTATGATTGTGGTTGTTTGGTCGTTCAGTCTTGTCTGACTCTTTGTGACCCCATGGACTGCAGCATGCCAGGCTTCCCTGTCCTTCACCATCTCCTGGAGCTTGTTCAAACTCATGTCCATTGAGTTGGTGATGCCATCCAACCATCTCATCCTCTGTCATCCCCTTCTTCTCCTGCCTTTAATCCTTCCCAGCATCAGGGTCTTTTCCAATGAGTTAGCTCTTCATTATCAGGTGGCCAAAGTATTGGAGTTTCAGCTTCAGCATCAATCCTTCCAATGAATATTCAGGACTGATTTCCTTAGGATTGACTGGTTTGATCTCCTTGCAGTCCAAGGGACTCTCAAGAGTCTTCTCCAACACCACAGTTCAAAAGCATCAATTCTTCAATGCTCAGCCTTCTTTATGGTCCAATTCTCACATCCATACATGACTACTGGAAAAACCATAGCTTTGACTATATGGACCTTTGTCGGCAAAGTAATGTCTCTGCTTTTTAACATGCTGTCTCGATTTGTTACAGCTTTTCTTCCAAGAAGCAAGCATCTTTTATTTATGATTTAATTATGATTACCATTATAGAAATTAAGGGGTCCCATCACACTCTGACAATATCCTGTATTGGTGACGATATTGAGAATATAAAGCATCTAGAACTCTCCCACACTGTACAAGTATTTTGTAAAATTGTTTGGTAGATCCACCAAAACTGAATGCACACACACTCTTATCCAATAATGCGGCAATTCCATTTCGAGGGATAGATCTAACAGGAGCATGTAAACAGGTACACAAAACACATGTACATAATGTTCATGAAGCATTATTTGTATAGCCCCCAATTTAAATTTACCCAAATTTCTATCACTTGTGTAGAATAGATAAATTGTGGTAGAGTCATATAACTGTGTACTATGCAGTAACAAAAAGGAATGAATTACTGTTACATTATACAACAGGGATCAATTATAGAGACATATGTTCAGGAAAAGAAGCCAGACAGAAGAACACAAATATAGCTTAATTCTACTTCTATAAAGTTAAAAATCAAGCAAAATTTACCTATGGTGTGAGATATCCTTCCAGGCAAGGGATATTGGCTAGAAGGGAGAATGAGGAGGGCTTCTAGGGAACCAGAAATTGTTCTATCAGCTGAAAATATGTTCATGAATAATACTATTTAACAAGAGTACTTATAAAAAAACTGGCACAACATTTTCATGACCATAAAACTTAATATAAGAAACTGAGTAGAAATAAGTGCTAAATTAGAAATTTAAGAGTCCAATCAAATGAGAATCTATGTAACCCAGCATTGTAAAACTGTTCAGAACAGAAAAGCAAGCATTTGGTAAATTAGATTGTTTAAATTTTCATTAAATAACATCTTAGTAAAGAGCAGCTTTACTATTTCCTGTCTCCCAGCACAAAACATGTTTTTCTACTATCTGTGGGAGACAGTTGTCCATTAAACTTAATTTGAAAGCACTGTATTAAGACATCAAAATCCATGTCATAAGAAAGAAAACTTCTAGTGGGATACAACCCCAGTTTTTTTAGGCATTTAACACTGCCCCTAATAATATCTATTACCTTTGTATTTTCCTTACACTTTGAGAATTTCCAGTACAGAAACTGTTAAGTAATCAAAAACTGTCATTCTAATTTTTTCTACAGAGCTTCTGAATTTACTTGTTCATTTCAATAGCAGCAGTAATGGAAAGAGCTGTCATTGTTTTAGTATTTATCAGTAAATGCATTCTGAATTTATAAACCACAGTTCCCCCTTTCCAGATTATAATCTCAGAATTCTGTTCTCAACTTAATGGAAGCATCATGTAGCTAGATTTTTGTCTGGCTCTGTAAGTATCACTCAATCCTGATTTAAAGTGTCCCTGAATTTTGCAGGCATCAAATAACAGATTTGTATCTGTAAAAGAAAACAGTCCTTTGTTTTTAGAATTAAAGAAATAAACCTCTTGCCAATATTAATTTTCTAAAGGTTCAGATGCTTAAAGGTAGAATCAAGGGCATATGAGACCACTGTTCCCTCATTTCCCCCAAAGGGTATGGTGAATTAAAACTCAGCAGCTTTTATTTTTCAGGGTTGACTTAAGATCTCGTGACTTTCAAGTCAGAAAGAGAGAAACAAGTATCGTATATTAACACATATATATGGAATTTAGAAAAATGGTACTGATGAACCTATTTTCAGGGAAGGAATGGAGACACAGATGTACAGAATGCAGCTGTAGATAAAGTCAGGGAAGGAGAGGGTAGGACAAATTGAGAAAGTAGCACTGACATATATACAAAACCATGCATAAAATGGCTAGTGAGTGGGAAGGTGTTATACAAAACAAGGAGCCCAGCTGGCACTCTATGATGACTTAGAGGGCTAGGAGGGGAAGGAGGCTCAACAGGAAGGAGATATATGTATATATATAAATTATGACTGATTCGCGTTGCTAGATAGCAGAAACCAACACACCACTGAAAAGCAATTTTCATCCAATTAAAAAAAAAAACTCTCATAACTTTCAATTTAAATGGGCTAAAACTTAGTAGGAACTTTGTTTGGCCAATGGTTATACATTTGAAACATCCTAAGCACAAGAAAAGAAAGTTCCTCAAAAAAATAATTTGTTTCTAAAAGAAGGGCCAAGCGTGCACAAGCAACTCCGAGAGCTAACATACAAGAGAAGCCTACATCCAATACTGTCTAGACCTGTGTTGTCTAATATGGTCATTAGCCACACGTGGCTATTTAAAGTTAAATTAACTAAAATTAAAATTTAAAAGTCAAGTCCTGCAACACCCTAGCCACATTTCAAGTGCCTGGCAGCAGCATGTGGCTAGTTGTCAGCCACGCTGGACAGCACGGATATAGACCATCTCAGCCCTGGGAGGTTCTACTGGTCAGAGCTCCTCTAGGATAACTTCAGTCCATGATTCCTAAAATTACCAGCCGTGGCTGCATAAAACTACGGTGTGGCACTGGGATCAAAATAGCAGGCAAACATGATCTGGTCCAGAAATAGAGCATTTAAAAAAGCAGAAGTCATAATTATAATCATGAAGCCATGCCAAGGCTGCAGTGCGGACCTGTGGGAGAAACACTATGCCCAGAATCAGGTGGCTCGGGCTTTACACCTGCATTTCGGCTGTGTGTCTGTCCTCACCTGCCAGATGGCAGTCATTGTTAGGGTTAATAATCATGGTATTGGGTGGGATGGATGACAAACTTAAATGATGCGGGTGCTTTAGGAGAGCAGTAACCACTTGTTTATGTCATTATTCTTATGTCAAACGATGCTTCTGTTATCAGCAGCAAGTTTAACTACGGCAAATGTTTAGCTCACTGTGGTGCTTGAAACCAAAACGCATCACCGGGGTGATTTCATGTCGGTAGTTTTATTAGGGAAACTTGATTGATCATTTTTTTTTTTTTTGACTAAATTGATCAGTTCTTAAGTACTAAGAGATTACAGAACACTGCTCTCTGTATAATGCAGTGATTCTGAATTCAGTATTTATAATGAACCATGCTCGTATACATACCTCTATACAGTGCTACATGCCTGGAATGAATAAACTGTTCACTGAAATAATGAGGGTGGAGTAAAAAGGTGAGAGTATCACAAAGAAACCAGGTGTGTGCTAAGTCACTTCAGTCACTTGTCGACTCTTTGAACCTCTATGGACTGTAGCCCGCCAGGCTCCTCTGTCCATGGAATTCTCTAGGCAAGAATACTGGAGTGGGTTGCCATTTCCTCCTCCAGGGGGGATCTTCCTGACCCAGGGATCGAAACCTGTGTCTCTCCTGTCTCCTGCACTGGCAGGCGGGTTCTTTACCACTAGCACCATCTGGGAAGCCCCTACATTATATATTTTTTTTATCCTGTAATACAATGTCTCACGGAGGTTTTACCATTCTGAAGGCTCTCCCCATCTCCTATTTCTGTTCTGCATGCATCTCGGTGCATTACCTGCTGGGCAGTCTGTGCTTCGCCTGACAGCTAAAAGGGGGCGCTGCCACAGTACCTCATTTTTCAATCCCTCTCTGAGAAAACAGAAACCAAACAGGGAATCTTCCAGATCTTGGTTAGAAGAAAGAACCTATAACCTTTAAAGGCCGCTCTGACAAGGTGCGGTAAGGGAGAAATGTGGATTTCCTCACAACACAAAGTAAAGCTGGTGTGCCATCAGATTTACACCCACGTGGTGAAGACTGTTATGTGATACATAAGTACCATAGATAAAGACATTAAACATCACCATGAGAATGATGTCTGGGAGAGTCCACAAACAGACTTTTAAACCTTAGGGAGTCATATACTAGAGCCTGCTAATATCTTTCTGGATAAAATAACCACTGTTTATAATAGTACCTTAATTTTACTTAGCTATACTTTTAAAAATAAACTTTAGAATAACTTTAGCTCTACTGAAAAACTGCAAAGATAGTAAGAGAATTCCCATCACACACACTATTTTCCCTATTATTAATACTTTACAATATTACATGTCTGTTACAATGAATGAACCCATATTGATATATTATTAAAATGGTCACACTTTAATTTCCTTAGTTTTTATTTCATGTCTTTCTCCTTCTTCCAGGATCCCATGCTACATTTAGTGGTCATGTCTCCTTAGGCTCCTCTTGGCTGTGACAAGTCTCTCAGACTTTCCTTGTTTCTGATGACCATGACAGTTTGGAGGAGGCCTGGTCAGGTATTTTGTAGAATGTCCCTCCACTGAGATTTGTGGTGAGACTGGGGTTATGGGTTTTTGGGAGAAAGAGCCCAGAGGAGAGGTGCCACTCTCACATCGTATCAAGGGTATATATACGATCAACACGACATCTCACTGCTGATGTTGATCTCGAGCACCCGGATGAGGCAATGCTCATCAGGTTTTTCCACTGAAAAGTTACTCTCTTTCTCTCTTACCAAACTGCACTTTTTGGAAGGGAAGTTATTAAGCACAGCCCTCAATTAAGGAGTGGGGAGTTAAGCTCCGTCTCCTTGAAGGTGAAGTGTCTGCAAAAATTATTTGGAATTCATTTGCATAGGAAAGCAGTCTCTTCTCCTCATTTATTCATTCAATCATTTATATCAACAGACTCATTGGTATTTATTTTATACTTTGGGTTATAATCCAATACTACTTTATTTATTTTGTCCTTAAATGGTTCCAGCTTTGGCCACTGGAAGCTCTATTATTTGATTCCTGGGTCCCTTTGACGTACCCCATCATTAGGTTTTGGTTTTTCTTTTGAACCACTTCCCTACTTTGTGGCACCACAGGATGCTCCAGTCATCTTGCCATGTTACCTGCTCCAGTCCTAGAGTCAGACACTCCTCCAAAAGAGCTCTGGTTCAGATCTGGGTGCCTTTTTAGTTTCTACCAGTGTTTTCCTGCACACGCTTCTCTCACACTCACAGCCTGTTGGACAGATGGGTAAACCAAGGTTCTGAGTAGCTGAGGGATTTGCTCAAGATCAAGACAAGTAACGGCAGGGTTGGGATAAAATTCAGTCTTTTGATGACAATATTGTTCTTTTCCACTACTGGGTGATTTCTGGATGAGGACCTGGCCTCAAAGACCAGTCTCACAACTTGTAGGAAAAAGGAAAAGAGAAACTGACATTACCAGAATATAGTCCTTCCAAGAGAGAAAATATTAACAGAGGTATGTGACAGACTCTATCTATCTAGAAGGAAACAACTGGAGATTCTGTATTCTACGGAAAAAGGTCTCTAATTGTATTACAGCAGTGGTTCTTACTGGAGGTGATTTTTCTCCCCTCTCCTCCTCCCCCCTACCCCAAAACATCTGGCAATGTCTGGACACATTTTGTTGGGGAAGGGGATGCTGCCACTGGAGTCTAGGGGATAGAGGTCAGGGATGATGTCAAACATTCTATAATGCACAGGAGAGCTCCTGCAACAAAGAATTATCCAGTTCAAAATGACAACAGTGCTCATGTTGAGAGACCCTACCCCAGCGACCACTAAAGAACTTCATCCGGTTTTATGCCAGCCATCTCTATTCTTGCTGAATTACTTTCCTGTTGGTGGCTACGAGGGACAATCATGGAAGATTCTGGGGGGATTCTGTGGCCTAGTGAGTTAGTCTATTAGCAGGAAAAAAAAAAAACAAACCATTCTGGTTAAGGGATACGGCTCACCATCAGATAAGAGAGTCCTCCCTGGTGGCTCAGATGGTAAAGAATCTGCCTGCAATGCAGGAGATCCCAGGTTTGATCCCTGGGTTGGGAAGATCCCCTGGAGAAGGGAATGGCAACCCACTCTAGTATTCTTGCCTGGAGAATTCCATGGACAGAGGAGCCTGGCAGGCTACAGTCCATGGGGTCACAAAGAGTCGGACATGACTGAGTGACTAACACTTTTGGTTCTGACATGTGGGTCAAACATTAGAAGGGGAGCTCTTTAGAATGAGCAGCCATGGCTCATGTGTTTACGATGTATGCCATCGTTTACTAGTAGGCCATGCATCTGCTATCTTCTAGTTCAGGAACAAGTGGTGCAGAATGGTACGGGGGCTTAGAAAGTCTGCCAATGAACTGGTCAGCCTTACTAAGTAGACGGCTGTTCCCCAGAAACTGCTGTTCATTGCTCAGGGACCTCGGCTTGGAGAGGAAGTAAGTGACTGAGTCCCTGTTTGTTGATGCTGTCAGTGACCACCCAGCAGTTTGACAGAAGAAAAGAACACCTGTTTACTATGACCTCTCTTGGAAGCTTTAGAAAAGCTTGCTCATTCTTGGTACTAACACTCAATGGAGGACATTTTCTGAGCAAAGCTAGGTGTGTCCTGGGATCATAAATCACCACTGCCCTCTATAAAAAACAGAGCTTACAGGCAGTATAATTTGGGGCGATCCTATTTGGGGAGATCCTGATGATGCAGATAGGTATAAATACTCCACACACTGTAATGTCTGGTACACAGTCATTGCTTGTCAACTGCAGCAACAATAAAAACCCAAATGTTTCCTTAGTGTTTCCTAGGTGTCAGGCCCTGTGCAAAGTACATGTTTATCTCATCAAACACTCATAACTAACCTATGAGATAAGTGCCACTATCTCTATTACTACCTAAGTTATGAAGGAAGTCAGATGCTTATGGAATATATGATAGTTAAGGAAAGGAAAACTGTCATCTTGCGATACAATCGTATTCCCGGAGATGACATGAGGTCACAAGACCACAGTGATGAACAAATGCCAAGTTTAGACCCTTAACATCCCCACACTGCCAACCACAGTATTACAGGAGGTGTCAAACACTGGACAGGATGGGCGGATGCACCAGGAACTAATGTAGTGTTGTAGGTCAATTACACTTCAAAACAAACAAACAAACTCACAGAAAAGAGATCAGATTTGTCGTTAACAGAGTGGGGAGTAGGGGATGGGGAATCAGATGAAGGCAGTCAAAAGCTACAAACTTCCCAAAGATAAAAATATACTAGGGGTATAACATACAATATGATAAATCTAATTAACACTGCTACATATGAAAGCTGCTAAGAGAGTAAATCCTAAGAGTTCTTACATGGAAAAAAAAGCTTTTTTCCTATTTCTTTACTTTTGTATTTATATGAGACTATGAATATTTACTAAACTTACAGTGATAACCATTAATGTATTTATTATGCTGTCCACCCTGACTTATACAGGGCTGTATGTCAACTGCATCTCAATAAAACTGCAAGAAAAAATAATTGAAAGTTTCTAGGCCTACACACGCCCCTCTTCAGTCCTGCACTCAAAAATCACCATCTTTAGTTATTTGTTCTTAACTCTTCTGATAATTTACATTCACAGTTCTAAGTAATATACTTAAGTTCTTAAGTTCATAAGCGTTAGACAATATCCACCGACTTCCTACTAAGAAATGAGGATTCACTTAATTCACATTAACTTTTATTATCCTTTTCCTTCCTCTTTATAATATTTATAGTTATATTCAGATTTATTTTCTTACTGGTCACTTTTTAAATACGGCACATCCAGCTCTATTTCTTGTTCCATCAAAATTTAACTCCCCACAACATAAAATAGGCTATTAGTAATTCTCCTTCCCACCAACTCTCCAACTCCCTTCTACATTTTTTTTTAAAACAGTTATTTATTTGACTGTGTTGGGTCTTAGTTGTGGCATGTGGGATCTAGTTAGCTGAAGGATTGAATTCCGGGCCCCTTGCTTTGAGAGCGCGAAGTCTTAGCCACTGGACCACCGGGGAAGTCCCCTTCCCCTTCTACATCTTACCTTCTGATCATCTTATTTTTTTCAAATTATCCACAAACTTTTCTGTGCTTTGTTTATGAGTTGCTTCTAAAAATTAAAGGTAAATAATCTATGTTTACTGTATTGTGATCTGTAAATATTATTCATAACAGAAATAAGGAATGTTTTAGAATTACGTTTCTATTTCCAGAGGTCCATTTTTTACTGAACTGTCATTCAAAAGAACATGTTACTAGAATGAAGGTCAAGTGGATTTCTTTTTCTTAGTTTTCATAATTGCTTAAAATCACACATTTTTGTTGTATTCTGATTGGACAATGACATTATTATACATTTTATAATCTGGAGTTTCTAATTGCCTTTACTTTTCTACTGTTCATATCACCAAATTTTTACAGCAAAATTATATTTTGGCTCACCAAATAAAGATGAAAAATTCAAAGTTCACTATAGGAAACTTAAAATGAAAGCAAACTTTTGAAAACACTATTTTGTTTTAAAATTCTTAAAGATAACTTTTTGCTTATGTGTCCTTTAACACAGAGATGAAGTGTATTTCATATACATTAGTAAGATCCATTTATATGATACTTTCAGTTTATAAAACACTGCTAGCAAATATTGTTTTGTGCTCTCAATACATGGAGGAGGCAGAATCTTCTCTATTTCACAAATACAGCAATTTAACATCAGAGAGACTGAAAGATTTAGCTAAAATCAGACAGCAAGTAAGCTGCAAGTTCCAAATGTGAAACCAAGTTTTCTTTCCCCCCTTAAAGTCTAATGTTCTTTGTTTCTACCACAGCTGCCTAACACATGGGCTCTTTCTGCCTTTTGTTTAGAAATAAAACATCATGATTTTGGTTTAGAAGTTTTGTTACCAATTACAGCACTCCTATGGAAAGCAACACACTGCTTTCACTCCTTATTCATTAAGGTTAAGGCAGGGAAGGATTTCTGTAAATAAACAATAGAAAAACTGGCAGAACTAGAAAACACAGAAAAACACAAATGAATCAAAAGGCCATCACATAAAGATGCTACAATGACAAACTGCATAGTCGAGGAGGCCGAAGATTCCCAAGCCCTAGGCTTCTGAGGTAATAAATGAGCGCCTCTACGCACTGGAGTTACGATGCCAGCAAGACAGTGTTGACATGAAAGGGACACTGACCCCAGTCACACTCTCACAAACCAAGCGTGTCTCACACAAACAGCTTCTGAGGAACAACTCTGGGTGCTGTCTCTGAAAGGCCGAACAGGAGAACCAGGGTCCTGAGAAGGTGCCGTGTGAGGACGCTGAGTGCAGAGAAGTAGGCTCACATTACAGTCGTATGAGCACAAAGAAATGGGTTTCCGCATAACACGAGGAAGAATTCCTGACAGAAGAAGCATGCCCCCCAAAACTGACAGAATAACAGCATTCAGACCAGCTAGATTCTGGTTAGCTGAAGCTTTAGACTATACAGGTGTAAGGCAAAAGCTGAAAATTCGATTTCTGAATTTTGAATTTCATGTTTACCACTTATAATAAAGTAAATACTCTTTAAAAAATTATTTAAGACTTGATTTTGACTTTACATCAGAAGAAAACAGTTCAGGAAAAAAGTTTCTTAAAATAAGAACTTACTTAATGTAAATAGTAACAGAAACACAGAACTCAATTTGAGCAAGAAATGTCCAGGCTTTCATCTTATATATGCTTAAACTCTAACATGTCAACTTTTTTTTGAAATAATGGGGGGAAGTGGTCAAGTTTGATTGTTTTTGTATATAGCTATCCAGTTTTCCCAACACAATTTATAAACGGGACAGTCTTTTCCCCATTATATGTTGTCTTCTTTGCTGTCAACTAATCGACCATGTAAGTGTGAGCTCATCTCTGGACTCTGTTCTGTTCCACTGGTCTGTATGTCTGATGTTTGTGTCAGTACCACACTGTGTTGATTACTGTAGCTCTATATTACAGTATAGTTCAAAATCAGGCAGCATGATACCTCCGGCTTTGTTCTTCTTTCTTAACATTGTTTTGGGGTCTTCTGTATTTCTATACAAATTTTAAGTTATTCTAATTCTATGAAAAATGCTATTGATATTTTGATAGGGATTGTACTGAACTTGCAGAATGCCTTGGTTATTACTATGGTCATTTTAACAATATCAACTCTTCTAATTCATGAGCATGAACTATTTTTCCCTTTGTTTGTGTCATGCTCAACTTACTTCATCAGTGCGTTACAGCTTTCTGAGTTGCTCAATTTATTTCATTGGTGTCTTGTAGATTTCTGAGTATAGGTCTTTTTCCTCCTTTGACTTATTCCTGGATATTTTATTCTTTTTGATGTGCTTATAAATGGAATAGTTTTCTCAGCTTCTCTTTCTGACAGTTCATTGTTAGTGTATAGAAATGCAACAAATGGAATATTACTCAGCCATAAAAAGAATGAACTCTTGCCATTTGCAAGAATACAGACAGACCTAGATTGCATTACGTTAAGCAAAATAATGATTTCACTTATATGTGGAATCTAAAATACAAAACAAATGAACAAATGCAGGTGACTGCCAGAGAGAAGAGGGGTTTGAGGGGATGAGAGAAACAGGTGAAGGGCAAACTTCCAGTTACAAAATAAATGAGTCACAGGTATGAAATGTACAGTGTAGGGAATATAGTCAATAACTATGTAATATCCTTATATGGTGACATACTATAACTAGACTTTCTGTGGTGATCATTTTGAAACATATAAAAATATCAAATCACTATGTTGTACACTAGGAACTTATTTGGTGTTGTAGGTCAATTATTCTTCAAAAATAAACTTACAGAAAAAGAGGTCAGATTTGTGGTTACCAGAGGTGGGGAGTGGAGGAAGGGGGTATTGAATGAAGGTAGTCAAAAGGTACAACCTTTCAGTTGTAAGATAAATAAATACTAGGGATGTAATGTACTATGTGATAAACATAATTAACACTGCTATAAGTTATATATGAAAGTTGTTAAGAGAGTAAACTCTAAGAGTTCTCATCACAAGGAAAACCATTTTTTTCTTTTATTTTGTATCTATATGAGATGATGGATGTTCACTAAACTTACTGTGATAATCACTTCATGATGTATGTACATTAAATCATTATGCTGTATACATTAAACTTTTACAGTGTTACATGCCAATTATATCAGAATACAACTGGAGGAAAAAATTCAAATGATGGGGAAAACATGTATAACTCTCTAAAGCAGAAACATTTCATAAGAATATTTGATTAGATACAAAAAGGGAATCATCCCTTTCATCAATAACAGTATTAGCTGATATTTACTGAGAGATCACTACATGTTAGGGACTCTGTTTAACCCATCATATGCACTATCTCACTAATAATAATACAATTTATCCCAATTTTAAATGTGTGCTGAAGATTTACAGGGGTTAACTTGCCAAACCTAGAGTTAAGTCCAAACTGACATCTATCTCTGAAAACATCACATACACTACCACTAACTATTCAGTGGATTGGAAGTTCATGTGATAAATTCTTACCAGATATTAATGATTATCAATTTTCATCTAAGTAATGGGCAAAAAGGAGATTAATCAGATGACTTTCATAAGACCAAATTCTCACTCTCACATTTGCTGATAATTTCTATTATTTTGTGCGGATAGAAAGGGAAGTCAACATAGTTCAAGATAGCAAAATTAATTTAAATTCATCTCTGATAATGTTTCCTGCTCCCTTGCTGGTGGGGACATCAACAAACAATGAGAATCTAGTAGGCTAAAGGTCTAGGGAGTACAGAAATACTGCCTACAAATGTACACAATTTTAGGAGTCAGGTCGTAGGACACACATTTCAGAGTTTGATGTTGATTGTAGAAACTTATTTAACCTACCTTACATAGTTGTTAGACAATTCTGTAGATTATTTTCAGTAAAAGATTTTCTTTACAGGCTGCTGAAACAGGCTATGTTCCTACTGCAAGTCATTCCATATACATGGGGGTATCATATACATCGAATAATCAAGATGTGGTTACTTCTATGTATCAAATCATAAATACCTTTCTGTGTTAGACAGTGACTGCTGAAGGATATTTCATCTTATCAATAAACTATAATCTATTCATAATTATTTATGAAGCACCTACGAAGTAGAAATCACTTGCACTGTGAGACCTTTCTCTTTCCTTCCACAGAGAGACAGGAGCTATAACATGAAGTACAACAGGGTTTTTTGTTTACTTATGGTTAACGTTTTTTGAAGATCTCAGATGCTGCTCCTTGTTTGGCATTTGAAGCAGTAGGTCTTGTTCCACGTCAGAAGCAACAAATTCCAAGGAAAAACAGTTGTTTATTTTTTTTTCTTTTCCTTTAAGACACTGATGTTCAAGGCTGAATACTATTAAATATGTAGAAGCACATATTACATTTCTAAGGAATGGTTTCTCCTGTTAACAGCACTGAGCCCAGGTGTTCAGAGACTCGGGTCCTGGTTCTACTCTATCACTCACTAGGCAACTTTGGGGAAGTCACCTTAGACCTCTCAACCCCAGTTTCTTCATTTAAAATAAGGAACTGGAGTTGGATAATTTCTCAACTCAACCCCAGCTCATAATTCTAGGATTTCCTTGTAATGGTCTTTATAAACGGGTAAGTCAGGTGGTGCTTAGTGGTAAAGGACCCCCTCCCAATGCGGGAAACAGAAGAAACATGTGTTTGATCCCTGGGTGGGAAAGATCCCCTGGAGGAGGGCATGGCGACCCACTCCAGTATTCCTGCCTGGAGAATCCCAGGGACAGAAGAACCTGGTGGACAACGCTGTCCATAGGGTCACAAAGAGCTGGACATGACTGAAGCAACTTTGTACACCCAAGTTACTCCTGAGGACGCTTGTAGAAGCATCAAACAGAACCCCACCCACCAAAGACCACATCTCTGGCACCTACTCAGATTACTGCCATCCAGCAGACCTGTCACTGGCTCCTCAGAAGAATGATTCTTTCCATCCCACATGATTCTGGCAGTTCAGCTGTCAAGAACCCAGAGACCAACACATTTTGGGCAGCTTCACAGGTCTAAAATCTTTCCTGTCTGATTTTATTCAAGACCTAATAAAGCAAAAGGTTGTGCCAAAGTACAAGCTTTCTTCACTGGATGTTTATCCCCATATCCACCCTCACTTTTATTGCTCTTGATTTTAAATTTAGCTGGGCAAAAAAGGCAACAAATGGGATGGGAGGCTGTTTGTTTTGTTTTCTCAAGATACAATGCTCCTGGCTCCTCTATACTATACTGTAGTGTCTCCTCACTTCTCATTCTGTGTCCAAGTAACTATCCACAGCTCCTCACCCTACATCTACCAACCTAAGAACAATCAGAGATTACTTCCTTTCTTCTTGCAGCAATAACTTTACTTTTCAAGGAAAAAAACTCCCCAGCATTTCACCTAATAATGAAGGAAAACATAGGATGATTATTTTTAAAAATACTCTTCTGACTCAGGGAGTCCTGGCTTCCCTTCACTGAAAATACAGTGCTAGGAAAAGAAAATAAACACATACTATCTACTACATGCCAAGCACTTTATATGCCTCATCTTATTTAACAGCCACTACAGCCTTGTCGATGCCAAAGCCTCTGACTGTGTGGATCACAATAAACTGTGGAAAATTCTGAAAGAGATGGGAATACCAGACCACCTGACCTGCCTCTTGAGAAACCTGTATGCACGTCAGGAAGTAACAGTTAGAGCTGGACATGGAACAACAGACTGCCTCCAAATAGGAAAAGGAGTATGTCAAGGCTGTATATTGTCACCCTGCTTATTTAACTTATATGCAGAGTACATCATGAGAAATGCTGGGCTGGAAGAAGCACAAGCTGGAATCAAGATTGCTGGGAGAAATAGCAATAACCTCAGATATGCAGATGACACTACCCTTATGGCAGAAAGTGAAGAGGAACTAAAGAGCCCTCTTGATGAAAGTGAAAGAGGAGAGTGAAAAAGTTGGCTTAAAGCTCAACATTCAGAAAATGAAGATCATGGCATCTGGTCCCATCACTTCATGGCAAATAGAAGGGGAAACAGTGGAAACAGTGTCAGACTTTATTTTTTTGGGCTCCAAAATCACTGCAGATGGTGACTGCAGCCATGAAATTAAAAGACGCTTACTCCTTGGAAGGAAAGTTATGACCAACCTAGATAGCATATTAAAAAGCAGAGACATTACTTTGCCAACAAAGGTCCGTCTGGTCAAGGCTATGGTTTTTCCAGTGGTCATGTATGGATGTGAGAGTTGGACTGTGAAGAAAGTTGAGCACCGAAAAATTGATGCTTCTGAACTGTGGTGTTGGAGAAGACTCTTGAGAGTCCCTTGGACTGCAAGGAGATCCAACCAGTCCATCCTAAAGGAGATCAGTCCTGAGTGTTCACTGGAAGGACTGATGCTGAAGCTGAAACTCCAACACTTTGGCCACCTCATGCAAAGAGTTGACTCACTGGAAAAGACCCTGATGCTGGGAGGGGTTGGGGGCAGGAGGAGAAGGGGACGACAGAGGATGAGATGGCTGGATGGCATCACCGACTTGATGGACATGAGTTTGAGTAAACTCTGGGAGTTGGTGATGGACAGGGAGGCCTGGCGTGCTGCGATTCATGGGGTCGCAGAGTCAGACATGACTGAGCGACTGAACTGAATGACAGCCTTTGTGATAGATATTGTTACACCCTTATCACAGATGAAAAAAAGCCCTGAGGTTAATTCAGTGAGATAAAATAATTTGTCCATTATTTAAACAGAGACTGTGCCATTTCCATTATATCATGATGTTCATATTACTCTGACATGCTCTGAAAACTATTAAAAGAAAAGCATATATTTTAGTTCTCCTGTGAAATCAGTTTAAACATCTTGAAAGGAAAATGCATGATATAGCAAAATATACAATAAAATACCTATGTACTTGCTCTGAAGCGATGCTAATATGAGCTTGGCATTTATTTAGGGATCTGCTCTGCCTACCATTATTTCACTTCCCTACCTGCTGCATCTGAATAGATTTTTGTATCCTTTTCCTTAAGAATACAGTTCTAGTAAAATCATTTTATTCACCCTCAAAACATTTTACCATAGCCAACTACAAATATTTACTCTCACTTGACAAGCAAGAGTCTTTTTAAAGGAGAGAAAAACAGTCTGCATAGCTGGTTTAAATTTTTGAACTCTATTTCATCCACAAGAACAAGAGAGGACCAGCAATCTCATAAACACAACTCAGCGTCATCCAACATGAGCTCATCTGTTTATATGTACATTCATGTGTCCTCTCCATGTACAAAGGATCTGAATTACCTGCACAAAATGCTTAGGAAAAGATAAAGATACAGAAAGAATAAACATCACAACCAGAGGAAATAAAAGTAAAATGTCAATACAAGAAAGACAAGAAATAAAATGTACACATATGCCAATACTGGGGCTCTATGTAAGTTACCAACTGAACTCTGAGCTTACTTACTGATAGTCAAAATGGGGAAAATTACATACACACAGTCAGTCACACAACTCTAACGTTTTATGAGGGAGAAATTTCTGGTTAATCGAGGTAAATCTTCTATCACAATTTACACCTAAAAAAATTTCTCAGGAGTGGAACTAAAAAAAGAGAGCAAAACTTAAGGAGAAAATGTATACTGCCCAGATCTATTTTATCATCAGAAACTGCAAAATGTGGTGATTAGTTCTACTATTCCTTTTCCTTTTTTTAAGCTGAAAGTCTTCTACAAAGAGAAGCTTTCCTGCATCAACTATTTAGTTACCGTGCATTAGAATCTGTACAAGAGATAATTCTTTGATTCTTTCCATTTATTTACTATTTTCAAAGCTAGTTCCCTTGTATTCTCAAAATAATCAATGAAATAATAATAAATTATAATATGTATACAATATATATTAATATAATATGAATAATAAAACATTTTATTCCCTTAAGGGAATAAAATAAAATACATCTTTTTTCAGATTATATAACTAAAAAAATTAGAATAATCATGTGAAATAAAGAAACAGAAATCTTTACCCTCTTAGATTAAATTCCTCAATTTTATAGAAAACTAGATGGTACTTGTCAACCTAAAAACCCAAGATTTTACTGTGATGATGGTTTCTTGCTATTTTATGCCCACTGACACTTTTCTATAGTTCTAGCAAATGTTAATTTGCTTCAGAGAAATCACTGGTTAACAAATCCTTTAAGGTAAGGGGCTTTTGTATATATAAAGATTCTTGGCTAGCATTAGGTACATTCTTGTGTGTTTTCAAAACAGAAAAAAAAAATCACTCCAAGTAATAACAGAAAAAACAAGGGCCCAAAGAGGTGTATCTCAATCAAATGAAATCTTATAATACTGAGTTATCACTGAAGCTGCTTTAGATTCTAACCATCATGCTACCAAATGGTTACTAAAAATCTGTAATGTTTTTGAATAGCTTCAGGGATGATTAAAACAATTTAATATAAGTATGTTAATTTTTTAAAAAAAAGTCTTTGTGGTTGCTAATATTCAAGGAGGAAAAAGAACACTAGAACCACAATTCTCTGAATAGATTATTGCCTGATCAGAGAAATAAAGTAAATCCTTTTCCTGATAGCTCAGGTGGTAAAGAATCCACCTGCAATGCAGGAGAACCTGGTTCGATTCCTGGGTCAGAAAGATCCACTGGAGAAGGGATAGGCTACCGACTCCAGCATTCCTGGACTTCTCTTGTGGCTCAGCTTGCAAAGACTCTGCCTACAGTGCGGGAGACCTGGGTTTGATCCCTGGGTTGGGAAGATCCTCTGAAGAAGGGAAAGGCTACCCACTCCAGTATTCTGGCCTGGAGAATTCTATGGACTGTATAGTCCATGGGGTTGCAAAGAGAAGGATAAGACTGCGTGACTTTCACTCACTCCTGTCACGATGCAGTTTTCAGAATTCTCTACTTTTGTATTAAGGTAAGGAGCATTTTGACAGTGATAGTAAAACACACTGGAAGAATACCTATTATACATTATTTCTGAAATAAACAACTATCCTTACCCTCATAATACCCCAAGGTAAGTATCTTGTTATGCTAAATAAATTACAAAAAGATAAACATATTTTATTTTACAATTTTTCAACTTGACTATTTTAGGGCCAAGACTTAGTCATTTGTGTAACCATAAAAATGAGGATTATGGAAATTGTTTCTTTCTACTGCTAATTAGCACTGTGTCCTTAGACCCATGAGAGAAAACACAGAAGATCTGGAAATGTGTATCGAGTCAGGGAAGAGTTGTTTAGGGCATGATGGTTTATAATGTGAACACTCAAACATCAAATTTCTAAGAGCTGGAGGCTTTTTCTGGTTCTCACCTAAGCCAATAAGCCCAAGAGTTGTTTTTGCTTTTGTTTTTGCTATTCTGGCATGCTTGCATTTTTTGGGGGGGGAGATCAACTAAGGAGTTTTATCATTGGAGGGAAACTGTTCTATGTTTCTAGAAAGGAGACAAAATTTTAGACTTTTCAATGAAGCTGACTTCACCAATATCATGCTTCTTTACATTGGGTTAGATAAATGCAATCCTTAGAGGAGAAGGTGGAGCTCTAGGTAATTTGACTTCCACACACCAACTTAACCTAGTGATACCTGCTTTAACAACAAAGACTGAAAGTTAGTTTTCTGCTTCACTGTAGAAATCCCTTTTAATGAAACTGGCCAAAGCCATTTTTAACTAAGGAGTAACTGACATATAATATTAGTTTCAGGTGTACAATATATGATTTGTATTTGTATATATTGCTAAATGGTCACCACAATAAGTCTAGTTAATGTCTATCACCATACAGTTACAAAATTTTTTTCTTAAGATGAGAACTTTGAAGATCTGCTCTCCTAGAAACTTTCAAATACATAGTACAGTATTAACTGTTTAGCTCTATATTACATTCCCATGACTTACTTATTCTATAATGGAAGTTTATTCCTTTTGATTGCCTTCACCCATTTTTTTTTGCCAACTCCTCTCACCCATACCTGGCCTCTGACAACCACCTAGCTGTGTTCTGACCACCCAATTTCTGGATTCCTATACCTAGACATGAAATCCAGACATGTCTATGGCTTCCTTCTATCCCTTCCATGAATCAGGAAGGCAGACTTTGTATTAAGATGTTGAGGCAGGTTTTCTGGATCTGTCCTTTGGTGGTGATGGTTTAGTCGCTTTATTCCGTGTTGCACCATATATCCTTACACCTTCTTTCATACACAACCGTTTGTACTTCTTAGTCTCCTACCCTTACACTACCCTTCCTGTTGGGGTCCTTTAATGGACCAGAACCTTGGTGGTACGGAGTCGACGAGAAGAAAGTAAAAGAGAGAAGGAGGCTGATATCCCTTGGTTTATGCAGAGGACCAATATAGTCCTTGACACAGGGCTTGCTTCATTCACCAAGGTACCAGGGGCCCTCTCGAGGGGGTCTTAGAAGCCCGGGCAGAAAAGTGAGCACGACGGGTCTCCACGCTCCAGAGAGTCAGCCAGAAAAAGTAGAGAGAGAGAGAGAAGAGAGAGAGAGAGAGAGAGAGAGAGAGAGAGAAAAGACCCGGGGACCTAAGCTCTGATGAAGCAAAGGTGCTTTAATGATTTTTCTATGAGTATATATAGGCTGTGGTACAAGAAACTTCTTTCGGGAATGATAGAGATCAGAAAACCAAATGTACAGCAACCGTTACCAAGGGAACAAGGGGTAATGTTAGTCACAAGGTCAGGAGACAATCCATATCTCAAGAAAGGGGAACGAGACTAAGCAGTTTTGTCCTAAAGAGAATGTTTACTAAAGGAGACCCAAGCCTGCCTCACACAATGACCTCAGTCCCTGGGAGCAGCGTGCTGTTCCGCTTGCAGAGGGACAGAGGACTCATGGGGGACGGCACGTAGGCATCCTCCGTCAAACACTCCCTGACACCCTCCCTCTTTGCTTCTCTCCACTGATAGCCACTAGCTGGTTCTCTATACCTGTGAGTCTGCTTTTTTATTGTATATATACTTATTTCTGTAACCATATGTAGTAAAAAAAATAACAAGTGTTCTTGACTATGACAATTCAAAGAAATCACAAAAAGGGTTTAAAAGGCAAACACTGTTTAGAAGCTGTCGTGGCTGACTCTTGTGATCCCATGGACTGTAGCTGGCCAGCTCCTCTGTCCACAGGCTTCTCCAGGCAAGAATATTGAAGTGGGTTGCCATTTCCTCCTCCAGAGGATCTTCCTGACTCAGGGATCAAACTCGCATCTCCTGCACTGGCAGGTGAATTCTTTACCACTGAGCCACCAAAAAACCCCTTGTTTTACCTGTAAATACACTTTGTCATATAATTTTCTTTACCTAAGCAGCATTTTAAACTTAGCAATAAGGTTCATGCTTAACTAGAAAATTTGTATGATTAAAGAGAAGAAAGCTCATGAATATTTTACACTCAATTTACAATAAAACAGATGGAAGTTATTTATAATACTTAAGAGAGTGGTGAGTTTCGATCACAGAAATAATAAAGTCTGGATTTTACAGTGGTGCCTGTCTTTAGATATACTCTATCCAGTTTCTTCCTTAAAGCCTATAACACCCATGAATGAAAAACACAGTTAATTGAAAAGGATGACATGAATGTTATAAACAGTGAAGAGAAAAAGCAAAAGAACATAATCTGAGGATAAATTTGAATTATTTGTACTGAGACTTTGTTGGAAATGGAAAGTTCATGTACTAAAAACTTAATTTTTAGAGTCTTGTGCATGAATTCATTTTATGAGAGGATCTGTATCAAAACTACATACTATGCCATAAAGAAATTGCACTATAAATGGGAATTTCAGATTTTAGTTGCAGTACTCTAGACATTTTCTAAGTCCACATGTCTCAGCATTCAATGCAATATGATAAGAAACTATATTAAAATTACATATAAAGTTTCCATTAACTTTCTGAAATATTACTGGGGAAGAATGAGGTGTTTAAGAGGGAGAAATATACTAAATGTAGGACAGTGCAAAACAGTTTGTATTACTGCCTATCAGTTTACTATCAACTGCTTTGGAAAAGCTAATGATGTTTACTAAGTACTTAAGTGCTTAATGGAAACTTGTTTATAAATTTTCCTTTTAATATATTAATATTTTGAAACAAAGTAGAAAACAAATGTGGAAAAAAAGCCAGCTTTAAGGTAAAACCTGAAAGGTTTTGAAAGAAATCTGTATATTATATATAATGGTTTCACTACTCTGTTTGGGCTTTTTTTTTTTTTTGCTATGTTATTACTTAAAGTGATAAACTCTAAAAAGCATTTGCAATTTTACACAGTTTACAGACCCCCATCATTTATGAATTGAAACGGGGCTGGGGGGCGAAGTATTAGAACCACTGAAGCAAAGAGAAAGGCAGACAATGAAAACTGGGATTTTTTTTCTTTTCTCAAGGGATGAGAATGGCTCATGAACTTCTACCAAGCTAGCTATGATCCTTCATAAGTTGAGAATGAGAGGAGGCATTTATTCTTAGGACATATATACTCTCGTATGCAAACAAATTTTTAAACATTTATCTTGCAATATCTTAAAAAACTTTTTTCACACAATACCCACACACACAAATTAAGTATCAAAATACCATTTTCAAGAAATGATGTTTTGGTATTTCCATTGTGGGCAAAGTAGTCACTGAAAGATGGACCTTTACAGACAGAAAGGTCAGGGTGGTGCTCCCAGTTAAAATGGAGAGAACAGAAAGTGCATCCACTAGAAGACAGGCATAGTTTCCATTAGGTCTTGTTAGAATATAAATTCCAAGGATGAGCTAAGTGCAACATTTGATAGTCTAACTCCAGACTTTCCAATCTAAGAGAAAAACAATGCCTTATTTTATGAAAATCTAAATAGTTCTTTCTCATATGTAGCGTGCTCAGTCATGTCTAACTCTTTGTGACTCCATGGACTGTGGCCTGCCAGGCTCCTCTGCCCATGAAATTTTCCAGGCAAGAATACTGGAGTGGGTTGCCATTTCCTACTTTAGGGGATGTTTCCAACCAAGGGATTTAACCCACATCTCTTGGGTCGCCTGCACTAGAGGTGGATTTTTCACTAGTGCCACCTGGGAAGTTTCTCTTTCTAGTATATCCAGTTATAAATACAACTTCCCCCTTTCCCAGAAATCGTGTACTTGTATTTTCTTTGGCTGTTTGTGAACCATGTACTCAGATGGCTGCCAATGATATCTTCTTTATATTTTAAGCTCTTGTGGGTTGATATGTCACTATGTAGATTTTTCTTCTGCACAATACCTGGCAAGCCCCATGCATCATAATGGTAATGATGATAATAATACACATTAGTGCCTTCAAAGATCATGTCAGATATGAAACAGGTGAATGATACAGTATGTCAAGACTTTAGTTATTCTCTATTTCTAAGTCAGCTGTTGCAATCTCATCCTCTATTTAAATTCCTTTAAATTTTCTATTTGCTACTATAACTATTTCCAATACTACTATTCCCAAAGCATATGTACTAAACTGCTATAAGATTTCTCAATGACTATGCTAACCATAAGCCTTCAAAATGATTTTCAGGTATCTATACAGAGCAAAATATATCACTAAAATATAAAGGCAGTTTTTCTTGGATAAATGTCTGATTTCTAAAGTCCAAACATAAATGGTTACTAGGCATATTGTGGTGATAAATTCATAATGTATGTAAATGTACAGTCACTACGCTATACACCTGAAGCTAATAATATTGTATGTCAACTACTTCGAAAGGTCAAAATAGCCCCAAAGTTATAATTCTGTTTTCAATAACCACTTAATGTCTTTAATAATTCCATTTCTGTTCTGATTACATATTTAATTCAATAAATCAAATTGGAGCCAAAATAACTAGTTTCACATATACCATATAATAACTGCTCAAAGTACACCACAAGTCTTAACTTGGTTATGTGAATTAAATTATGGTTATGACTTTTTTGTTATAACAAATTCTTCCTCCAAAAGAGATATCACTTTTCTACACTTGTAATTACATGAACACTTCCAAAAAGAAATATCAGGAGAGATAGTAAGATATATTGACATAAAAAAACATTGTTAAGTGCTTGAGAAAGTCACTAACACTATGGTAAACCTGTTGGCAAAAGATAAGCTTTGTCTTATATTGCAAAAAAAAAAAAAAACACACACACACACACACACACACACACACACATACTGTATAGTCCTATTTAGTCCATGCAATTCTCCAGGCCAGAATACTGGAGTGGGTAGCCTCTCCCTTCTCCAGAAGCCTACTGTACTTAAGCCTGTAAAATTCTTGTTCTTATTCAAAACATGATCAAACTTGGAATGCTTCTTCATTAGAGAGCTCCTGTTCAATTTCAGTAAGAAAATGAATTCTATTTTGCCCCCAAAACACTGAGCAGGCATTTCTAAAGAATCCACATAATTTGCAACTGAGTATCTTTCTTTGGTAGAAAAACTTTAGGTAAAATATGGAGTTGTTCATATTTTATGAAAGCAAGCTCTGTTTCTGGTTTGAGGAGGATGTGGAAGACCCTTTGCTCCTGCTGAAAGCACAACAAATCCCCAGCTAAACCTCAACACAACACACTTCTTTCCACAGAAGAGGTGCGAACATATAAAAATGTAAAAGAATTAACCAGGAAGACGCCACTTTCATATTTTAGACCCACTGCTGAGCTTGGAGAAGTGAGCCCATCACAGAAGGGCAGTGTGTCAGGCAAGAAGAAATCAGTCGAGGTCTCTGAATATATTTGTGGACTCACTTCCCAGATCTAAATCCAGAGGGGCTCCAAAGGCAAAGGCGTACCCTCTGCTCAGTCACTGTCCTACACACGAGGATTTTAAGAAGCAGTAGAGGTTGGGCATAGGACATGTGAACTGGCTCACCTGTGGCACAGAACTGGAGGAAAGGCATCAGACACAACAAAAGGTGGCAAGAAGACACTGGCTACAATTTTAAAAAGCTGCCATAGCTAAGTGTGGGACAGCATGTCAGTCTGAAATAGCTGAGAGCACCCCAGGAGGTATTCTGCACTCGCAAGGTTTTCCACAGGCCTCCACCAGGTACTCACGACAAAACTGGGGGAGGGCCAGGAGGCATGACAGAACTCTGGTCCAACAAAAGCAAGATACAAAGCAAAAATTATGGGAGCAAGAAGCAGTCCAAATGTTATCTGGACAAAAATTCAAGATGGCTTCCATTAAAAACAAAAAAGACCAAAAAAAAACACCAACCCAAACCAAACCAAAAACCCAAAACCTTACTGAAAATCATAAAGGGGAGAAAGTGAGAATGATGTCGCTCAGTCGTGTCAAAAAGGGGAGAAGCCAGAATTCTCCAGACTGCCTTTTCTTCATATAAGTTCCATTATTTTCATTATGAAAGCAAGCAAGAATAAGAAATACTTTATTCACTAAGCATTTGCATCTAATCATGGGCATAATTTAAGTTAAATGTTTCACTGAACATGCATACCATGTTTTGCATCAGGAGAGAGGGAAAACAGTAACATTGGAGAAGACTCCTATTAGCAGTGTCAAAACAGTCTGTTTGCAATGTTCTTACAGAAGAATTTCAAATCAGTACATTTTCAACCCCGTTTCAAGCAAGGGGGGGAGAGTGGGGGTTAATTCTTGTCTCCCAACCTTGCTGTGGGCTAGACTGAGTGACTTGTTTTCAAAGAACAGAGTATAAAATAGGGGAAAATATTAATAATACTGTAGAGAAACCTGGCAAATGCTATGTTGGTAATAGAGATTATATCATGAGTGATATTACACTGATAGTATATCCCTGGTATGATGTGAGAATACCTTTTCATCTCTATGGCAGCCTTCTTCCAAACCCACAACTCCAGTCTAATCATGGGAAAAAAAACTAAAAACAAAACAAAACAAAAACACTAAAAATCCAAGTGGAAGGACATTTTACAAAATACTTGGCTAGGACTCCTCAAGATTGTCACGGTCATGGAAATAAGGAAAGACTGAGAAAATGTCCCAACCAGAAAAGACTAATAAGACATGATGATTAACTGTAATGTGGTATCCTCCTAGATGGGATCCTAGAACAGAAAAAGGAGATCAGTGGAAAAATGGGTGGAATCCAAATGAAGCCTGGAGCTTAGCTTGTAGTGGCGTATCAGCGCTGTTTTCCCAGGTCTGACAAATGCATCGTGACAAAGAAGATAACCTTAGAGGAAAATGGATGAGGGATACACATTATATCTCATATTATCTTTGACACTTTTCTGTAAATCGAGGGATTATTTTCAAAAGTTTATAAAACAAAATATTTTTTAAAAAAACCCACAAAAGTAGTATGTCTAGGAAAAGAGGAGACCAAGGGAGTTTCTCTGACCTGTGCCTGGTGTCCACGAGCACATTCACCCTCATATACTTGTCTTGCTCCTGCTGCTCGAATAGAACACTCCATGTGAATGAAGCTCACTGCTCTAAAGTGAACTGACAGACTGCTTATCCCCTCACACCATAGCACAAGAAAACTCTTTTCTGTTGTCTAAAAAGCACAGAGTTGACACCTTCAGTGTTTTCACCAACACACCACAACTTCTCACCACCATCCCAGATGTGTGCAGTTATTTCAGTTTCAGGCTGTGAAAAGCAAATATATCAATTTCTTCCTATTTTTAATCATTTTTTTTAAAGTTTCCATTTTTTGACCTTTAAGACAAAATTTTGAGAGCTTCGATCTGTATTTCAAGTGAGTGGTTCTGAGCACCCTTCAACACTGTTACATGATCAGTTGATCACTCAGATGGACACTGCAAAGGGTTGTGGTGTGACACTTTATATATAGAGTTTTCGATTATTTTTAGAACACTGTGTTTAATTTATTCACATAATGGGCCCCTAGAAAAAGACCAGAAACATAAAACCCACAAAATTTGAACTTTAACAAAATATGGTAGAATGTAAAAATGACTAATTCTACAGGCTCATACCCAAATAGTTATACCTATAAACCACACTCATCTGGTCAAATTTCTTATATAACAAACCAAAATATCTGTGGTATTTCAGTAAAAAATGTTAAAAGAAACAATATACAGAGGATTTTACCCTAACTGATTATCACATCTGCCATGATAAACTAGACAAGTGCTTGCAAATAGAATCCTGAAACACTCTTTCCTTATCTTACCACTCAGAAACCAAACAGGAACAAAGATATTTTCCTAAAGGTCAAAATTCAAGAATTCCCAACACAGACATGAAAACTGTTTTTTTTTTTTTTTACTACTTTTGATGGCCTAACACATAAAAAATACAATAAACACTAAAAATTCTCAACAAATAATTTTCTTGTAGTATAAATATTACCAAGAATTATCCTAAAATGACTTTATAATATAATCTTTAATAGGATGCTAATATGTTCATAATTTTTCACAGAACATCATATCCTATACCATATAAAAATGAAAAAATAATTGTCAAAATTTCTATGAGGGAATCACAACATCATATTACTTAGAAAAGAATTGGTTGTTGCTCAGTTGGTAAGTCATGTTGGACTCTTTGTGGCCCCCGTGGACTGAGTTCCCAAGGAAAGGGTTTACAAACACATAAGAGGTTATGAAACATTCAGCAAGTTCAATTATTTGGATTTATAGATGGAAGAAGTTAAAATCCAACATTTGTTTAAATTTCTATAGAGTTTGGAAGAAAAGAGATAGTGTTAGGGCAAGAACCAACTTCTCTTTGTTCCTCACGATCTTCCCACAACTAACTTCTTTAAGAAACTATGGCCTTCATCTCATGCCCAACCATCAGCAGTATCCTCACGGCTAAGCAAAGTGAGCCAGAAAGTGCTCCATCCTTGGACTTCTGTGTGTGTAGGAACTGGATTTAAAGGAAATTCTTTAAGTACATCATCAACATCAAAACACAAGGCTTAGCAATTACACACTCATACCAGTGGTTAGCCCAAGGCTTCTCACTGAACCCCAGATGCCCAACACAGCCCCATTATTCTCACCATTGGAAGAAAGCTAAAAACTTAAGGAATTCAGAATGATCTTTAAAGTCAAAAGTAGAATAGAAATTATCAGAGAAAAGCAGAGAGGCACAGAGGATCTCTAATGGGAAATTCAGCCAAATCAACTTTGGAAAAAGCTATCTTGCTGCTTTGCTCTCCTCTCACCTCACTGCCACCCTCCAGATCCCTCCCAAATCCCTCCCAAAAGCTAGTTCTTAAGTTATATGACATTTATGATTTAAACTGTTAGCTCAGCTGGTAACAAATCTGCCTGCAATGCAGGAGACCCAGGTTTGATTCTCAGGTCGGGAAGATCCACTGGATAAGGACAGGCTACCCACTCCAGTATTCTTGGGTTTCCCTGGTGGCTCAGCTGGTAAAGAATTCTCCGCCTGCAATGTGGGAGACCTGGGTTTGATCCCTGGGTTGGGAAGATCCCCTGGAGAAGGGAAAGGCTACCCACTCCAGTATTCTGGCCTGGAGAATTCCATGGACTGTATAGTCCATGGGATCACAAAGAGTCGGACATGACTGAATGACTTTCACTTTCACTTTGTCAGTACAGGTCTGAAATCTGATTATTATGATAATCATCATCTTTACCACCACTAATACTTGCACAGCATGATTTGGTTTTGACAGTAAATTTCAAATTTCTGATAGCTAGGGTATAAATGGCCTTTTGGAACAGTGTCTATTTGTAATTTCCTTTCACAAAATGTTCTTCTAAGCCAGAGCAAAAAATACGTATTTAACTGATTGTATGACTTGTATTCCTTGTAAAATAATAACTGGCAAGTAATTAACAAATAAATTAAGTGATGAAAACATTAAAATATACAAAACCATAACAGTGATGACAACTATGTTTGAACAGTTCATTCACACACATTAATTTATTCAACAGTCATTTATTGAACACTTTGTAAGGATAGAAGAAAAAGATGAATGTTCACTACTTTTAGGGGTACTATAGAGCAGCAAAGAGAGATTCATGAGTGCCCCCCGGAAAGTAAGATCAGACCAGACAATTCTAAAGGAAATCAACCCTGACTATTCATTGGAAGGATTGATGCTGAGGCTCCAATACTTCAGCCACCTGATGAGAAGAGCCAACTCATTGCAAAAGATCTTGATGCTGGGCAAGACTGAGGGCAGGAGGAGAAAGGGGACGACAGGATGAGATGGTTGGATGGCATCACTGACTCAACAGACATGAGTTTGAGCAAACTCTGGGAGATGGTGAAGGACAGGGAAGCCTGGTGTGCTGCAGTCCATGGGGTCGCAAAGAGTCAGACATGACTTAGCAACTGAACAACAACAAAGGAGAGATGAGGGGCTGCCCTGGTGACCCAGCGGCAAAGAATCTGCCTGCCAAAGCAGGAGATCTGCAAGTTTGATCCCTGGGTTGGGAAGATCCCTGGAGAAGGAAATGGCAACCCGCTCCAGTATTCTTACCTGGAAAATCCCATGGACAGAGGAGCCTGAAGGCTACAGTCTATGGGGTTCCAAAGAGTTGGACATGACTGCGTGACTAAACAACAACAACAAAGAGACAAAGATCTGGGAGCCAACAAGTTCAGAAGAGTGGTGGGTCATCAGTGGGTAGAAGGAGCCACTGAGGAGAAAGGTGGGGGGAAGGGAGAACCACGTGGGATAGGATAAAACCTCAGCAAGGGCTGACCCTGGGAGCTGACGCTTGAAAGGCAAGCTGGCCCTCAGAGATAATGAAGATGGGATACATGTAGGGCGGGGGCAGGATGCTGCTCTTCCAAGCCGATCCACTGAAGTACTGGGTAGAGTTCTATGACGTACATTGGAAAACCTAAGAAGTTTGGTAAGGCTAGATTTTGAGGGCGTGAGGTCCAGCAACCTCCAAGGTTTAGCTACTGCTAAGAAACATAACTCAATCCATACTTCACTGTCTCTGGACACAAACCCTTTTCAGAATTTAAAGGTAACAACCACAACAAAGCTCAATAGCTCAAGTGAACGGATCACTTATTATGAGTCAGGCATTTTACATACATTTCTCATTTAATATTATAGTTAACAATCCTAGGAATAGGAGTGACTGTTTCTGAACCCAGATCCTTTTCAGCATTTAAAGGTAATAAAAACAAAACTAACAGCCGCAGTGTATTTATTACTAACTATGGATTAGGTACCTGACATACACTTGCTATTTATGTTCACAAAACCCTAGGAATAGGAATTATTTCTATCAGATTATAATGACTAGGTAATTTGCCCCCCAAGCACACAAGTAAGTAGCAGGATGGACTTCAATTGCAGTTCAAATTAAACCTGTGCCCTTGGGACCCTCTCTTTGAATAACAACTTTTAAAAAGCACATATATCTGTACTATTATTATCTTCTCATTCAGATCACACTTGCAACCGTGGGGAGACTGTATAAGATAATTTCCTTTGATTCCATATCTTCTTTTAGCTACCATTCCCTCTTTCCATTCCATAGAAAAACCAATAAAAAGGCTGTCTACACTGGTCACACCCATTTTCTCACTTCCTATTCTCCTCCCAAAGTAGTTCTCTTTCTGAAGAAACCAGGGATCTGTTCTGGACAATGCTGGTCATGGCCTCCCTATTGCTAATTCAGCGGTCCGACTGTCCTCATATCACCCCAGTTTCTCTTAGCTCCTGGACACTATTCTCCCTATTTTTGTTGTTTTCCTTTTTTATTACCTTATCTGCCCTGCTTCTTGGCTCCTCTTCTGCCTTCAGGAACTCTAAATGTTGGACTGTCCCTTGCTTACCCCTGCATTTCCTTCTTCCTTTTATGAAGTTAAATGCCATCTATATGCTGATAATCAATACATTTTTATCTTTAATCTTGAGTTCCAACTATGTGTTCAACTGTCCATTCATTGTTTCCAGGACATCAAATGGGTATCTTAAACTTAATAGAACTTAACTCTTCACTCCTCATGTTTTATCCATTTGAAAAACTTTCTCAATGGAAAAAAAAAAAGCTTAGCACAGAAAGATACTATAGGCTTCCCCGTGGCTAAAGAGGTTATGCAGTACTGCATGTATTTAATCAGTATGCAATATAAATAGCTAAGACCCCAAAGCCTTGTTTAGATATATATGTTTCTATGGTTTATTCTTCTATATGGGACTTGAGTGTATATCATGATATTCTGGGTAATCACTTTGCTTACTGTGCTACAGAAGTTGAAATTTAATAGGCAATGGTTACATAAAACTAATCTTAAACTGGAAATTATAACATATTTTATTGTTTTAAATGTTAAGAAAATTGGTTTTGTACTGCTGATGGTGGAAGACTATGCAGCTGAAACAAAAAGATAAACTAAAAACATAAGACAAAGTTTAAAAAATATATGCTGAAAGGCACTGGAAACCGCACCACCCCCTCAAAATAAAAAATCAATGAAGATTTAAGGAAGTAAGATGAGACAGACCAGAGAGGTGAGCCTGATACCTGGGGCCGCTTTCCAGAATCTGGGGTAATGCCAATTCTGAAAGAAGTAAAGGAAAGCCTAAGAGGCTTGGGGGAGAAAAAACTGAGTCTAGTGCTTGCCAAGGTAGCGTAAGCCAACACGCTACCAGAGGAATAAGTGTGAACACGTGTGACGCAGACCCAGTGCAGTTCTCAGTGGCCTGAAGCACAACTTCAAATGATCTCAATCACTGAGAAATGAACTAAAGGTGATCTAGGATGGCTACCGTCCTAGCTGCCGTCCAGAAATACAAGTTCTCTCTGTAGAATATGCAGTACATGATAGGCTATTAAAATTGACATCAATTAAAAGTTATCAAATACACAAAGACAATATAACATGAAACAGATTAAAACAAAAATAAAAAACCAACAGGAAAAAATATTATAGAACCAGACCCACAAGGGCTCCAATACTGTGATGAGACAAACTCATAAAAAGTAAAAACAAAAAATACGCATATAAATTCAAGGAACTACAAGATAAAAATTAAAATTTTGCCTAAGAACTAGAAAACAGAAGAGGAACTAAATGGAATTCTAGATCTGAAAAATACAGTAACCAAAACTAAGTTCACTGGATAGGTTTAAAACCAGATTGAAAGTATTTAAGTCACTCAGTCGTGTCCAATTCTTTGCGACCCCATAGACTGTAGCCTACAGGGCTCCTCAGTCCATGGAATTTTCCAGGCAAGAGTACTGGAGTGGGTTGCCATTTCCTTCTCCAGTGAAAGCAGATTAGACCCAGTTAAAGAGAGAATTAGAAGACCAGAAGAAAACTAACAGATAACAGAAAACACTGAAAAGAAGAAACATAAAGAATCAGTAAAAGCATCTTCTAAAATACGTATTACTGAAATTTCAAAAAAGAGCAGAAGCAGTATTTTTAAAGATCATAATTAGAAATTTCCAAAAATCGATGGTGTTAAGTATACCCTTGAGAAACCCTGCAAGTCCCAAGGGTGTAAAGAAAAACTACATAAAGGTACACCATGATAAAAGGCTAAAATCCAAAGACGAATTTTTTCCAGTAGTCTAAGCAAAACAGATTATCCTTTAAAGAACCAGATTAGAACAACCCCCAAAAACAATAGAAACTAGAAGGTAGTTTAGAAAATAACCAGCACCTTATACTTCTATTCCTAGAGAAAATATCTTCAAAAAGAAGATAAAAAACAATATTAGTGATTTGGTAAGCTGTCTCTTTTTTCTCTTTATAGAAAAAGGTTATTTTTCTCTGACTTTTGATAAGACTAAACACACAGCTGAGTCAATTTTGAAAAGGAGTAAGAATAAAAATCAATAAAGCTACAAAAATGTCACATGTAATTATATATTTTAAAAAATACTACTGATCCCAAAAGAATGGCTTTAAGAAGGCAGTCTTTGTGTAAATCCCTAACACTGCTAGTTAATAAGCACATAAAATGATTTTCCTTCTAAAATGCACACATCACTTAGATTTATTAACTAAAGCTACTGAAGGATTTGTTTTTTGAGCGTCTGAATGCAAGTGTTCATGCCAAGGTGTCATTCCATTCTTGCATTAACACAAGGGATCAAATAAATGGAATTCCCCAATCCCCATCCACATCTCAAAAAGTCACCAACTGCTGGATAACAACAGAAATTTACTCCCTCCTGGAAATGAATCAGAAGGCAGACCACCATTCGGTAGCCAGCATATCATTCAGCAGAGCTTTGTATAAAAAGCATAAAGCTCAAAAGGACCCAAAAGAAACTTGGAAGTAGTGGACTATTTTCCCTCTTCCTGGAATCACTATGGACAGCACCTATGAACTTCTGACTGTGTGTCACGGAAGAGCACCAGGGTGATGGAGTAGTGACTTTTACAGAGCAGCCAACAACAAGCACTTAGGGACCCTTTCAGCAAATACAGGTAGGAGGAATGCAAATGTATGATAACAGGCTTACAAGGCCAATAATGTGATTAAATGGAAAGCAGGGCTTGAACATGTGGCTATTTAAACACTTCTCAGAAGAGACAGTAAAATATATTTACAGAAAATATAATACTTTTTTCTGAATATCATAAGATTGCTCTTCGTAATTTTTTGTCTTCACTCAGCAATCGTTAAACAAAAACAAACCATTTCCAACTTCACTATTTTTCTTTCTTCACGTGAAGAGATATTGGAATAGGCAATTTAAGCAGGAGGAAAGCATCCATGCAGATGTACAGAACAAACAAGAAAGCTAGTGTCTGAAATTTCATGTATCTTCAAATGAGGTATCATCTTTAAGGTACTCCCAGATCCTCTGTAACCTTTTGCATTCACTTTAGGGATACTAAAAATCTCTCACCGGTAAGAGACAATTAGCATGGTTAATTAGTTTATTATGCAATAAAAATGGCAATAGAGCAATTTGCACTTATCACAGCTGTCAACACTACAAAGTTCTTGGGAGTTCAGAGGGACTGCCTTGTTTTTAGCTCAAGGTGTTAACATGTGATGCTTTTTCTAAAAATGAGAAGTGTCAAAGAGAAGATGGGCAAACTGAAAAGTATCAAAAAAAATCTAATTAAAATATATGCTGTTCATTTTTCTGAATGTTCTTATAGTATTTATATGGCATTTTGCTTTTGTACTTTAAGAATGCTTTTAGTGTCTACAAGACCTACAACTCAAGGACCTAAGGCTTTCAGAATGAGCCTTAATAGATGGGTCAGGTCAGCTACTGACCTTTATTATTTATAATTTCCCTCTTAAAGCCTTTGAAATGTGCCTCTCATCTCTCCGCCCTTGCTCACTTCAACATTCTAATTCAATTTGACTCTTTGTTTAAAACTGAGGCCTAACAAGGGGAGGATAGGGAGATACCCTCTCTTGTGGTTCACTATGCTTTTTTTGTTGTGGTGGTGGTCTACTGAAAAAGAAGAACTTAAAAAACTTGCAATTTCACATATACTTTATTTCCCTTTGGAGTAAAATCTTTGCAATAATTCATGTCAATATTTTTCAAATTTAAAAAATGATTCAGCTTTAAGACTGATGCTGGTTTTTGGCAGACAGCTTTTTCAACGGTTTCAACTCTTTGAACCTGTCCCCACAGTTCATTGCCATAGTCTGGGATTCCAAGATAGCAGTGGCTAACAGACTAAAATGAGTGTGGATGCCCATAAAAGTTACTTGTCTAGGGTTCCCCTACACAAGTTAGACTAACAACTGACTGGTCTCAGACAATCTGACACTTATACAGAAACTTAAAGCACCGCAACTGATGCAAAAGACGGGATCACTGTTTATAATAGCCAGGACATGGAAGCAACCCAGATGCCCATCAGCAGACGAATGGATGAGGAAGCTGTGGTACATATACACCATGGAATATTACTCAGCCATTAAAAAGAATTCATTTGAATCAGTTCTAATGAGATGGATGAAACTGGAGCCCATTATACAGAGCGAAGTAAGCCAGAAAGATAAAGACCATTACAGTATACTAACACATATATATGGACTTTAGAAAGATGGTAATGATAACCCTATATGCAAAACAGAAAAAGAGACTCAGATGTAAAGAACAGACTTGTGGACTCTGGGAGAAGGCGAGGGTGGGATGTTTCAAGAGAACAGCATTGAAACATGTATATTATCTAGGGTGAAACAGATAACCAGCCCAGGTTGGGTACATGAGACAAGTGCTCGGGCCTAGTGCACTGGGAAGACCCAGAGGGATCGGGTGGAGAGGGAGGTGGGAGGGGGGACTGGGATGGGGAATACATGTAAATCCATGGCTAATTCATTTCAATGTATAACAAAAACTACTGTAATGATGTAAAGTAATTAGCCTCCAACTAATAAAAAAAAAAAAAAAAGAAAAAAAAAAAAAAAAAAGACGGGATGGCGGGATCCTCATTCTTAGACCAACTTAAGTAAGAAACCATGAGACAAAGGGAAAGGGTGTAAAATATCTGGGATACAAATAAAGTTTCACTTAGTTTTCCCCTTCTCACCCCAAACAGTCTAGGTAATTGCAGCCCAAGGTTAATCTCCTCCCTTCCCTGTCTTGTTTGGTTAGAGAAGTGGTATTATGGAGTGAGTATAGTTAGGCAAAGACAGAAAACAAAACAAAGCAAAACAACCAGATGTAATGAGGCAGGAGGAGCAGTCCTTCTTCCTAACGAGTAAATGGTTCCTCCATGGACCAGGGGCCAGAGGCACAGATCGGGGTCCTTAGAGCACAAGGAATTGTGTTGTGACTGGAGAGTAAGGTGGGGTGAGGACTGGAAGCACAGTCAGTCATCTAAGCTTAGTTATCTTCATATCCATGGTTATCTTTGATAATTTCAAATGTAGTTTTTACTCAAGATATACTGAGTGTTAGAAGCAAATATGAAAGGGTCATTAGAATACTTTTAGTGTCATGCCTCCTGACTCCCCTCTCACCCCCCAAGTTGATTAAATCCATCTCTCAAGGCAACTTTAAATTACCCCGTCTCCAGGAAGGATACCTTATGCTCTCTTCATCATCCCCAATTAGGAAACTGTAATTCCCCCACCCGGTCCCTTACTTTATCCACATCGTCTTTATGACAGGTTCCTTTCTACTTATTATAGTCTGTCAGTATTAATTTTAATACTTTGGGGATAAAAAAGCAGAGAGCACGTAATACTTCCTTCCAAACACTCAAAGCTCATTAACTCTGTCAGAAATTTAGAGGGACAGGGACCAAGGAAAACGCTACAGAAAGTAAATGTGAAACAGGAAAACAAGAGACAAATGGGAAACATTCTTCATTTTACTTGTTCTTCCCCCAAATAAAGGATGATGGGGAATAAGAGGCCAATAATATTATTTTTTCAAAGTAAAGAAATATTATTGACCCTAACATAATTTGAAGAATTTTATGCAGTGGTATAATCAGAAAAGCATTTTTGACTACTAGCATGATATTTCATTACAGGAGATAGTTCATTACTGAACATGATTTAAATCAATGTAATTTTTCCCAGACTATTCCCAACGCTAAATGCCTTTAATTGCTTATTTTAGTTACTTACATATTCTTATTTTAGTTTCTTGCATATTCTTCCAGTTTTTTGTTTGTTTTAAAACCACCCTCCACTTCTGTTTATAAAAAAGACAGCATAAAATGTATATAATTCTGTACCTGGCTTTTAAAAAACTTAAATATCCTAGAAATCCTTCCATTGCCATGGAACATCCTAGAAATCCTTCCATGCAGAACATCTTCCTTCTTTCCTTCCTCCCCACCTCCCCCTTTCTGTTTTAAAGGAGAAGTGTGTTATTTCTCTATGTGGATACACTGTAGCTTATTTCAGTTCAGTTCAGTTCAGTCACTCAGTTGTGTCCAACTCTTTGCGACCCCATGAATCGCAGCACACCAGGCCTCCCTGTCCATCACCAACTCCCAGAGTTTACTCAAACTCATGCCCATCGAGTCAGTGATGCCATCCAGCCATCTCATCCTCTGTCGTCCCCTTCTCCTCAAGCCCCCAATCCCTCCCAGCATCAGGGTCTTTTCCAATGAGTCAACTATTCGAATGAGGTGGCCAAACATTTAACCAGTCCCTTTTAGATGGACAGAAGCCTCGCTTCTAATTTTTTGCTTTTATGACCAATGTTATAATGGATAACCCCATTCATGTGTCCTTTAATTGATGTGTAGGATACTGGCAGGAAAATACATTTGCAATCTTTGACTGACTCAAAATCATCTTAAACTGTTCACTTTAGGCTCTAAAGGACAACTGGACCTAATGTATTACATTATTGAATCCCCAAATATGGTCTTGGCAAAGACTGATTTACAATAGTCTTTTAGATGACCTAGCAAGCAGCACTGATTTCCAGAAGAGGGGTCGGTGCTGATGAGAGACAAGAACTATAACATGAAAACTATTAAAGTGCTAAATGAAAGACTGTTATCTTTCCCAGATTGTCCCAGATTATATGGCAACTTGGAGAAGTTAGGAAACTGCACAATGTGTAACCACAAAGACTGCATGTTTCCTGTAGCACTAAAGTTTGCATGTTAGATATCTGCAGTCTTAACTACCCAAATGGAGAAGTGTTTCAGTGCCATACTGCATTCATTGGCCACATATAAAGTCTATGTATTCCCTACCTAAATGAAGTTCTGTTCTATCGTAAGAGCCTCATTTCAAATCTGGACAGGGAGTAAAAACAAAACAGATAAAGAACGATGTGATTTTAAGTTCCCCCCCTTTTTTAGTCCTGACTGTTGCTTTCTATTTTTATCTCATGAAGAAATATTACAGTTTATTCTCAAAACAATTCACTATTTTCCCTAATTTACAGGATGTTATAGCCCAGTCAAGAAATGTAATAAGATGCCTCTAAGAAATACTACCTATTTATAAATTGATTTAATAAAGCATATCAAACATTGCTTTATTTTTTGTTTTATGGCTGAAATAAAACAGAACAAATAAGGAATTATTTAATTCCATCATCAAAAACATTGCAAAAACTTCTCAAGGAGACTCTCGCCCATTCATAATTAAATTAACTTGTAAGTTTACCAAATAAACACCACGAACAGAGTACTTTTAAATGGTTATAACACTACCTCACTGTTCTAGCATTTTTTAAAAAAGCAAATACAAGGTTTTCTGTATTTTGTTAATCAACATTTCGCTGAAAGACTTAAAAATAAGGTTGACAGAAAAATTCCAAAACATCCATCAGATCACCTGTAGCAAGGAGTACAACATGTCTGGGTGAATCTATTGACAGAGTTCAGGGGAAAAAACACGTCGTAAGTATGCCTGCCCTGTGAGGAGACCGGGTCACCAGGGACAGTGTCAGGATATAGGAATGGGAGGAGATTCAAAGCCTCAGTGACAGGAACGTCAGGCATTTTGCTGCTCTGTTAAAGTAGTAAATGTATTTATTTATCAACTATTTAAAAATTTCACATATTTTAATTGTTAACACTACCACTTGGTAACTAAAAATAAAATCATTAGAATATTATAGTATTACTATCCCAAGGGGGAAAATACATTGCAAATCAATGTATTGACCTTAGACCCATGTTTTAACATCTTTTTGGTCACTTCAACTATCGCATAAACAAAATAAACCTAGAAATATTCCCTTCACAGACATGTATTGCCCATCCTAATTTCAAAGATGCACCCAGCACTTTCTGAGTGCAGTAAATATAACTTTATACTAAAATGGTCCTTGAAAACTCTTTGGCATTTAATAAGCTTTATTCTGAGGGACTTCCCTGGAGGCTTTGATGGTAAAGAATCTTCCTGCAATGCAGGGGACCTGGGTTCACCCTGAGTCAGGAAGATCCCCTGGAAAAGAGAATGGCTACTGACTCCAGTATTGCTGCCTGGAGAATTCCATGGACGAGCATTCTGTCAGGCTGCAGTCCATGGGGTCGCAACGAGTCAGACACGACTGAGTGACTATCACTTCACTTTTTCCCCCACTGTCAGCCTGAAAGTTAGTTTGCCAAACTGTATTTGTGTGCATGAAAGTCCCACAAAGAAGGTGAAAAAATAATCCCATCAAGATCAAATCTTTCACTTACTAAAGCCTAACAGCCCTCAAGTGACAGGAACTATTCAGGTCATTGCATGAAATCTAAGAAATAAAAATTACTAAAACAGTAAGACAATTATTACGTTGAACTACATGAAACTACTGATATTTGACTGTTTTTGATACATAAAAATGGTAATTTTATGTGGTTCAACTTAACATATTCCTGAATCCTGAACAGAAAGAATGGTGTTTATAACCAAAACTTAATTCGAGGTGACTTAAAAAAAACTGGAACAAAATGTTTTAAAACTTAAAATTAAATGAAGACATGGGAGTATTTTTGTTTCATTCTGAACTCTAGCTGAACACAGACTCTACAGAACACTGTGTTTAAATACAAAGTGAATGGACTCATCTGACGATATATATTACTTCTTTACAGAGGTAAATTCACCTTCAAGGTATTTGTGAAACTTTTAGAGCTGATGTCTGTTTATACTCTGTACAAGAATATGATTTTAAAATACACTGGCCTTTTAAATATCTTATCAAAATACAACATTTTATAAATTATAGCTAAAATCATACAAGGTCACAACTTTTAAAAGTTTTTAAGAAACAATTCTAACTAGCTTGACTAGTCAAGATTATTTATATGTGTATATATGCATGTATGTGTGCACATGTGTAAAGGCATATATATATTTATGCACCAGACATTTTGTAAAACGTTATACACTAGGCTATTTCAAGGGATTACGATTTCCTTCCTTTTCCAAAAGCAATGTAATTCAGCCATCTAGTGGTAAAGTATAAAGCAATCATCCCTCTGTATTTTATTATGCTATGAAAATAAGACTAGCAGTATGGAGGGAGATTATAGGTTATTTAGATTTGCTTTTTTCCCTCTGGTGAGACCAGATAGCCTAATCAAGAAGTCAGAAGCACTTTCTTTGTGGATCTCTAAAATGTATGTTTAAATATTAATACGGCAAAGCATCAGTTTTTATTTTTTATTGTACTGTAATGAGCTATACCATTATAAAACATTCTACCAAAAATTGATTACTTTGACAAATAAACACACTTGGCTCTAAATTTGCTGACACAAGCCTTAGGCCTACAGGTGATACAGTCCATTGGGAATAGGATATATGTATAAGTCACAGGAAATACAGTAAGTGCTAATGTAAGGCTCTGTAGGAGCAGAGAGAGAAATGATTTTAAGCTTGACCACAGTTTCCTTGAGGAGAGGTTGCTTGAGCTAAATTTTGGAGGCTAAAAAAGAATCCGCTTGATGGGCACATGTGGCATTAGTATCCTCTTCATCCTCTAGGCTCCATGTCCTCTCTCTTATCTTCAGTTTCCACCTACAGATGGGTTCCTTCCAAGGCCATTATATCCATATCAGATCTACTCCTGGAACGCCATATTCACACAATCAAATGAATAACTGAAGCCCAATAGATACTTCCAATCCTACATGTTCAAAGATAAAATGATCAGCTTTGCAAGCTTTACTCATTTTCTCATACTTCAAATAATAATGGATGGAGTCACAAACCTTTACGTGGTCAAGTCAAAAACCTCAAAGTCATTCCTTCACTCCCACTATCCCTATCAAGTGGAATGTAAGATCCTGTAGATTCCACCTCACTATATTCTGTCAATATCTCACTTCTGTATCCTCTGAGACGCCTCAGTTTTGTTTCATAACATCCTTTATCGGGATAATTACAACAACCTTCAGATTCCTAACTCTCTGTACCTAGTAAATTTCCAACAGGATGTTGGAAATGTGAGTCTGAAGAAGAGGCCAGATGTCTTATGTAGAGACCAGAAAAGGGAGAAATAAGCATGCGAATCAATGGTGAAGTTATGACAATGACTGTGGCCATCCAGGTAGGCCCTGCAGGATGAAGAAGAGGGCTACACACAGAATCTTTAGGAATCCCAACATTCATGGAAGGAGCAAAGAATAAGAAATTATGGAATACGGTAAAGAAGTAGTTCAGAGTTGATAGGGGAACCAGGGAAGGAGGAAGGAAGAAAGTGAAGAGGACAGAGTTGAGAGTGATTTATACAAAGTCAGATGTTTAGAAGAATGGCAGAATTATTACTGAAAATACATCACTGGACTGGGCAAGTGGGACTTTCTGGCTGACTTTATTAAGAACAGTGGAATGGTGCCAAGAACTGTATGCGTTGTAAAAGGAAAGAGGCAAGTCTAGAACAATTACCTAAAAAGTATGGCTGTGAAAGGAGAGAAGGAAAGAGAAGAGAAGGAACTGCAGACTATAGGAAGGTTCCTCTTATTTTACAGCATTCAAAGTCCTGAATATGTTAAAGGGCTTACATAAGAATGCAAACAATAAATGTAAAATAAAAGTCCCATGTGAGACAGAAGGGGGTAAACAGAGGATATAAGAGCTGGACTGCCCTGGAGAAAAAAGCAAGGCACCTCATTCTCTGACATGGTACCACAAATAACTAACAAACAGAAAAAATTAAAGGTAGATGAGAGAGGAGCTGGAAAAATTGTTACTTAATATTTTCTCTTACCTTTGAGAATAATAACAAGAGGCAAAGGGATCTATCTTACAGTGAAGCAGGGGCCAGGATGAAATGGATGAAGTCATAAAAGAAGTTGAACAGTCAACTGCTGTAACTTTAAGGTGATAAAACCCAAATCATTAACAGAAAAGAATCAAACAGCTCCTATATTTGCCAATCATATATGCCAATTTCAAATTCAGAATCTTCAAACTGGTTTAACATTTGCATTTCAGAAGTTAACTGAACTGAAAGTTTAATGAAATAAAATGAAGACAGTGTTTCATTTTAAAGAAGATTAAGGAATATAAACCTCACAAACTTATATCCTTCAAAATTTCCATTTCTCCTTCTCTTTTGTAAGGAATAGTGTACCAAAATAAACCAGGTCACTGTAACCCTGCGTATTGGTCAGAGAAGTAGTTTAGCAAAATGAAATAGGTGTTTTCAATCAAGTTGGCATCAACTACTCCCCAAATAACATGTCCTTATTAAGTTTCAGAAGCCAAAATAAATGCCTTGATGCTCTAGAAACAAAAGAATATTTGATGAGAAAAATGATCAGATTATGAATGTTTCAATAATCAAGAAAAGAGCTGTTATTATTCACAGGCTACAGTGAACTATTTTGTTGCTGTTTATTATTATCATGAAAGTCTTACTTGCTGTGCTAAACTGGTATTTATTACAGAAAAAATAAAAAGGCCAGAGTTTATTCCTATTATAAACGGAAAGAAGAAATAAAAAGTAATGTTTTCTAACATTTATATTATCTATATACCCTAAATTTAACAACCTAATGCCACATTTTTCAATATTTATGTGTACAATTTTCCTGATAACACAAGCATACCAAGAGACCACACATAAATTATTTACATTCCATGGACCTATACTAACAAACTTAAACAAGGAACAGTACGAAAGAAAGGGTTTGGAAAAAGATGTCTTATGCAAATGGAAATGATAAGAAAGTGGGGTCACAATACTCTTGAGACAAAAATACTCTTTCAGACTTGAAAACAAAGGCTATGAAGATAAAGGAAGGACACTACATACTGATAAAAGAAACACCGTGCAAGTGCTCAATGTTTCAAGTGAATTAATGAATGAGTGAAGGCAATAAAAACCTGTTTTACAAGGCTCCTAATCATATGATAATTCTGGAGGGCATAAGCCAAAATCAGCATAAACTGAAAACATTTAGGATTTTCCTTCTTGTGTAACTTAATTGAGAAAAAATTAGCCAGGAAAAATAGGCACAGTGCAATAACGGCATATCTGCACATATGAAGGGGGTTTAGGATGGCTGATACACTCATTGAAAGGTGCACGCTGAGAGAATCCTTCACTGCACTGGGGGGTGGCGAGGAGAGAAGAGGGATGGTGCGGGCTCTGAGGGCAGTGGGCAGATGGGCAGGGTACTGTACGGAAGCAAGAGAGGGATGAATGTGATACAATTAGGAGATACAAACCCTACTTCCTGCTCAAGTTAAAGTCTGGATATAAAGTTCAGAAATGCCACGATTTCAATCAACAAAAGATAACATTTTTAAATGCCATAAGAAGCTGTCAAATGTCATCCTACTTACCCAAAATCCTAAAACCACGTATGACTTGAAATTATTTCTATTCATAAAGTTTAAGCACCAGTCATAGTACCTAAATCAATTTATATAATATTTAAATGTAAGCTCTGTATCCATTATACACAATTTAAATTGTTTTGATATTTCCAAACTCACCACATTCGATATTTTTACTTACAATATTCCAAGATTCTCCAGTTTCCCTGTTATCATAAAATATGACGAGAATATATGACAGAGAGCTACTACAGCAAGCTACAACATGAATAAAAATAAGTTTATCAAATATTGCAAGATGATGCCCCAATCTCTAAGTACTAGCTTTTAAATATCACTTTTACCCAGCTACTTCACTCCAGCCACACCACACCATTCTAAGACACCATCTTCTTAGGGACCTCCCAGTGACCACTGACTCCCCAAAGTTCTGCATATTGCAGCTAGTGTAAAATTTTAAAATAGGTCACTTTTCTGCAAATATCCTTCAAGCCTTGGCCTCATGGCCTCTGTCGAAGGTCAGAACCTTCGACTGGGTCTGCACAACTATAAGATTTAGCTCCTGGGCTTTTGGTCTCATCCTTCAGGGCCCACAAGCCTTCTTTCAGGTGCTGACCAGTAGTTTTGGGGCAATCCTCAAAGACAGCTATCCTAGGAAATAAAGATCAAATGTCGTACTAACACAGTCACTTCTACCTACCTGTGAGGGGGATACCAGACTTAGATAAAAAGCCATAAGTCCTAATTCTGATTCTTTGTGTAAACCAAATTCTTTCTCAATTTTCTCATCTCTATAGAAAGGGCACTGGTCAAAAGGATCTCTTAAGCATTTTCAAGCTCTCCCAATTCTATAACTCTTTCACCACTTATTTTATAGATATTGCAGCCTCAAAGGTTCTATCCCAATATCTATACTGATTTGGTGTACTGAGATTAAATTCAACGATTTCCTTTTAAATTCTGTGACTGTACTAGGTAATGGGACTCTTGGAAAACAGCTCTCTCCAATTTCCAGTCTAGCCACCCTTTTCAACAGCCGTCTTCTGGCTCACCTTTGTTAAAAGCAGCAGTGCTTATATATGTCACTATTCAAATAGCACTGTTTGGAGACTACATCTCAGACTCACCTTGTTTATCTTACTAGAGTAGGTCAGTGTTGTGTTAATATTGGTAAGGAAATAATTTAGAGGATTATAATCTTAAAATGCAAAGTCAGTCTAGTATAGAAACACACTGTCTACTCGATTTCCTGTCATACAGAGTAGGAAGAAGCGTAAGTTAGTATGTAGAAATGGCTCACAATGCTCTGAAGCTGTACACTGACGAAAACAGCTATTTACGCTATTAATTATGAAAAGTTCTTAATTTAAAATTTTAGAAGTCACTGAGTAAAATTGTGTTGCATTTGCTAATAATATCACTTGCAACTTCAAATTCTGACTCCAGTGTGTAATTACCCTAAAATGGCCTGCCAGTAAAAAATATTTTGAGAACTTTGCTGGTTTGCTGTCCACCTGTGTTTATCCATGTGGCGCTAGTGGTAAAGAACCCACCCGCCAACGCAGAAGACGTAAGAGACGTGGGTTTGATTCCTGAGTAGGGAAGATCCCCTGGAGAAGGGGATGGCAACCCATTCCAGTATTCTTGCCTGGGAGAATCCCATGGACAGAGGAGCCTGGAAGGCTACAGTCCACAGGGTCTGTAGGGTTGCAAAGAATCAGACTCAACTAAAGCGATTTAGCATGCATGCATGTGTTATCCATGGACTACGTACCTTTCTTATAATAAAGAAAGAACAATTCAAGGAACTTGTGAAAAAGACTGAAAATCCAAATGAGTAGGAAAGTCTAAGAAGAATGGTCAGTTTCCATTATTTAAATTTTCACTATGTTCTAGTAATAAAAAGGATCATCTGCTCCTTCAAATAAATTGTAATAAATCAGTGTCAGATAATATATATTTATTGAAGATATTTCTTTGACTAGATTTTTATTTTCCCTTTTATGCTTCCAATTTGATTTACTTAACAGAAATGACTGCCTACAAAGGTAACCACTCAAAATATGATTTTAAAAAGTGCATGTAAATATACCTTAATAGTAACATTATTTTGCTCAGTTTTCCCACAGAGAAACACAAAAAGCCCTCAAAATTTAGCTAATAATGACTTTGCTATAGGAAAACCATTTGACTTTTAGCCACTTCTTCCTTAACAAAAAAAATACATATGTACTAATTAATACTTCTACTAACATGTCCATATTTTAAGAGTACAATGAAAACTGATATTCACAATGATGGTCCTACGGCAATGTAAGATTCAGTAATATTACTAAAAAAAAAATTAAGCTTTAGTATTATAGTTATTTACTACTGTATTCAAATACTCAAAAAAGCAGGAAATCTTTTTTTTTCCTGCTTTTTTGGAAGGCACGTATAGTAAACTTAATGAAAACAAATCATACATTCTTTTTTCGCCTTTACTTTTTGTCTTTTTATAGGATTTGGAATAGATTAACACGTTAAAACATTCAAAAGGTAAAAATGGGCATACAATGCAAAGTCAGTCTTTCTCCCACATCATCCAGTTTCCCTCACAAAAGACAAGCCCTCTTAGGAGTTTTTTGGTCCATCTTACATAAAGTGTGTGACAGCTTGTTTTACATACACAATCACACGCATTTTACAGAAGGACTGTTTTAATATATACTCTATACACATTTTTTTTTCTACCAGCTATATTCTGGAGGTCCTTTCAAATCAGTCTCTAATAAGGCAGCCCCACCTTTTTAATGACTACTAAATGTTCCACTGCACGGATGAATGAAATTGTAGCTAGTATTTATTAATGAATATTTGAGCAGTTTCCTTCTTTTGCTATTATAAACAAAGGTGTAATGAGTAATCCTGTAAATAAATAAATACATATACACACACACACTCACACATATCACCTGTACATATACAATTTTATGTGTAAGATAAATTTTCAGAGATGGAATTCTTGAGTAAGGATCATGTGAAATTAAAATTTTTAAAGTTTGTATGAATTTACACTTCCTGCAGCAGCTTCTATTTGCAACTTATTATGAATGAAATGGAGTATCTCTGCACAAGTTTAAAGTCATGCTTCCTTTTCTGTTAATTGTTTATATCCTCTATTATTCAATGGGGTTATTGTTTTTTAGTATGTTTTAGAAAAACTTTAATATGTTAAAGACTATTATTTCCTTGTCCATTACATGAGTTGGACACTTTACTCTTGGTTTGTCATTTGTCTTTAATTTTGCTTTTATTTTTCTTTATGTGCAGAACATTTTTAAAATGTCAGATTCATACAACTTTTCTTTAAAGGTTTCTTGGTTTGTGATTATACTTAGAAAGGTTTTCTGACCCCAAGATTTAAAAAAATATGTATTTGTCTTATATTTTTTAACAGCAACTTAAAGACTTCCCTTTAATGGTCAGAACTTCGGAATTTAATGGTCAGAATTTGGGATATCTGGAATTTATTTTAGTGTTAGGCAGGGCAAAACTTTATTTTTCAAAAAGCTATCCATGGGTTAAACAAAACTTCTAGAATAATCCGTTTTCCACTGATAGAGAAGGGGATGGCTACCCACTCCAGTATTCTGGCCCAGAGAATTTCATGGGCTGTATTGTATTGTATAGTCCATGGGTCGCAAAGAGTCGGACACAACTGAGCGACTTTCGCTTTCACAATCAGGAAGAATTACAGATCAGGAAGAATAAAAAACAGATCAGGAAGAATTCACAGTACACTGAAGCTTAAGAAATATGCTATGTTGTATCATAATTACAGGAAACTATAAGATGTAGATAATATAAATATTCTTCCTAGCCTTAATACTTACTTGTTAATTCATTTATCTTTCTCCTCTCCCTGGTAATTCTTTAAGAACAACATTTCCAAGTGGCCATCTGAGAATTTTCCTGGTTTCAACCCAAAGGGATTTCTTTTCCTGTCTTGAGTGAAGTAACTCCAATAATTTACTTATGCCATATGCCTGCAGAGATATTTCTCTTCCCCCTTTTATTTGAACTTGAAAGGTCAAAGTGTGATCAAGTCCATTTTGTAAGTTATCTAGAATTACAGGATGATGCCACATAACCAAAAATGTTTTTCTACAGCCTGGAGAACTTCTTATTTGCTTTATTCCTTTTTAATCATATACTGGACTGGAATCTCAGAAAATTCACACTGCTTTTTATCAATACCTCAGGGACTCTCTGCCCCAAATCCTATGTACTCACCTCAACTTCTGTCCACCACAAAGTATGAAGTTTTTCCTAATCAGCACTATCTCTAACCATAACCGGCAAGTCGGGCTGTGTGCCATGCGGCCGGCACCTCTGTTGAGTTAGGAGAAGGACGAGGACTTCTCTCTTTTTCTGTGCTGCTCTCCAGAAACAAGTCAGGGAAGACTTCTGCCTGGGGGTAGTGTTCTGAGGAAAGCCTAGACTGCATACTAAATTAACATAATTACCAAACAAAATTCTGGGCACCTGTTCACTGCTCTGAAATACTGTTGCATAAATGTTAAAAGAAGGTGAGAAGGTACCAAAAAAATCTATTTGGTCAGTTTGCAAATACAATTTTCCACTCAGCCATGTAACAACTACTGGTAAATAACAGAATGAACTGCTAATAAAATATAAAGTGAGAAAATGAAACAAACCATTTTCACATTTTACTGGATGGAAAACACAAATCTATTTTCAGATCTCTGACAATACCTAAGAGAAAGACCCAGAGGATCTTCCCGACTCAGGGATTGAACCTGGATCTCCCGCATTGCAGACAGACTCTTGATTATCTAAGAATGTATAAAATGGTAAATAAATAAATACTGGGTAAGAGATGGAAAGAAAGTAGTTAAGATGACAATGGCAGGATTTATAATAAAATAACAAAGAACCCATTATAATATCTTAAATGAACGTGAAACTTATGGATTTATTCTCAAGCAATGATATAACCAATCTCTTTACTAAGAAATAATAAAGAACACAGAAAACTGCATTTCAAAAATCAGCATTCCCTTTTAGTAATCAATTTAGTATTATTTAATTTTTTTAGACTTTCACAATGGATAGTTATTGAGCTCAGATCTTATGATGTAGATAATCCAAATATTTTATTGCCAACTCGGGAAAGGAGTACATCAAGGCTATATATTGTCACTCTGCTTATTTAACTTATATGCAGAGTACATCATGAGAATGGAAAATGGAAACAGTGACAGGCTTTATATATTTTTTTGGGCTCCAAAATCACTGCAGATAGTGACTGCAGCCATGAAATTAAAAGACCTTGCTCCTTGGAAGAAAAGCTATGACCAACCTAGACAGCATATTAAAAGGCAGAGACATTACTTTGCCAACAAAGGTCCATTTAGCCAAAGCTATGGATTTTCCAGTAGTCATGTATGGATGTGAGAGGCAGACCATAAAGAAAGCTGAGCACCTAAGAATTGATGCTTTTGAACTGTGGTGTTGGAGAAGACTCTTGAGTCCCTTGGACTGCAAGGAGATCAAATCAGTCCATCCTAAAGGAGATCAATCCTGAATATTCATTGAAGGACTGATGTTGAAGCTGAAACTCCAATATTTTGGCCACCTAATGTGAAGAACTGACTTACTTGAAAAGACCCTAATGCTGGGCAAGATTGAAGGCAGGAGAGAAGGGGATGACAGAGGATGAGATGGTTGGATGGCATCACCGACTCAATGGACATGAGTTTGAGTAAACTCCGGGAGCTGGTGATGGACAGGGAGGCCTGGCGTGCTGCAGTCCATGGGGTCTCAAAGAGTTGGACATGACTGAGCAACTGAACTGACTGATTTCATCACACCTCATCTTTCAAAACAAATACATCTGGAGACATTTAATGGTAAGCAGTTATCAAAACACAATTTGCAGAGGGAGGGGAAGATCCTAAAGAAGCTTCCAATCTATTACAAAGCTTCAAACCCACAGGAAGCTGTACCCCATTACTTATGTGTCCCATTATGTCCCATTACTTTGCTCACATATTAGATTTAAAAGGCACTCCATTTCTCATGTGTTGATCTGATGCAAGAATTAAACCTGAGAATCATTTGTTCATTCACTCTGAGAATACTTCAACATCATACTCTAGCTGAATCCTTACTCTAGTTCCTCAGATCTTGTCCCCCCGCTGCTGGCAACAAACTCATTTTAAAATAAATCCAGTAACTTTCAACAGAGTTGTGCAGACAACAGTCAGTCTAAGATGCTTCGGTTAAAAAAAAGTCTCATTTTGAACTACATGCCAAAGAGAGGTCTCATTCTCCTATCATGCATATTTGTGGCTGGGCTATGGTGAACTAGCTCTAAGCTGTCAGAGACCAATGCCATTGGCTCACTATTGGTTCCCTTCCTGTTATCACATCCAGTCCCTTTAAAGATTGTATTGAAGTCTTAAGAAATAGTTGGATGTGTCACAAAGTCTGGTGTGGATTAAAACAGGCTCTAAGAGTCCAGTGACTAGCTGATTTGAAATCAACATTAACTTAAATACACTCAAATATTTGAGTTCTAAACTTAGAATCTTTTACTTTAAGTAATATAGAAAACTAGAAAAGATATGTTTTCAACAAACATATTTAGCAGCTTTAGTGCATGTGAATGGAAACTGTGCTCTTTAAGTTTATATTTTAATATTGTAACAAAAACAAATGTTATTTTATATTTTCCTATGAAGTGGACTCCAATTATGTAAAACCCTAGTGTGTGCATACTAAGTTAGGTCGGTCCTGTCCCACACTCTGTGTGACCCTATAGCCCACCAGGCTCCTCTATCCATGGGATTCTCAGGCAAGAATACTGGAGTGGGTTGCCATGTCCTCCTCCAGGGATCTTCCTGACCCAGGAATCAAACCTTTGTCTCTTACGTCTCCTTCATTGGTAGGTGGGTTCTTTACCACCAGCACCACCTGGGAAGCATAAAACCCTAGAAGTACATATATAATGTTCAAGTGCAGAATGGCCAATACCAGTAATAAATCAGTCCTGAATGTCATCATTATTCAGAAATCAGTGACCATACTTATCTGTGAAATAATCAAATACTATTACAATACTTAATACTGAAAAGCATAATGAAAAAGCTCCAATCTCTAGAAATTTTCCCCCAAGTTGTCAAGACGTTTAAGGCCATCCCTTTCACATCAGCATTTTTATAAAGGGTTGTAAACATCTTATTGTTATAGATTAAAATCTAATAGAGAAAATACATCACAAACACTGCTACAAATTCAGCCAACTGCAATTAATGACACACAGCAATAACCTTTCTTGATTTGAGTACAATAAAACAAATCATTATAGTTAATTTTTTTGAGTAAATGACTTATTTCCTTACAGGTTTATCCATAAAATGATCACTTGTCATTAAAAAAAAAAAAAGGGCACACTCACATTCTTCACATATGGCTTACAAGGACAGTGTAATTTGTTGGCAGTTTTCTTTCTTTTTTTTTTTAATTAGTTGGAGGCTAATTACTTTACATTATTGTAGTGGTTTCTGTCATACATTGACATGAATCAGCCATGGATATACATGTATTCCCCATCCCGATCCCCCCTCCCACCTTCCTCTCTACCCGATCCCTCTGGGTCTTCCCAGTGCACCAGGTCCGAGCACTTGTCTCATACATCCAACCTGGGAGGTAGTTTTCATAAAGAGCAAAAAAAAAACCTATAAGTAGTAGGTTTAATTCATTCTGAAAAAATAAATCAAAATAAAAACGCAGAAAAATATAGTACTATTCTTCCTTACTTTACTTATGTCAGTGAAAATTCCTTTAATTATTATCATAGAATGAGTAAAATGTCAGGTATTTTGATATCACTCCTAAATACTATACAAAATAACAAAAATCATGTCTCTGGAAATTTCATAGTAATAGCAAAATATGTGTGACAGAACTAGAGCCTTCTTCCAAATAAGATATAAACCATAACATCTATGTTTGTATCCATGAATTCTTCCCACAGTAAAACATAAAAGAGAATAGTTAACCCAGATTTTGTGAGGCATCCACCTGATGTCCACATCAGACTGGCACATAGAGCTGAGACACCTGGAGCAAAGAGCTTTGAATAAGAAGCTATCTCCTGGAGCTAGTAAATATAGCACCTTGCATCTCCGGCAGTCTGAAGAACACGGTTAACAAGAAATGAAAAGAAACAAAAAAGGCAGTGCCAAATTATTTTTCAAGGTCTGAAGAGCACTATAAATTCACTGACTGCTTCCTGCTTATTTTGAGCCACTGCCATGAGCCTCTCTGAGTTACCATTCTATCAAAATGCCCGGATCGCTACAGAGAGACCTCACGCAAGCATGAAGTTTAGCTTCCACCGCACACACCATCTCATTTTCCTGTACATGTTTATTTTCAGATTCCAACAATGTCAACAAAATTATGAGACACAAGTTACAAGTTCATTTAACATATTTCAAGGGGAAAAAACATGACTTTGATAGTGGAACTGACACTGATGATACATGAAATATATAAAATATGAAACCTGAAACTAAGCAGGAGATACTCTTTTTAGTTGACCAATTAGGCTGTATGTGGCTTTGATTTTTATTTTACTAAATTTTTTTTTTTCAACTCAACGCAATCTCTACTATTTTTTCCCAAGAATTTGGCAGGTAATGACTTTTTTAGGTTAAAAAAAGCAAACATGATGTTTAATAAAACAGAGTTTGTGGGATTATCTTTTAAAATTAAATTCCTAAAACTGGCCCTCTAAATACTAAAAAATAAAATGGAACACCTGTGAATTGTATTAACATTAGTTTCATATTTTAGAATGAGAATCTATTTACCCCCTTAAAGTTTTATAAATACGAAAGTAAAAACTGTACTTTTCATATAAATAAGAAAGTAAAAAAAAGGAAAGAAAAAAAAGGAATTATTCTAGCAATAAGTCCATTTGTATCACACATTAGAAATCAGCCATGAAGTGAAAATAAGGTAACAAGTATTTTTTTTAGTTTTTTAATCCAAGCAACTTCAGATTTTTCCTGTAAAAAGAATTCCTCTTTATTTTTCCAGATTAGAAACATACCACATTTACATACTTTTCTCAGAAAATCACTTACTAAAACAATTAGAACGTTTTAAGAGAATTTTCATTAATTAAATGCTGATCAAAAAAATGCTCATATGGAAACATTCTGCTGTTGGAAACTCTGATAAAGAAAATGTGGTGCTTTATTATTGTATGAAAATAACATTTCCTTAAATTCAAATGTCGAATACAAACTTCCGTTGATGATTTATGCAGAACTTTTTCAAGTAAACCTAGAATTTCAAATTCTGTAAAAAGAATGCTCACCTATCTCTTATAAAAAAAAAGTCAACAAAAGTTAAAATTTAGTGAAACATTCTCTATCATCATTCAAAGAGGTGTCTTTCTTTGAATATAGAGTGGCATAGAGTCCCACTTAAAAGTTGGGAAAAGAATAATAACAATAACTTACTGGATCTCAATGAGCTAATTTTAAAAATAGGGTCTCCCTTGGCTAGACAGGTGCAGACAACACATAAGATGCCATATATCTGCAAAACACTAACTAATGAAAATCAATATTCAAAACACAGAAGGAATGCTCAAAAAACAATGACGACAACAAGAAAAGACAATTCAAAAAATATGGGCAAAGATACAAACAGGCATTTGAGAGAGGAATAAACACAACTTGCCAATAAATATATGAAAATACGCTCACTCTCATTAGAAATCAGAAACATGTAAATAAAAATCTAATGAGACAGCATCTTTATAGCCATCTTTAAGACTGATAAACCTTAAAATTTAGGTGAAACCAAGTAATTCTTATGCTCTGCTGGTAAAACATAAAATGGTTTTACCAAACAATCCAGGAAAACACAAAATATGTATATTCAATATTCCACTTATAGGTATCTTACTTGAAAAATTCTTTTGTGGATAGATAGGAAACATGTAAAAAGATGTTTAAAGCAGCATTATTTTTAAGAGCAAACAAATAAAAATAAGCTAAACATCCACCAGCAGATGAACAAATAAATTCTGATATATGATGGGAAACTATATAGCAATAGAACACAAACAAACAGCCGCATACATAACACAGACCAATCTCAAAAGCATAATGTCACATCAGAAAATCAAGGTGCAGAGGCTCACACATGCTATAGTTCCTTTTAAACAGAATTTTAAAACATCAATGAAAAACGTTGTGGGCTATGTATGTGTTTTAGGGGTGGGATATGGGAGGCTATCCTTTCTGTGATGACAGATGAATAACATACACACAAATTCAGCAGTTACCTACAAGGGGAACACAGGGAATAAGTCAGAGAGGTGGGCACTGGGGCTTCAAAAATAGTGATAATATAGGTCTCTTTAGGTGGGTGGCAGATACATATATGTTCACTTTTTGTGGAAAAGAATTACACAGTTATAAAGAATTATATATGCTATAAATGCATCAAAACTTTCTCAATTTTAAATATTAAAAAGGGGGTCCTTGTTCTTGAAAACTGTCAAAAGCAATGAGGTAAGGCAGAAAAAGGAGACTGGCATAAAATGGCCAGAAAAGCAGAAGAGTTGCTTCTATCCTGAGAAAGAACGGCAGCCAAGAAGTAAAACTGGGATGTCAGCATCTCAGCTAGTTTATAAGGGATGGAACGCCAGCTTAAGTTGATCCATTGAAGAGGAAATTACACAAAAGAGGAATATTTAAAAATACCTAACTGTACACTCTTGTGGAAAACACCAGTGTGGCATTTGAACCTGGCATCTAAACTCTCCACTCTGCCACCCACTGGCTTGACAAACTCAAGGGTGTCACTAGGGTCTTGACAACTTCTACACAAATGGCCCTTACCTTGAAGACGATGACTTAGTATTTACAATGTCTGTTAAGAAAAACACAATTAAATTCCTATTTTTTACTTTCCTCTCATGAAAAAAATACCTAAAGAACCATAGCTCATTGAAGTGCCCCACATACGCACTTTTCAGTTGAATAATAAGACCCTAAAGTGCTATAAAAGTTAAATGTAAAAAGACATAAGAGCTCTTTACTGTCATACAAAATGTTTTAAAAAACTCTCATGAATTTATCAACACTGCAAGTCAAGTGCATTTTAAAAGCAGTTCAACACTGTTTTACTGTAGGACACAATATGCATTAAAATGGACAAGAATTTGGATGCATCAGTTCTGAGAGTAAAATAAAGTCTAAGTACAGATGGTTCTCAAATAAAGTTATTTCTCAGAATTTACCCTAACATAGATGGTTCTAAAATACAATTATTTCTCAGTATTACCGTGAGGTCAGCTTTTAAATGGTATTATCCCAAACATGGTTTTATTACCCAAAAATCCACACGAGTTTAATCAACATTTGTACCAAATAACAGAATTTTAAGTCAGTAAGTTAATACTCACAAATTGTTGATACTAGAGTGCTTCCCCCCACCAAAAAAAAAAAAAAAAATATTAGATAAGGTTGCCTGTTCCCCACAGGCTACAAAACTCTTTAACAATTCCCTCTTGAAATCGCAACCCACTCCAGTATTCTTGCCTGGGAAATTCCGTGGACAGACGAGCCTGGCGACCTATAGTTCATGGGTTGCAAAAGACTCAAATACAACTTAGTAACTAAGCAACAACAATATGATCAATATGCCTTTTGCTAAATTAATTTTTAGAAGCTTTTCCTAAATTTGAAAAAAAAAATTCTCTGATAACCATGTAATTGGTCCCAGTTCAAAATAGGGTGATACTAATTTAAAATGTATTTTAGGTTTCTGGCACCAATACAATCACAGGAAAAGTGAGTCCTTTCTTTATGTTGTATTTGACAACTCAAAAATGATGTTTCCATTTGAAGGTCAGGAATGAACTAAAGATAGGACTTTGGTTAACCTTTAGCTCAGAGTTGAGTTGTTTTGAGGATATTAACTCTAGAGAAATAATAACATTTGAAGATGGAGGCCAAACAAAGGTCACCCAGGATATATTAGCAAGAGAATTCAAATAATAAATCAATTTATAAAAAGCTCTCTGCCTTTTCTTTTAAAAACCATCGAACTCTCTGATTGAAAATCCCACATTAAGGTTTCCCCACTTAGAGATCTCTTTTTACACAAGAAAAAGGCTTCAAACTTTTGCAACAGTTTATCCATTGTTAGGATTAAAATATAAGTTAATAATTTAAACATCTGCCAAAACACAGCATCTTTTAGTAATGCCACCCTGTCTTTCAACCATTTTAAAAGACCATAATGGGCTAAAAATAATTGTAAAAAACAGTTCCTCAGGATAAAAGCAAATACAACAACATTAGCACTATTTGCTTTTTAATTAGCTTCTTTTTAAATCAGCAAATTCTAAGCTAATAATCTAGAACCAAAACAACACAGCTCTTTCAATATCTGAGAAGCTGACCTGGAAAGCAAGTGTAATGGGATTACACTTTCATACACATTCTTGACAAAGAACGGCCAACACATAGTTTCAAATTAAATAGTACTATACTTAAAATTATACTGGGTCTTGTGTAAATCCTTAAGAGACATATCTACAGAAAGCAGTAACTTTATCATCACCAGCTGTGTGATCTTGGCTAGAATCCTTAACCTCTCTGAGCCTTAATTCTTCATGTCTAAAGATGGGGATAACAATAGTACCTACTTCATGTGGCTGCTACAAGGAATAAATGAGATAATAATGCAAAGTTCTTAGAATTGTATCTAGCATGTCATACAAGCTTAATACATATAAATTATGCGGGGGACATCTTCTAATGTATTTCAAAACTCTAAGACACTTGATTCTCCATAAAAATTTTAGGTATAGTAAATAAGAGTATTTGTCAAAACATGACCAGGGACCAGGAATGACCCATAGCTATAGCAGTGCCTGAGGTTTATCTAAGAAGTATTTTTTGATTGAATTAAAGTATAATGAAGCTAGAGTAAATATTAAGTATAACTTAAGGAAAATATTTTTGGTAATATAAGTTAAATTATCAAAATTATATTATGTTGTTCATTAAATAATGAAGTGATGTACTACCTATGGTTTTAATGGGAAAAAGTTAATTCCGCTCAAACATAAGTTTGCTAATAAATACAACTGTGTGTGTGTGTATATGTGTAATTATTGTTATCTGGAAGACTTAATGAGTCATAAAAAAGGGTTTATGTCTGCTTCAGACAAAATGTAAATATCAGTTTCTAGTACTAAGATTAGCATTTCTTGCAGCTCAAATATTCATTTTTTGATGATACTGAATGTGAGTCTCAAATTTTTCATCTTATAAAATTTAATGTTCTAAAATATCTATAACTCAACCTCCGAACAGTAACTTATTTTCCCTTTAAAGGTCACGTTCAGGAAAGAAGATGCTAACAGGTAGTCTGGGCAGGGAAAGAATTAATAAATGCTGTCAGTAGTCTATGAGCCTATTTTTATTTCCTGGCATATGTGTTTAATACATTGAGGATTTGAATGAATTGGTAAATCAACAATCAATGAGGTATGGATGGGTGGAAAATTTTGAAAAATAAAGCACAGGCTAGTCTAAAAGTTATCTGTTGCTCTAAAATTATACAGTTCAGGTTTCTGAGACATTTAAAGAAATCCCTGTAAATTCCCAAGAGTATGAGCTCCTCTTCTTTCTCTCTCTCTTCAGCCCCTCTCCTATACCTACACCCTTAACTCTACACACCCACCATGGCTACCTTGAGAAACACTATCTTCGGAAGATTTTACTCTGAAATTCTAACTTGACTATCAGTAGGAGGGTTGAAGGTACACAGTCGCTAGAACAGAAGCCACAGTTAACTTTCTTTTGCAAAATGGCTTTGGGAAGCAGTTGTTAATTTCCCAAGCCATGTGAGAAGCTGTGACTTCCATAAGAATTGAGAGTTATTTTAAGGTAAAACAGAGGCTGAAAAGACTCAGATTCAAACCAACACTGTGCAAAAGGATCCACCCGAGTGCCCACAAATATGAGACAAAATGCCCACACTCAATAAACACAGAAATCTGGTCTCCTAAAGCTCTTAATTCCTTCATTCAGCAAATATTTACAAGGTCCATGTTCTGTACCAGGCACTATCTGTGTAGAATGGAGCGTCAGTGGTAAATAACCAGTAGTTCTTGAATTACATTCATAAACAATTAAAAAGTGTGATGATCTGGAAGATGGTTTCATACCAGAATCCATGAAATCTGGATTATAAAAAAGCCAGAGCAAAGGCTGTACGAGGCTGTGTTTGGCATCTGTCTCCTTCACGAGATTAAGATCACCAGTAGCAGGTTGCTTGTGTGCCAGGTCACTTCAGTCGTGTCCAACTCTTTGTGCCCTCTGGAATGTAGCCCACCAGGCTCCTCTGACCATGGGATTCACCAGGCAAGAACACTGGAGTGGGTTGCCATGCCCTCCTCCAGGGGATCCTCCCCACCCAGGAATCAAACCCATGTCTCCTGCACCGCAGGCAGATTCTTTACCACTGAGACACCAGGGAAGCCAGGTTAGCAGCATCTAAACTGGTGACTGGCACAAAAGTAGAGATGTAAAGTTCAACAAACACTGGGGAAGACTAACACTATGAAGAGGTTCAAATATAATGTCAGAAGTATTTAATTCTTCAACATCAGGGTGGATACCATCATCATTCACATTTCCTGAGCATTCCCAGACATCGTTCTACCACTTCACACACATCTTTGCTCACCTTTCAAAGTTCCTAACAAATAAAAAGAAAACAGGCTAGGACCATACAGTTTCTACATTTCAGCCTTACTAGGATCAGAAGCAAGATTTACTTTGACACAGGTGATTAAAGATGACTGATAGAAGCTTAGAACTAAACAGGTCATGGGTGGGGGGGGATGTGAAGAGGAGATACTACTATTAATAGCTGTTATATCCCTATGCTGTAGAAATTTTATTTTCGATCTTCTCCATGTTCTCTAAATAGTAATTACTTTAAAAATCTGATAGCAAGCAAGCAAACGAGGGATTTTACTAAAGAGGGAACCAGGGTGCATGGTGGGAGCCAGACACGGCAGGAAGAGTAGTCTCTTAGCGTGAGTCTACAGTGAGGGCAGAGGTCTTCTGGCCAGGTAGCAAAGTTGTCTGACTAAACACTAAGTAGATGAAGCCTCAGCATTACATCAGCTGAAAACTGCAGGCTGTATTTTAATTGTTTACGTGAGCAAGTTACTGCTGCAAGGAGCATCAGTCTTGAAGACAGGTTTCTTGGTGGTCTGTGTTGCTGCCTACAGAAACTGTGCTTCACACCCTCTAATGGATAGTGATCGTGGAGTTGTTCTGTATATGATAATAAATGGGGGGAGTGGCGCAAAGAGATATAAATAAAAAGCATCACCCCATGATTTCTCCAATGAATACTTTAATTCTCTTAATTTCTCCTTCCAACTTAGCAGACTGCACATGAGAAGCTGAACTTGTAAATAAAATAGGAACACACTTGAATGGAGGAGAACCTGCTGGCTGGCCGAGATCCTTGAAGATTTTAGGTCAAGGAGACAAGAAGCTCTATATTTTAAACTCAACAGGTTACTATGAAAAGATGGTGATCTCATTAAGCACCTGAGACATAAAACTATGAATTCTTTAAATAATGCAGCAATTTATGCACCACAGAAAATAGAATACGAAGCCTTTGTTCAAACTTTCCAAACGACTCTCAGTTTTTCTTGACCTGGCCTGAAGTTTCAGGGGTTTTCATCAACACCTGTCTTTATGCATGAATTTCTCCTTTCAAGCCCTCAGCAGCTATCTAGCCACTAAACCACATAAGCTTATTTACACAAATAGATCATTTTTAGCTCTTGGGTTATGTAATAGGATCGACGAATGTTCTTTTAAAATGTTTTCAAGAGGAATGAGGTACAGCTAGGTGGTGGTGGAAGCTGTGGGTCTCCAAGTGCCCTCACTAAACTTCTGGGCACTTTCCTCATTTCCATGGCTTAAAAGACTGAAGGATTAGAGGAACAGGAAAGTCAGTATCCTGCTTGGGTAAGGCCACGAACACATGAGCTTCATCTGTGGTGTTTTACCTCAATGGGCTTCATCATCAAAAGCCCTTTACTTCAGAAACTCAACTCAATTAAACATCAGGGAAAACGACATTCATGAGAGAGAGCTAGTTTTCTCCTCTGAAGAATGAAATGACTGATCTAGATAACGTTTAAGTTCCTTATAGCTCTGAGTCTCTGAAAGAACAATAATATTCTACATCAAAAGTTTATGTAAAAAGTTCAAATGTTACAAAAACCTTTATGAGTAAACTAAAAAGATAAAACTGGGGAAAACATATGCAAACTATATCATAAAAAGAGGTTTGTTTATGGGAAACAGATCACTTCTAGGAGTATGCTAGAAATGTGGTCTTAACTATATGAAAAGGTGCTCAGTCACACACTTAGTAAGAAGAATGAAAATTACTAGGCAGGCCAAGACTCCAATATTCATTTCTAAAATGAGCAAATATCAAGAAGGTCAACAAAATCTAAATAACTCATCCTATTGGCAAGGCTGTGGGGAAACAGGAACTCTCTCACAGTGCTGGTGGAAATGAAAAATGATACAACACCTACGGTGGGGGACATCATAATATTTAACAAAATTACACATGAATTTACCTTTTGGCTCATGTACCCATATGTAAATATATACTTATATGCACGCATGCTAAGTCACTTCAGTCATGTCCAAGTCTTTGCAACCCTATGGACTGTAGCTTGCCAGGTTCCTCTGTCCATGGGGATTCTCCAGGTAAGAATACTGGAGTGGGTTGCCATGCCCTCCTCCAGGGGATCTTCCCAACCCAGGGATCGAACCCACCTCTCCTATGTCTCCTGCATTGGCAAGTGGGTTCTTTACAGGTAGTACCACCTAGAAACCCAAATATATATGTATATGGATTGTAAGTATTATATATATGGATTACACACACACACATATGTATTCTAGCTAATAAACAAAGAAGGAAAGATAGAATTAGGGTATCTAGGTAATGCTCATTCCTAGCAACATCACACACAACTAGCAATGAAAGGTTTCCTGATTAAAATACACAACACCCACTGGATCTACAAAGTACCCTTGGCCAAAAAGTATTTGTGTGTGTACATCTCAAACCTAAATCCAACTGAAACTCTAGATCTAACTACGAATTTTTCAGGAAATACAGCGTATGGAGAAGCATGTTAAGCGACAGCAAAATCCAAAGTGTAGGAAACTGTGGGGGTGAGAGGACCCAGTTTCTCAGCAAATAAGCTATAAAGGGAAAAAAGAGATGTGGATAAGAAACCTACATTCACAGGGGCATATCAATTCAGGGAAATTCATGAATCTACGTTGAACAAACAATAATCAATAAAAAACTATGAATATATGTATGTATACTACATATGGGCTTCCCAGGTGATGCCAGTGGTAAAGAATCTGCCTGCCAATGCAGGAGACTCAAGAGACACAGGTTCAATCCCTGGTAAGGAAGATCCCCTGGGGTAGGAAAAGGCAACCTGTTCCAGTATTCTTGCCTGGAAAATCATGGAGAGGAGCCTGGCGGGCTTCAGTCCTTGCAGCCACTGAGAGAATGAGATACAACTGAGTGACTAAGCACACATACTACATATGTGTTTGTGTATCTCTATACACATTTGTAAGTATGTATGTATATCCATATCCATATATACACATGCGTGTGTATACACATATAACTGAAGAAATCTGAAGTGAACTAAAGCATCTTATAATATTAAGAAACAGTTAATTTTGGGTGTATGCTGAAAATACTATTTTAAAGAAAAATAACTTACTTTCAGGAGAAATATACTAAAATTTCACAGGTGAATTGGTACAATATATTCCATGGTGGCTCAGACAGTAAAGCATCTGCCTACAATGTGGGAGACCAGGGTTCAATCCCTGGGTTGGGAAGATCTCCTGGAGAAGGAAACGGCAACCCATTCCAGTGTTCTTGCCTGGAAAACCCCTCCAGGACGGAGGAACCTGGTAGGCTACAGTCCATGGGGTCGCAAAGAGTCAGACACGACTGAGCGACTTCACTTTCACTTTCTTTCATGGGATTTGTTAAAAATGTGGGGGTCAATAGAGGAAGGATTGAGTGAGAGTGACTTGAGATTACTTTAAGTTGGGTAGTGAGTACATTCATGGTTACCATTCTCTCTACTTCTATGGATACGACTAAATTTTTCTACAGTAAAGGTAAAAACCACATGAACAAAAACAACAAAATTTATGTGTCTAATACGAACAAGCTGGTAACAGAACACTGATATCAGACAAAGACAATCTAACTTAGAAGTCCATCATGCTCAGCTGGGGAGCTTTTTCAAAATACAGTTTCTGAACCATTATCTTAATGAATCCCAAAGACAGAAGGAACTGTGTTGTGTCCCTCAGGACTGTGGAGTGTGGAAAGAAGGTTGAGAACCACCTACAGTGTTTAAACGCCACAAGGGTGGGGGCTGAACATCATTCATCCAGGTCCTTTACCACCATACCTGACATGTAGAAGATACTCAAGAAATACTTGGTGAATTAATGATGACCTGGGAAGTGAAAATGAACATGTGAGCCTAACAGCAGCTAAATGCTAGTGTGCAAAAAAAATCTTCATATTTGATATTGAAAAAAAAAAAAACACTTAGGTCGCTGAGTTTAAAGAGCATGACTTTCTGTTCTTTAAGTAGAATACGTTTTCATTATAAAGCCACAGTCTAGTCACTTCCAACAGCTACAGGTAAACTCCTAGAATAAAAATAGCTTTAAATACACAATTGGGTGGGGTGAAGCTAGAAAATATTCTGATTCTACAATCTGTTTTGGACAAGAGAGTGCTTTTTATGTGACTAACAAAGCAAACAGTAGTCAGATTCCTTGTACTGAAATAAACACACTATTTGCAAAAAGGGTTGAACGTACAAGGCTTATTCAATAAAGACACCACATTTCCCAAAATTAAATGGGAATATAGAATGGCAGATACCCACATATATTTACATATCCCCCAAAGAAGACATGTGACCACTTGGTATGGATTTTGTCTGTAATAATTACTAAATGGAGCCAAGCCCACCGTCTCACCACAGAAAACAGCAAAATACCTCAAGTGCAAGAATTACCTAATTTTAAAGCTGGGAGGAGTTTAGAAACTAATCCAAACTTTTCATTGTGTTGATGAAAAAATGAACACCTAGAGAGGTTAAGGTGAAAAGTTCTGGAAATAGTTGGAGCAACCACAGATAAACACATGGTCTACACAGGTGCACAGAATGAAGAGCTGAGAATTAATCTTTGAATTTTCACGTGAATAATAATGAACAAGGTATCAGTCTCGATTATAAACAAATAAGTATGTGTCACCGTATATACACATAAAAATACTGGAATATACATTTCTAATAAATCTTTTAAAACAAATTCTATAACCTAGTATTCAAGGGCGTCCATGATGTTACCCCACTTACTTTTTCAAAATCTTTTCCAAGAGAACCAACCACAGTACCTGGAAGGCAGCCATTTCTCTCTCTTATCTTTTGTGGTCTCACAGATGTAGTAGAGGACAGAGCATAATTACAAAAAGTATTATTCCACAGATAATTCTCTAGTGATGAAAGAATGATCACAATATATAGAACAGATAAGCAACAAGGCTCTACTGCATAACAAAGGGAACTATATTTAACATCCTGTATGAAGCCATAATGGAAGAGAATAAAGACAGAATGTGTGTGTGTGTGTGTGTGTGTGTGTGTGTGTATGTATAACTGAATCACACTGTCATACAGCAGAAATTAATATAACATTGTAAATCAACTATACCTCAATAAAAATGAATGATCAGAAAATACAATATAAACTTTTCAATTCTGTTACTCAGAACTGATATAAAAGTCATATTTCATATGAATTTGTGAATATTATATAGAGACATATGGGACATAGTAAGTTTTTAAATCTAGCAACTAATAAAAGGTCTGAAAGTGAGAGTTAAGAAAGAAGGCAGTGAGATGAGTTATCCATTTATATTTCTACAAGGTGCTATGCAAGGCTTAGTTCAAAATACATGCAGAAAATTACATGCAGGGGAGGAGGAAGGGAAGAAAAAGAACAAACCCTTATTTCATCTACTGGTCAAACATTTAATTTCAATTATTGATCAATCCTGAATCCACACCACTTTAATTCTACAGAGATTTTTTTTCAAAAAGACATACCTATGCTTATTATTATGGAATTTCCCTTCTCACCTACTTCATCTGGAAAGTGGATGTGATTTAGCTCCAAAATGACAAAATGAAATAAGAATCAGAATTTGGCCTCTCAACTTGCTGTTATTAGATTCTTTAGGATCCTGAAAACTGATTTAAGAGTCTCCTATTATTGTTAAAGAGAACACTAACTACTGAAAATCACAATGGTAACATTTACTTTCATCTTTGGGGGGGATAAAATGTTTCTAACTGAACTGATTCAAGATCCTTGAAGGAAACTGCAAGGTAAACTGATAATACTTTCAAAAATCTCAAAGCAAAGTCTGAAGATTATTTTCTGAAATGAACACAGCAACCTCATTTAAATGGACATGATATGATATTATCAAGTTAAGAGTTTTTGTACCTCCTCCACTGCAACTCCAAAATAAAACCCAAAATTAAGCAATAAAATCTGAAGCTATCTACCGAACACAGTAAGTAGAGTGTTGGGAACAATGAATTTAAATCCTTCAGGGTAATTACACTGCCAGCTCTAAATTTACGGATGTCTTGCTTCTGTTTGAAAATTTTTAAATATTTAAATGCAAAAACTAAAATATTTATATGCTAACCGTATTTTATATTTCTCTTATTAACGTCTGAGGGCTTCCATTAAAAATCCTGAAATACAAGACAGCATACCTACATTTTCACCATTGTGCTTCTTCCAAGCCTAAAAATAAGATTTGGGGTATGCTATTTTCATAAAAATTTAGCAACATTCATGGACACATTGATGGCTTTATGTAATAAGTGAAGAATTTAGGTGATGGTTTAAACCCACACTCTCCTCCAAAAGACTTCTTTCCCTATTTTACATGGTCCCAAGTATTTTCAACCAAGTAACACAAGAAGGTGCGTTCTAAAAATAAAGGGGCTAGGATTACCCCATCATGAACTAACAACCTAAACATCTGAGTAATAACTTCTAAAATAAAATCACAGAAAAAGATGGTCCATTGCTAAAATTATTAATATATATTTAAGACAAAGAGTTTATTTTTCAATAAGAAAACAAGGAAAAAGAGCCCAACCTGATCTTGTATGCCTGCCCAATAGAACTTTCCACCATAATTAGTGCTTTCCACCTCTGGGGCAGGGGGAGGAGCTTAAACTCAGGGTAACCTCAGGGATCAAGGGAAAAAACAGTATAAATACTTCAGGACAGCTCTGGAGAGTGCATCTTCTGCAGTGCTCCCCTGGGCACAGAGGAAAGCACGAGTGCTGGTAGGAAACCAGCTCCAGAAGCTCCTAGAGTCCGGGTAAGTCTGCCGGTAGATTTCCATGTCAGCGTATTTGGGGAAAAGTCTCCCTTATTTGTTTTTTTGGGATTTAAAATAATGGCTTTCCACTAAAATCACTAAGAAAGTTTAATTTGTAGCTGTCTGTAAAATATAGTCTTAATTAACTATATTTGCAAAAACATGCTGTACTCTGAATTTCAGTGTTTTTGAGACTATTGGTAACGTCAGTCTGTATCAAAGATCCTGAGTTATTTAATACAGACATCCAACTGCAGTTTCTGTGTTTCTTTTATTGAAATCATTTTTTTTTCCCACTTGATTATCTGGATGTGGTTTTCAAAACCAACTAAGACATATATTTGTATAATTAACAAAATTATAACTCTCAATTTATGGAATATATTCAGGATATATAGAGTAAGGTTAAAAAGTAGATGAAGAATTCATCTATGCAATGTTAGAAAAATAAAACAGGTCAATAATGAAGCTATATGAAATTATTCTTTTCTGTTTTTCAGAATCCAGCTGAGAACATGCTGCCACAAACAGCCCTTTTGCTGCTAATGTCCTTGAACTTGGTTCATGGAGTGTTTTACACTGAGCAAACATATACAGGCATAAAAGGCCCACCATCCAACACCAAGACACAGTTCTTCATCCCTTATGCCATAAAGGGTAAAGGTAAATTGAACTACATATCTTGCTCTATTAACTAGTGGGTTGTTGCTTTATATAACCTTAATGATCTATTTAGCAAAATGTTTTTTAAATTTTATTTGGCATTAAATTACCTTCAAATTCCTTACATAGCCCAAAATGATTTATGATAAAAGTAGGTCTATTCAAGAACATCCATATCCTTTACACAAGAATAGCAGAAAGACATACCTAGAGAATATTAGGTATAGAATTTTTTCCCTCAAATGTGTGCTTTTTGCACAAATAATTACCCATAATCTAGACATATTAATCCAACCAAATTGGTCATGTTCAAATTGCTTTAACCAAAAATAACTGTCCATTGTACACAAAAAGAGTAGCAGGTTTATATATCTAAATGCTTACACACACTTCTTTTTACAACTTATTTTTCTAGCTTACAAATCCATACAAAATTGAGTCTTAGCTGTCAAATAACATGAGATCCCCTCAAGAGAAATTTAATAGGCAAATGAAGTAGCAATTCTCATAATTTTTTTAATGCATTCTGGTTTAGTTGAGCAGTTAAGTGCACAGACCTAACTGCTTCATGCAACCCTGAGTTAGTTAGTTATCCTCTCGAGGTTTTAGCTCACTCATTTGTAAAACAAGGAGCGTCTATTTCAAAGGGCTGTTCTGAGACTTAAATTAAGTTAATATATAAAGTGCTAAAGGGTTAGCTATTACTACTACTGCTTCTATTTTTCACACTACTTCCATTATTTCTACTTTGATTATTACTTCTCTCCTCCTCTTCCTCTTCCTCCTACTCTAGAACTGGTGGTGGAGGCTTAGGTAAGTTTTAACTCTGTTCTTGAATCTGTTCTTCATCTGCTCAGCTTTCTTGACTATTATGAAGAGTACTGATATCATGTATATAAAATACTAAAAAATCCTCAAAAAAGGGCAACTTTTGGGTTCATATTCACCAATTTCGTTTAATAGCTATCTGGCACAAACTGCCTGCTACATTACTGAATTACACTGAATAATATGAACTGACTGTAGGACTCAAATTTCTTTTCCGTAGTATCTTTCCATTATGCTTACATATTTTATCCTATAAAGCTAAGAATAGTTGTCATAAAATTTAAAAATTATGCTTCTGGAGATGACTATTTTTAGAAAACTGAATAGATTGTCTTTTTAAGAAGAAAGATGAAATTTTAAATGTTTCATGTAAGGTAGCTTAATGATCAGAAATAAATGCATAAGTACTCAATAGATACCTTTCAATGCTCAAATACAAATACAGTATGAGAAAGAAAAAAGTTAGGAAAAGAATAAAAGACAAGAAAATTTGATACTTTGCTTGAAGCAACAAACACAATTTGAAATGCTATGACAAGCAGCACTGAATTACACTCTGTATGATCACAAATTCAGACTCTGTAGCTTACAAGATCATAAAAAACAGTTGTGAATTTAAATAAAATGCACCACCACTATTAGAAGTTTAAAGTATTTTCTATCTTTTCACAATAATATACTATATCATTTTGGTTTTTCTTTTGTAGAAAAAGTGAAAAATATATCTTGCTAACAAATGAAAAATTTAGAAGCCATATTTTAACTATTAAATCCACTTTAGTCTACATGGTAATACAAAGTAGAAACAAATACATTATTATCCACCAGCAATTAAATGAAGACAAAAGCCCACGATTTATATAGTGAAACACTGAATTGCTAACAGATATACAAGAAATTCCTGTGCAGTTGCTAGGCGCATCTGTTCAAAAAGGTTAAAAGAGAACTCAGTCAAAACACACTAAATTATGCTGCAGAGGGTTTCATTACTGGTGAGTACACGGGAACCATACTCTGACACAATCAACCACTTTGTAGACATTTAAGAAACTTCTCTCCTGGAACCTACCAGGGTAACATTCTAAGTGACAGAGATCACTGTCTTTGGAGTTTCAGTCTCAAATTGGGCTCAATTCAGTCATTCACAGCAAGACTTGCTTTTCCTCTCTACTTTAACAGTGAAACAGATTTCCAACCAGACCAAGACAATTATTTTTATATAGACATGATCTTTGTAAGATTCTGAAGCAAACCCCAATTTAATGATTTGCATTTTAAAAATGTCCTATTTTACTGCAAACCATTAAGAAATCCTTTATTCATTTATTCTATTTGCAAGGCATTAACACTCATTCATATAGATATATCACATATGTACAGCAACATCACCAACAATATGTGCTAATATACGGAAATCTTTCCCATAAATTAATTTTTCTCATAGTCCTTTTCCTCATGTCATTTTCTGAAAATCGATGGGTAAATAAAACTACACATTTGTTTGAAAAATGAAATATAATTTCTAATTAGTACAACATATAAAGATACCCAAATGACTTTCCTATTTCAGTATATGTTTTAATGAGTATGCTCTGTATTTTATACTTCATTTGTTATCAAATGTTTTCCAAATACCAGGAACATCTCTAGAGTATACATTAGCAACTACTGTTGGCTGACTACTTCTTACATGCCAGTTAATTAATACGAAAGATATAAAAAATATAGTAATGTACCAACTAACATTTGAAAGAAATTATACCCATAAAAATATATTTTCAAAGGCAATTTTCAATTCATTTAATATCAATTTCATTTTAGTCTTCATTTTGATATTTAAAGCCATTAAAGATTTAGTTAAATGGAGCTGGAGCATATTAACATGTTTTATACAAAAAAAGATGGAGCTCAAAAGTCACAGTTCTAAGTCATTTTCAGGGTTTTGAGCAAACTACTCAACTACTTTGACATCTACTAAATCTACCATTACTAGGAACCATTTTCTGACAGCATAAGAATCTAATGTTAATAGTATACACAGACATTCTAACTATATTTCTGAGAATTTATTAAACAGAATATTAATTTTAAATAAATCCCACTAGTAGATATTTTAAAACATAAGTAACTTCATTACCATCTTTGCTAGCTATAGAAGAATTTCTGAGAAAAAAAGACTATTTTATCTAGAGGCATATGATAATGCTGCCTAAAGATCCTTTGACATGGTAATACTTCCCGAATAGTGTATCCTAAAGCCAGCCATGCTCTGTTACACCCCACCTTTGAATGACTAAAACCAAAACTCTGGACACCTCTTAAAACACTTATCACACGGATGCTTGTTTTATTCCCTTTGGGACTATGGTTCTTACAGGATATGTTTCGTGCTTTTCTTACACTTACAGTTCAATAACAGATTTCACATTACAGGCACTAAATAATTTTTTAGTTTAAGTTTACTAGTAGAAGTATTTAGCTCAAATGGACCCACAGATCTATGAAATCAACAGTATTTGCATTAGTCAAAGAAAATTTTATTAAACCATTTTAATACTACTTTATGTACCTTGCACATTAATTCTCTAATTCCTTATTTCAATTTTAAATCACCAACAGAGAATGTAAGAGCTCATGCCTTGTACTGAGGTCAAAAACAACCAAATGAAAGAAAACCCGAAATCTAACTGTCTTCAGCAGGGTCGTGGCAGATGTAAATTAAAACAGACTGCATTTCTCCTTTATCTTATAGGATAGCTTTTGTGAAGGAAAGTTGTTTTAGTTCTTAAGCCTGTTCCTTATTCTGTACTTGCCTTTTCCCTCTTTTCCTATCAAATGCCTTTTTCCCCTTTTCTTTTTCTAGGTAGATGATTTTCCTAAAATAAATGTGCTAAGTTTACCTCCAATGCACTCTTATTCTAAATGAATTCTTCAATCCCAGCTTATTTTCATGATCATTAGGAGGTAATGAAAGTAAGATGGTAGCCACGGTCTTGTGAAACCATCTTCTCTAGCAGTATGTTTTCAAACAATATAGATGTCTGAAAACAATGTAAAATTGTCTAAAACCATTTAAGACTAGTCTTTCAAAAGGTCTGACCAACACTGCAACCCCCTGTCCTCATTTATACTTTGAGAAGCAGTGGTTTCTCCGCATCACTAACGCTTACCCCATGTGCTCTGTGCATCTCTCAGGTGTGTCGCTAAGAGGAGAGCAAGGCATCCCCGGTCCACCAGGCCCCGCGGGACCTCGAGGGCACCCAGGCCCGTCTGGACCACCCGGAAAACCCGGCACCGGAAGTCCTGGGCCCCAAGGACAGCCAGGGTTGCCAGGACCGCCGGGACCGTCAGCCACTGGGAAGCCAGGTTTGCCAGGACTCCCAGGAAAACAAGGGGAGAGAGGACTCAATGGACCAAAAGGGGATATTGGACCAGCTGGTTTACCAGGACCACGGGGCCCCCCAGGGCCACCCGGAATCCCCGGCCCAGCTGGAATTTCTGTTCCAGGGAAACCTGGGCCTCAAGGACCTACAGGAGAACCAGGTCCCAGGGGCTTTCCTGGGGAAAAGGGTGCGCCAGGGGTCCCTGGACTGAATGGACAGAAAGGGGAAACGGGGTACTGTGCTCCTTGCCGCCCAGGTGAGAGGGGTCTCCCAGGTCCTCAGGGTCCCACGGGACCACCTGGCCCTCCTGGAGTGGGGAAAAGAGGTGACAATGGGTTACCAGGACAGCCAGGCCTCAAAGGTGACCAGGGTGTTCCAGGGGAAAGGGGACCAGCCGGCCCACCAGGCCCCCAAGGCCCCCCTGGGGAACAAGGACCAGAAGGCATTGGAAAGCCAGGAGCCCCTGGAACTCCGGGCCAGCCAGGGATCCCAGGGATGAAAGGCCACCCTGGGGCTCCAGGACCAGCTGGGCTCCCGGGGACTCCCGGCTTTGGGAAACCAGGCTTGCCAGGCCTGAAGGGACAAAGAGGATCTGTGGGCCTTCCAGGGAGTCCAGGTGCCAAAGGGGAACAAGGCCCAGCAGGTCATCCCGGGGAAGCAGGTCTGCCCGGACCCTCAGGGAACATGGGACCCCAAGGACCCAAAGGCATTCCAGGCAACCCTGGGCTCCCAGGCCCTAAAGGTGAGATGGGGCCAGTGGGGCCTGCAGGGAACCCCGGGGCAAAGGGGGAAAGGGGCTCCTCTGGCTTAGATGGAAAACCAGGGTACCCAGGAGAACCAGGTCTCAACGGTCCCAAGGGTAACCCAGGGTTGCCGGGCCCAAAAGGTGACCCTGGAATCGCAGGATCCCCTGGTCTCCCAGGCCCCGTGGGTCCAGCAGGAGCTAAGGGAATGCCAGGACACAATGGAGAGGCTGGGCCCAGAGGAGTCCCTGGAATACCTGGTACTAGAGGTCCCATTGGGCCACCAGGCATTCCAGGATTCCCTGGAGCCAAAGGCGATGCGGGAACTCCAGGGCCTCCTGGCCCAGCGGGCATAGCAGTCAAGGGCCTCAATGGACCGACTGGGCCACCAGGGCCTCCAGGGCCAAGGGGCAATGCTGGGGAGCCTGGTCTCCCAGGGCCCCCAGGGCCTCCAGGCCCTCCAGGCCAAGCAGCCCTGCCCGAGGACTTTGTAAAGGCAGGCCAAAGGCCGTTTGTTAGTGCCAATCAGGGCGTAACAGGAATGCCTGTGTCTGCTTTCACCGTTATTCTCTCCAAAGCTTACCCCGCTATAGGTACTCCTATCCCATTCGATAAGATTTTATATAACAAGCAACAGCATTACGACCCAAGAACTGGCATCTTCACCTGTAAGATTCCAGGGATCTATTACTTCTCTTACCACATCCATGTGAAAGGGACCCACGCTTGGGTAGGTCTGTATAAGAACGGCACCCCTGTGATATACACCTACGATGAGTACATCAAGGGCTACCTGGATCAGGCTTCGGGGAGCGCCGTAATCGACCTCGCCGAGAACGACCAGGTATGGCTCCAGCTGCCCAGCGCAGGCTCCAACGGGCTCTACTCTAGTGAGTACGTCCACTCCTCCTTCTCAGGATTCCTGGTGGCTCCCATGTGAGCCCGCTCCCACCGAGCTAACACAAATCTGCTTGAAGAGGCATTCCCCAACTCCACCCCACCCCACCAAATGCATATGGAGGTAGGCTGAAAAAATGTGACTGATTTCAGTTTTCCAAAGTACAGGTCTGAGCTCTCAGATACGGCAAACATATGTGAAGACCCTCTTGAGTTTCTAGTCAGCAGTCCTAAAACTTCTAAAAGTTTTCTGTGAACTCCTTCAATATTTAACAATTTCATCCTAAGTTAAAAAAACAATCGCAAAAAACCTTGAAATGTGATGCTAAATCATGTCAAATTTGATTTCAGAAGTTCAGTATTTCCTTTTAAAAATAAGTCTTGTTTCTGACAATTAACAGGAAAATTTTCAGGAAACATTCAGGAGATGTCATCTGTCTTTATGGAACTTAAATACTTGAATATTCAAATTTAAAAAACACTATGTACCCTGAGATCTTTCTGATGGTGCATTACTCAAAGGTTTAAGTGGCCCCTTTTGTCAATATCTATTCAAGTATACAGGTGCATACAGACTTTTTATAGCTCTCATAAGAAACCCAAAATATTAATGTTAATCTGAAATGCAAGGTGCTTTAGTCCATGAACCTTTTCAAACGTTTCTGTGGATTGCTGAAAGCTTTCTATATACCCTTTACAACTTGGAAATGGTGTCTAACCTATTTTATTTATTTGACACAAGTGTGATTAATTTGTTTTAATGACTTCTTGAGTCTTATATAATGTTAATATGACTTTGTGGGTTTATAGAGTATTAGCATATGTACCTTGGGCCTCCCATTCCAGTGAAATTGTAGTATCAATCTGACTAGAAATGAAAAGATTATTTATTTCTGCTCTGTACTGTATTTTAATGTTTCTGTTTAAAACTCTTAAGCTGTGCCTCATGAAATGTTTTATCTACTCCTTATTTACAATGCAATAAAATAACATCAATAGATGATTATGTTGAATTTATTTTTTTTACGCTGAATTTATTTGAAACCAGCAATTTGCTACTCTCAACCACTCTTTGAAGGGTTTTCATTTTACAAAGTTAATAAAAAGTAAAATGATAAAGTGGTGGGTAGCTTTTGCAAGGGTCATGTATATACCCTTCTATTGGAGATGAGCATTTCCACACACCCAAGCACTCATTGTGGACTGTGAAAAGCTATCAGACAGAACCACATGTGATCTACAGGGTGAAGGGCTGGTGACTGGGAATAGAAAAGTAAGACAATCATCTAAGTCAGTGATATTCTTCTAGGAAGGAAAAAAGCAGGCAGGAGAGAGACATGTAGTTTGAACAAATATCTGCAGTTACTATTCACTGCCTCGACATGTTTTTAGTCATAATATTTAGGATCATTTTGATGGCTTAAATGACATTAAAAGGCAGGCAAGAATTTTTATGCCAATCAAAAGGAAGCTTTTTGATTTTTCTCAGCTGAAAAACACTGCCTGTGAGCATCCATCAGTCCACCAGCTGAATTAGGACAGTCTGTTCAAGTCACACAGGTACCACACTATAAAGGGATGTCTTAATGCCTTAGAAGCAATGTCTCTGTGTAACCCAAGAAAACCTGTGAATAGAACTGTAAAAACTTGGGCTTGGGTTGGTGATCTCTGCTCATATTCTGTGTGAACTCAACCTGCTTTTAAGCATTGAGAAAAGAATTTTCACTCTTCCTGTCTGTCTGTAATTACAACATTAATGGTGACAGCTATCACCAATCTCATTTCCAAGCCAAGAAAGCAAATTCTGGGGTATCCACAAAAGGGTCCTACTGGTAAGCATGTAAAAAACAGCATCTCTTAGAATACTGGCAATGATGGCCATTAAACAGACATGAAGAAAAGAAGCTCTCAGATATATAACCAGGATCAACTTTATAGCAACATCTAGGGCCAAATTAAATCCTAATTAAGGTACCTTCTAAGTAATTCATTAGATGTACAGGATTGAACAAACATCTAAAGCCTCTCTTCAAGAAATGGAGACACAGACATAGAGAATGAACTCATGGACACAGCTGGGGAAGGAGAGGGGAGGACAAGTTGAGAAAGTAGCATAGACATACACACACTATCATGTGTCAAACAGATGATTAGTGGGAAGCTTCATATAACACAGAGCCAGCCCTGCATTCTGTGACAACCTAGAGGGCTGGATGGGGTGGGAGGGAAGCTAAAGAGGGAGGGGGATATATGTATAATTATGACTGATTTCTGTTGACGTATGGCAGAGACTACTGCAACATTGTGAAGCAATGATCCTCCAATAAAAATAAATAAATAAATAAAGTCTCTCTTCACATTACTCACCTTTAAAAGCTGACATTTTATAATTATGTTGTATACCAGCGACTATGTCCTTCCAAAAATCAAATGGTTTTTGACCATTGTTCTGCTAAATAAAAAAAAAACCAAATCCAAATGTGACACATGTTATTACATATTCTGTTTTTAAGCATAGTAGAAAACACTTGGCAAACAACTATAATATTACTGTACTCTAAGGATTCATGTTTTAGGAAATAGAACAGATTAATAAACTTCTCACTTTTCCAAATATGATTGTAGAAAAATATCTTCCATGAAAATCACTGCTATAGTGAAGTATATACATAAGACTAAATATTAATGTAACCCATATAACCCAAATAAAATAAAAATTTCCATGCATTGTGAAGTCTAAACATTACACACTACTTTTAACACATAAACAAATCTACAATGTTACAGCTTAGGAGATATCAGGACATGTCACTTCCTGTACCATGGCATCAATGGAGCTAAAAGGCTCGCAGCCTTAAAACCGCAAAAGCTGGTTACTTTACAATACTGTGCACATTTACCTGAGTTTCAGTATACAAGAGCATCAAATCTCTACAGGTGAGATGAAGGAAGTTCCTAACCCAAAATTCAAATCATTTTTGCTAAGATTCTTTTTAAACCCAGAAAGCAAGTAAACAGGAAAATACACAACCCTACAGCCCTGTGCTTCCTTGGAGACATTAACCAGTGTCCTTCTATATAAACAGAGACCAACTACTAGGTAGTATTTAAATTATATCAAGCCCCAAATATTAAAAGACTGGTGCATTTGTTTACAGTCACTATAAAATGAGAAGCTGACTACATCCCATAGTAACAACTTCTACAAGCCAGAACTTTGGCTCAACAGAAACTTTCACAAACACATGACTGTAATTCTGATTCAAAAATAAACCAACATCTAGTCCTATCTGAATGCAGAGTTCCAAAGAATAGCAAGGAGAGATAAGAAAGCCTTCCTCAGTGATCAATGCAAAGAAATAGAGGAAAACAATAGAATGGGAAAGACTAGAGATCTCTTCAAGAAAATTAGAGATACCAAGGAAACATTTCATGCAAAGATGAGTTCAATAAAGGACAGAAATGGTATGGACCTGACAGAAGCAGAGATATTAAGAAGAGGTGGCAAGAATACACAGAAAAACTATATAAAAAAGATCTTCATGACCCAGATAATTACGATGGTATGATCACTCATCTAAAGCCAGACATCCTAGAATGCGAAGTCAAGTGGGCCTCACTATGAACAAAGCTAGTGGAGGTGATGGGATTCCAGTTGAGCTATTTCAAATGCTAAAAAGGATGATGCTGTTAAAGTGCTGCATTCAATATGCCAGCAAATTGGGAAAACTCAGCAGTAGCCACAGGACTGGAAAAGGTCAGTTTTCATTTCAATTCCAAAGAAAGGCAACGCCAAAGAAGGCTCAAACTACCATACAATTGCACTCATTTCACATGCTAGTAAAGTAATACTCAAAATTCTCCAAGCCAGGCTTCAACAGTATGTGAACCATGAACTTCCAGATGTTCAAGCTGGTTTTAGAAAAGGCAGAGAAACCAGAGATCAAATTGCCAACATCCGCTGGATCATTGAAAAAGCGAGAGTTCCAGAAAAACATCTATTTCTGCTTTATTGACTATGCCAAAGCTTTGACTGTGTGGATCACCACAAACTGTGGAAAATTCTTCAAGAGATAGGAATACCAGACCACCTGACCTGCCTCCTGAGAAATCTGTATGCAGGTCAGAAAGCAACAGTTAGAACTGGACATGGAACAGTAGACTGGTTCCAAATAAGGAAAAGGAGTACATCAAGGATGTTTGTCACCCTGCTTATTGTAACTTATATGCAGACAACATCATGAGAAACGCTGGGCTGGATGAAGCACAAGCTGCAATCAAGATTGCCAGGAGAAATATCAATAACCACAGATATGCAAATGATACCACCCTCACAGCAGAAAGCGAAGAAGAACTAAAGAGCCTCTTGATGAAAGTGAAAGAGGAGAGTGAAAAAGTTGGCCTAAAGCTCAACATTCAGAAAACTAAGGTCATGGCATTTGGTCCCATTACTTCAAGGCAAATAGATGGGGAAATGATGGAAACCGTGACAGACTTCTATTGTTTTGGGTTCCAAAACCACTGCAGATGGTGACTGCAGCCATGAAATTAAAAGATGCTTACTCCTTGGAAGGAAAAGTTATGACCAACCTAGATAGCATATTAAAAAGCAGAGACATTACTTTGCCAACAAAGGTCCATATAGTCAAAGCTGTGGTTTTTCCAGTAGTCATGTATGGATGTGAGAGTTGGACTACAGAGAAAGCTGAGCGCCGAAGAATTGATGCTTTCCAACTGTGGTGTTGGAGAAGACTCTTGAGAGTCCCTTGAACTGCAAGGAGATCCAACCAGTCCATCCTAAAGGAGATCAGTCCTGGGTGTTCATTGGTAGGACTGATTTTGAAGCTGAAACTCCAATACTTTGGCCACCTGATGTGAAGAACTGACTCATTTGAAAAGACCCTGATGCTGGGAAAGACTGAAGGTGGGAGGAGAAGGGGACGACAGAGGATGAGATGGTTGGATGGCATCACTAACTCAATGGACATGAACTTGAGTGAACTCTGGGAGTTGGTGATGGACAGGGAGGCCTGAAGTACTATAGTCCATGGGGTCGCAAAATCAGACACGACTGAGCGATTGAACTGGACTGAACTGAAGCCTATCAGAACCATCACTGTCATTTTTAAAGACAATGTATGCACAAAAGAAAGTGATTCTGGCATAAAACCAATTTATGTTCATAGTTCTTAAGCTCTAAGTATGAACGGATATAACCAGAGATCTTTTTAATCCTGATACCTAGGACAAAGAAAAAAAGTCTATATACATTAAACTATGCTCAAAATGATGATTTTTAACATTTCATTCCATTTTTCTGGTTTTATACTATCTAACAATGCTTAAAAAGACACATGGAATTTCCTTACATTTCTTTTATTTATTTATTTTAAAAACTCTGCTAACGAAACCAAGAAATATTTCTCCACATGCCAAGTTTGGAATTTTCTTTTTCTAGACTGTTGCATCCCCTGCTGGAGAACAGGTTTATTATCCTTAGGTATGGTCGTTATTTAACTTTCCAAAAATACTTTGACCAATTTCTCTCTGTCTTTCCTCTTTGGTCACCTCTGAAACCACAAAGGAAATTGAGTAAAATCTCAACTCAGAAGACATATATAATTAAGTCCTCTGTGTGGGTGTGGGCTTAGTCGCTCAGTCATGTCCGACTCTTTGCAATCCCATGGACTGTAGCCCGCCAGGCTTCTCTGTCCATGGGGATTCTCCAGGCAAGAATACTGGGGGTGGGCTGCCATGCCCTCCTCCGGCGGATCTTCTCAACTCAGTTCTATTGAATTGCAGATGGCTTCTTTACCATCTGAGCTACCAGGGAAGCTCAAAGTCCTCCGATTTATGGCCAAATACATACCATAGTTTCTAGGAAATGAGTCCCCACTCACCTTTGTTAAAGAGTCTACTACTCTGGCACATAGAAGAGCTCCAGGCAGGTCAAAGTAGTTATCATAAAAGTAGTATTTTCCTAAAAAGAACACAATTTTAAGTTGGGATCAAATTAATGCCTCATTTATGTGATACGGAAACTTGGCTAAAGAGGCTATATTTTGGTTTAGTTACTTAAAGGGGCTTCTATTGCAATTCAGAACCACTCTACTACAGCCTGTCATCCACTGTCTTTTAAAGAAGGCCTCAGGTATAATGGCTCTATTAATATAAAAAAGTTATAATAAAATATGATATGCATAAGTTAAGCATTTTATTAAGAACATTTTTAATATAAAAATTAAAGACTATATCATAAACATGAAACAGATTATGAAAAAGTCACAATTTGTATTATCAGGGTCACTGAATTTCAAAACCATCAACCTAACACTGGAGTACCATGAAGTGCATTCACTATCTGTGTTGGTTGATCCCCTGGAGTCTCACATTCAATCTTTATGCAACTTCAGACAAATTTCAGTACAATGTAAGAACAGCCAGGGTGAGAAAAGAAATTTAAAAAAAAAAAAAAAAACATGTCCTCACATCACGCGAGGACACAGTGTGGGCTTATCTTAGAAAAACTTACAAGCACAGCAGAGGCAGACTCTAGATCTTGGAGAGCAGAGGGTCTGATTTATTCTCCTCGGCCTGAGGCTAGAATTCAAGTTGAGCCCTTCCGTGGCACTGACAGCACTTTTGAATCTGCTGTCCCTGGGCAGAAGACACTTTTGAGGACCCACGTCACATCCCCTCGGTCCACGGTTGACCCCAGCCTCAGCTGTGTTGAACACCACTGTCTCTCCTCAAGCCACACCCTCTCTCTGGAAGCCTCTAGAGCCCATGTGGCAAGCCTCAACGGACAGTCAGGAATCAGGGAATGCAGGCCCCAACTGCCTGTCCCTTGGGTTGACAATTCTGGGAAGTGCTCTCTGCGCTTCTCCTCAGAAGTCCTGGCGGGATCCAGGGCCCTGCTCTGTTCTCTCCTTTCATGTCACACCCTCACTGCTATCTTGCTCCTGCAGACTGCAAGCAGGAGCGACCACTCTGCTTTGAGCACAAACCTCAGAGTCCTCTCTCCTGAGAACTCCTGGTACAAAGAGGAATCAAACAGAATCACCAGGTGGAGCTGGATTTCAGTTTAATGTAAGGGAATACTTTTCAAATGGTCACCGTAACTTTTGTACAGATTATTATAACTGCCCGCCCCCTTCCTCCATTTGTAAGCTATGTATGAGGTTATGGAACATAGCGGTCTTCTGTCTGTGTCTACTACGCTCGATTTCCAGTATATTGTAGGCACTCAATAAATGCTTGTTGAATGATCCAAAAATTGAATGGATTACAGTCAACCTTTGAACAACACAGGTGTGAACTGCACAAGTCCACTTTTACATGTATTTTTTTCAACATGTAAATAAATACAATAAATACTATAGCAGTACACGATCTGTGACCTGCAGTAGGTTGAACCCACAGATGCAGAAACTCAGGGAGGAACTCCAAGTAGGGAGGGCTGATGATAAAGTTATACTCAGATTATCAACTTCTTGAGGTAAGTGTCCCTAATTCCTAAGTTGTTCAAGAGTTAGCTGTATGCTGGAATGAAGTGTCATGGTAAATTAAGAGAAAACCCTCTGTAAGGTCCAGATAGATGTTTATCCCTTTAAATCTTACTTAACGCACCTCAAAGATGTCAAATTACCAAGAATATAAAAGAAATAAAGTCAAAGTTCTGTTAATTCACAAACTGGCTGCATAGGTTTGTATGTCCTTTTCCTCAGTTAAGAATATTTTGGTTGGCATAGTCTTCTTGTTTTTTTTACTTTTTCACAGCTGAAATTGTGGAGGGAACATCTCAGATGAGTTTTCATTCTTAAGAAAGGTTAGGATGTCTTTGTCGGTATGAGGAAAACCAAGAATTTGGAGAAAAGGGAGAAGACGGCCTACATACACGTCTGCCCACACTACTATGCTGTCAGGCCACACAACACGCCAGGACTGCGGGCACTAGGACAGCGGACACAGATTCCCAAAGCTCACTACCCACAATGCGTCTAATCTCCTGGTCTGTGATACCAGAGTGACCTGCCTGAACCAGCCAGCTGGTGTCAAGTGGACCTGCCCAGGTCAAACCCATGTTGTTCACCTCTATTTACAAGTGCCTACATCTGGACAGGTGGCACCGTGGTAAAGAACCCGCCTGCCAATGTAAGAGGCACAAGAGATGCAGGTTTGATCCCTAGGTCGGGAAGATACCCTGGAGTAGGAAATGGCAACCTGCTCCAGTAAATTCCATGGACAGAGGAGACTGGCATGCTGCAGCTCACGGCATCTAAGAGATGGACGTGAATAAGCATGCATGCTTGTACACACACATCTGGACAGACAACAGGAGTCTTCCTCACCACTTGAATAAAAAGTAAATCTATCCACTTAACTTCCTAGCTATTGTGAGTTGAGATGTGTGAAAGCATTCTATACCTAACCTCAAGGTGAAATCTCTTTTTCCTGTCAACTTATTTTATTAAAATAACACATACTTCCTGACGTTTTCTCATTATGAGAAAACAGACCACCCAAAGACAGCAAATATGACAAACAAAACCACGATAGCAACAAGGAATAACTCCAACTATTTTCCAGTTACTATATTTTCGAAAGGAAAATAGGTGTATTTCAAAACTGTAGTATGGGAGAAAATGGCCAAAAAAACCTAGAACAAATGGAAAACAAGACTTTTAATGAGGTCTGTTTATAAGTGTTTTAATCATTCTTTATTAATTTATGCACATCTGTTGTCTATAAATACTTTTTGAAAAATCTTTTCATGTTTGCTTATGGTAAAAGTCTTTAAGTAGAGTCGGAAAAAGTTGTGTAAAATCACTCTCAATAAAGGGGAAAAAAAAAGACGACGGTAGAAGATACCAGAAATGGCAGTAAAGAAAAGAATTCTAGTAAACAGGAGAGGTGAGGAATATGAATGTGGGGAGAAGCGGGCAACAGAGAAAGAAAAGGATTGTGCAGGTAATGAATTAATAAAAATACAGGATAATTAATTTTATTATTCCTAAGTGCTAAGTCTTCTTTCCTCCAGAACAAGTAAAAGGTGAATCAATAAAAACATTAAATAAAACAGAACCAACTGCCAAAGAGAAACCAGACACACACGAGAAGTAACGCATCCCATCTCTATGAAACCACAGCTGCTCTTGTTTGCATCCTGCTCTGTGTCTTGATGTCACAGGTTCAGGGTCTAAACCAGCAGGGGAGGGAACGCTGGCGCTGCCCCACACAGGAACCGTACCTGACCGGAAGGCCATTCCCGTGTCGGGCATGAAGTGCTTCCACTCCTTCCTGCCAAACTCCTCCGCCAGCGCCTCCGGAGACAGCATCTTTGTGCCGTGGCTGGCCCTGGTTTGAAGAGATGAGGCATATGGTTCATCAGTGGTTCCCTTGAACACTTGCTCCTCCAGCATTGCTATTAATTCACCCTAATACTACTAATGGGTTTTTTTTTTTTTTTAAGAAAAAGGTTTTCAACTGGATAAATTCCTTACTTAAGATCCTATAAGGTATTTCTTTTTTTTATTTGTTATTTCTTAAATTTTATTTTTAAAATTTTTAGTGGAGTATAGTTGTTTTACAATGCTGTGTGAGTGCCTACTGTACTGCAAAGTGAATCAGCGGTACGTAAACATATATCCCCTCTTTTTTGAAAGAGATGTCTCTTGACAGCTCTTTTTCTTCCTCCATTTCACCCATCAACCAGCAAGTGATCAGGAGAAGTGCACTCTGAGGTCAATGCTGTGATAGGTGCCCCAGATGAATCTATAGACTACAACTTCTCTGGGAGAAATAGGACAAGTCTTGCCTAAGAAGTTGTCAATTAACTATGCAGGTAAGACTTGCCTAATGGAACAATGAGGGCCTAATGGAACAATGAGGAAACAACTGCAGGGACTCGGTGGGAAGCTGGCCTGCAGGGAGGAGAGGGTGCAACCGTGAGAGCATGAGCTGAGGCCTGCAGGAGGAGAGATGCGCCTGGTACCCAGGGCTGCGCAAGACGGGACTATGAAGATGAAGACGGGGTAGTAATATGTCACTCACGGACGTGACGTAGCTAAAAACACAATGGGAAACAGTAAGATGAATGTGGCAAAACCTGGAACAGGAAGACAAGAAAGTAGCTACTTTTTGTGCTCAAAATACTGCTTTTGCATCGGTTGGGCCTGGTTAAGAGAATCTTACCCTAGAGAAAAACAGTTAATATTTCACATAGTTTATTATGAGAAATTATAATGCTAGGGAGTATCATTCTTCTTTTTCTGTTGTTAGACTGTGGTAGCAAAGCAAAATGAAAAATATGGAAATGAAATAAGAAAGGCAAATGGAGGAAAATCACAGTCAGGATGCTTTTTACAGAGAGGTTAACATTTACATAATAAAAACTGTATGTAAAGGTGGAGGAATCCTGAGCAGGAAATATGATAATATGATCAGAAAAGGTATCTACTATGTTGTTTAAAAGTAGGCATCAAGGATATAAGTTTATAAATTCAGGAGGAGCTACAGGTTGGCCAAACTTGAATGGAGATGGTCAGGCCTTGGGGAAAGGGTGTTAGGAATGGGGACAGACAGACAGACATAACATAGAAAGAAGCAAAGTTGCGGAATGTGCCCTACTCTTATTAACACCCAAAGTGTTGGACTCACCTTCCCTGGTGGCTCAGATGGCAGAGAATCTGCCTGTGATGCAGGAGACCCAGGTTCAATCCTGGGTCAGGAAGATCCCCTGGAGAAGGGAATGGCAACCCACTCCAGTATTCTTGCCTGGAGAATTCCACGGACAGAGGAGCCTGGCGGGCTATAGTTCATGGGGTTGCAAAGAGTCGGACACAACTGAGCAACTAACACTAACTAACTAAGAAGAGGGAAGGAAAGGGAGTCAGAACTAAGCTCGGGGTGGGAGGAGGGGGGACACTGATGAAGGCTGGAGGAATCTAGAAGCACTTTCAGAAGCTGAGACACAATATGAGTTCTGCATGATGGGGGCAAATTTGGACAAGTGGAAGAAGAAAGAGAGGTGTGCCTAGACCACCAATTCTATCCCATGTCCATTCTTTCCTTCTTCCTTAATAAAGAGAGCTTCAATTTTACTCCAGGTTAACATGATAAAATTCCCAGGCTCTTTTGCAGTAGAGGTGGTCAAAAAGCAAGTTAACATTCTACTGTATTTCCTGTGCAAATATTTCTGATAAGCTAAATTTAAAGAATTAGACCTTTCAATTTAATGCTCCCAGATTTGTATTTAAATGGCTCAAACGATTCCTACAAGACCTGCAGGCACACAATCTCTCATCTGATTGACAACAGTAATAATCTTGTTTAATCCATACCTTAACAGTCCAATCCTACATGGTAATAAAATGTCCTGGAAAGAGTAAAGTTCTTGACACCACAACTAAATTCTATTACCTGAGCACGGTGCCGTTATCTGCAAGTTTAATGAAGTTCCCATCTTCCAGATCCAGTGCCAAGCCCTTGCAACTGAAACAGGAAAGTCTGGTTACCAATCAGCTCACAGCCTTATTAATACTTAACTCAAGAAATAATAACTTATATTTTCAAAAAGTCGTAATACTAAAAAAAGACTCTCCCACCCAGGTGAATAACATGTTAATCAAACAAGTAAGCTCTTGAATTCTAAAATTAAATATCCTCAGAGCAAGTACATGAGGAAAACTGCTATGTGGGCAAACCAAAGACAGCATATTTAGTGTCTAAACTCTTTTGAGCTCAGGAAAAAAAAACTCAGAACAAAAAATAAGCACCATTGTATGCCTCTGCTAAAATGTACAAATGTTTTTCATTAAATAAAACACACACAAACACACATTCGTATTTTACAACTTAAGATCTTAGCCACAATCTTTTCTGTACTCTTTAGACTCTGCCTCAATTTAGTCAGGCTAGGGGGGACTGGGATGGGGAATACATGTAAATCCATGGCTAATTCATTTCAATGTATAACAAAAACTACTGTAATGATGTAAAGTAATTAGCCTCCAACTAATAAAAAAAAATAAAAAATAAAAAAAATAAAAAAATAAAAAAAATAAATAAATTTAAAAAAAAAAAAAAAAGAACTAGCTCTCTGGGCTAGGCATATTATGGAAAACCACTAAAAGAAAGTCAAATACTAAGTTTTAGGTTCCTCACTGTAAAAGACTTATGGGATTTGGGAAGAAAAGTGGGTTCAGAGTCATTATTATGAGTAATAAAAACAAGAAGATATAATGGCCACCAAATACCAACAGAATGAAAAGAAAAGGACAGGGTACTTTACAAGCATTATTTACTTTGGTCCATAATAACGTTTCCATAGAAATTTCATATAGCAAAATGTTTCTGTTTCTTCCTTTTCAGAGAAAGGGATAAATCAAAAAGGACTAACCAAACACTGGAAGAATGCATAATAGAGGAACACTGTTGCTCTATAATTATTTCTGGATGTATTTTTCATGTGTTTCAGGACAACTATTAATTTTTAACTGAACAATTTAAAGTGGTTTAATAGGACTTTTGTTTGTTTTTATTGGTTAAGTGACGAAGAACGTCAAAGGAAACCTTGGGAAGTTGAGACTCCTAAGTCAGAAAGGGAGTAAGCTGTCAAGAGTCTCTGTTATAGGAATATCTAACCAAATTACACAAAAACAGATGTCCTAATTCAGACACTTATTAAAAACATGGAAATTCCCAGGTGGCACAATGGTAAAGAATCTGCCTGACAATGCAGGAGACACCAGAGATACAGGTTGGATCTCTGGGTCGGGAAGATCTCTTGGAGCAGGAAATGGCAACCTACTCCAGTTTTCCTGCCTGGAAAATTCCAGGACAGAAAAGTTTGACAGGCTATCGTCCACAGGGTTGAAAGGAGTTGGACAAAAATGAGTGCGCACACACACGTGCATTCAAAACATGTTGATTTCTACCTCTTTTTATACAGTTCTGTATAGGAAGGGCAATAAAAGAATTTTTTAATAAAAGATGTAAGTTTTAGAGACAGTTCTTAATCTCTGAAACTCTTAATAATGACAGACTTAACCCATGCAAAAATATCCAAATTAGTCACATTCGCTCTTAGCTTAATTTTCATACTTAACTAAGCAAGTCCAAAAATAGAAAGGACTTTAATTCATCAAATATAAAACTTTTAATACAGAAGGCATTCTGTCCTTTGCTCAACTTCACATTTCACGTTCTGTCTCCATGTAAGAGGAAGCATTAAAATTTTATCCACAAGAATTAAAAACCAGAGGGAATGTACAGACCTTTTAAAAAAGCTGCTTACCAGAAATCCCAATCCTCGGGAGTCACCATGAGCAATCCCTTGTCATACCCTTTCTCCTTGACCAGGAACTGAGCAAAGCTATTGTAAATGAGCTGTTAACAGAAAGGGAAAGAGATTAGATGTAAATTTCACTATTCCTTCTTAACTTCACAGGCCCGAAGGCCTAAAGGAATCGGTCATGAGACAGATGGGAAGGAATCTGTATTATCTGTTAATTGTGAAGCTCGGCAGGTTAACAATCCTTCTCAGCAATTTATGCACCCCTGTGAGCCCCAGGTAGCTGCTGGTTTTTTTACACTATCAATGTACAATTATACAACCAAGGGAAATTATTAACCTTACTCCTGGAGCCTAACGGGTTGGAGATCATTAAGACTGGACAAAGCTTTGTAAATTGATTTAACACTTCACCAGATGATAAACATATTGACCACTCTACATCCATCCTCTGTCCATCCTCTCCAGAAGGCCCCATGGCAGCTGATAATGCTACTTCATATACTTGAGCCCCACACAGTGGAGGCCACCCCACTGGCCCAGACGTTGGCACAATCTAAACCTAAGTCAGTGTGCACTTATAGAAAACCCCTGTCAAGAAAACCTAACATACACCAATCACAATCTGCCGTGTCAGCTTTAGCTCACTTACCTCTCCCTAGAAAATAGGACCCAGAGTCCCCATCAGGAAATTCCCAACCTCCTAGCCAATCAGACCCTGTTTCTGCGTTGCCTCTGTCTACAGTTTACAAAACACGTTCAAGTCCAGAATCTGGGGAAGAGTATTCCACTGCTTGTGGGGCCACCGCACTATCCCAATCCATGAATTATTTTCTCTAAATGAAGGACATAAAATTCACTACTACTTTTAGTTTTGCCACTTGACACGGGGAATCTCCCTTGTAGCTCAGCTGGTAAAGAATCTGCCTGCAATGCAGGAGACCCCGGTTCAATTCCTGGGTCAGGAAGTTCCATTGGAGAAGGGGTAGGCTACCCACTCCAGTATTCCTGGCTTCCCTGGTGGCTCAGCTGGTAAAGAATCTGCCCGCAATGCGGGAGACCTGGGTTCGATCCCTGGGTTGGGAAGATCCCCTGGAGAAGGGAAAGGCTACCCACTCCAGTATCCTGGCCTGGAGAATTCCATGGACTGTATAGTCCATGGGGTCACAAAGAGTTGGGCACGACTGAGCAACTTTTCCCTTCTTTCTTTCTTCTACAGGGGAATCTCAAAGAGAAATATATATGGGGACCAGGCAGGTAATCTACAGGAGGAATCACGGCGCCTTGATCAGACACAGGGACTCTCTCTTTTTATCCCCCGTAAGAAAAGCTGAGGGGAAAGAAAAAATAAACAAACCTCTGGAAGCAAGCATAAAAGTAAATGCTCTGCTGACTGTCGACAGATTTCATTCTCAACAACAAAATTCCAGGTTTTTTGAGACTGAACAGTGTCCAAGAGGATACACAGAGTATCCTGACCCTTCTCCAGATGTTAGCCCATGACAGGTTTAGCACTGGAATAGCACAAAGGAGAAGTGGGAATAGATACAGCAGGAGGAGTAGAAGGCCTCCCTGCGGGAGTGACGTTCACACTGATGCCTGCAGGACAGAGCAGTTATCTGGGTGAATCCGGGGGGAGAGGACCACACAAGTCCAGGGGACACACAGCTCAAGTTGGGGCTTGGGACTGTGAGTGTCAGGAGATGAGTACAGAGAAAGCAAAGGCTCCCTGTCAAATAGAGCTGTTTCCTGTCTTAAAGCTAATGAAAATGGCTATACACGTACCCCACACAATGTGACCCTGATCCAGGTCAGCTGTTCAGAGTTACATTAAGTCAACACTATGTATGAACAGTCCCCAACCCTGGAGGTGAGTTAGAACCACAGGTGATAGTTCTTAAAGCCACCCAGAAATTCCAAGCCTCCAGGACAGGGTGGGGCCCCTACCAAATTCCTGAAACTCTGAGACAATTGAAAATCACTGACTTCTATGTTATATGAATTTTCACTCATATGAATGATCAATCATAAAATGTACTGAGTCACTCAAAGGTACAAAGTATTATGGACAATAAAAAAGATACATGTCATGATCCTGCCTGCAAGAAACCAGTGCCCCAGGATTATCAGATGTAAATCCCATGTGTAATGTAAATCTTCAGATGCTTAGAGCAGCACAGGGCATACAAGTAAATTCAATTTAGGTACTGCTATTATCCTCAGTCATGTGCTGGTTAAAAAAAAAAAACAAACAGAAAAGCCCTGACTCATAAGCTTCGTTCATTGCCATGGTACCCCCTACCATGGCCCGTTTCAAGCTACCAATGGTTACTGCACACCATTAGACTTGCCTCTGGTCAAGCTAAGTTTTTTCAGCCTTGGACAATTGGAATTTCTCACCCTTTGGTAATATTGATCAAGATACAGATACGTGATTCCAATAAGGTCAGATTCCTTCCCAGGGCAAAGAGCCCTTTCCAGGAGGGCTGCCTATGGGGGTGCCCACAGCTGTGTTTGGAGGAGAAGGTTCTACAATAGGAGAGAATGGGGTCAATGTGTAAGGAGAAGTAGAGAAGAGCAGTGCTGAGAAACACCAGGAAGGTTGTGTCTTTGAAAGCCGTCTTCCAGTCCGAAGCCCTCGGCCCTTGAAGCTTTTCCTTAAATTATGTTGACTCACCCCAGAAGCCCTCATGGCACAGGGCCTCCACCACCCACCCTTCCTCTCCTGGCCTTAGCTGCCACTTACTTTCCCAACAGTCTCATCTGACTAATGATCATGCAGAATCGTCAGCAGTTGCAAACTGGTGCCCTGCGGGTCGTAGGCGGACCACAAATTATATCTGGTTCCCACTGAAGGATGCCAGATAAAATATGAAACTCCTAGGTCAATTGGATTTTCGGCCTGAAAAATTATTTCAGCAAATAATTTTTTAATATAAGCATATCCCATGAGATAGCTGGAACACACATACACTAAAAATGTTTCTGTTCTTTGAAACTCAAATTGAACCGGATGTCTTGTATTTTTCTTCGCTATATCTGGCAACCCCATAATTCTGCTGTTCTGAAAATGAGCTGGCACTGAAAAAAAATTGACAGACTTCTCACACAAGCTTCGATTTCTAACTTGTCTTCAGAGAATTAGATCTGGCAAGACTGAGCCTCTACGCCCCACGGCAAAGGCTGCATGTGCATCCTCCTGGCTGCCAGAGACCCCCACATTCCCAGTCGCACATTCAGGTTAACTGCTTGGCCCCGCACACTCCTGAGTCTGCAACTCCAGGACAACACAGGTGTCATCATTTCTAGGATGCTTTTCCTGAGCCCCTGGGGAGGTGACACATCCAGTTCCACATTTGTATAACACTCCACTTATTAAATGGCTTTCTAGGTGGCGAGAGTGGTAAAGAACCCATCTGCCACTGCAGGACGCAGAGACTCTGGTTCAATCCCTGCGTTGGGAAGATCCCTTGGAAGGAGGGCGTGGCAACCCACTCCAGTATTCTTGCCTGGAGAATTTCAAGGACAGAGGAGCCTGGTGGGCTATGGGTGGTCACTCAGTGAGCCACCATCAGCCACCACTGCCATCTCCAATATCTTCTCCTGCCATTCCCCACCTTCTGCTTGATACCCAGCAGATCCAGGTGCTGTTTTTCATCTCTTGGTCCTTGCCTTGGACATATTTCCTCTGCCTGAAATGCTCCTCTTTGCCTCCTCACCTGCCAATTGTCACTCCCGTGCTGAGACCCAGCTCAAGCATCACTCACTCCAAGGCCTCCCTTTTGGGCTTTGCAGCACACAGAAAGCCCGTGGGAGAGAGCAGAAACCTGCTGGCCAGCCCACCATGCTGGGTGACCCTGGACGAGCTACTTATCCTTTCTGGGACTGTGTCCTCATCTCTGAAGGAGGTTAATAACATCTACCTCATACGGCTGTTGTAAGCATCAAACCAGTCTGTATCAGCAGAAGCTTATTAGAATAGTGACTGTGAGTGCCATATTCAGTTACTGAAACACCTACTATTTATTCAATGGTTTCATGATTATTTCCTGAACTCCGCATGTGCAGAGTCAGCTTGGCACATAGAACACACAATAAAGTCACAGATACTGAGGTCAAGGGTCATGGCTCTAGGATCTAGGGAAAGGTTCCAACAAGTAAATAGGAAAAATTCAAGGCAGTGTGTAAGTGCTATGAGAAATTAAGGTTTTATGGAAAACTGGAGGTAGGATCAGGATAAGAAGGTAAAGTTTAGGGGGCCAGGTTACTTAATCTGAGACCTCCCAGATGAGGGGTCAGCGTGATGAAGAAAGGCAGAGGTAACAGCCAAGCATTAGCAAGGGCCAGGCAATGCTGCCGTCAGCACAGGGGACCAAAGCTCACCTTCCAACATCCTTACCCATGACAAGGCCACCTGAAGACCTGTGTGTTATCTCCGTACTCATAACTCTATTATGGTGCTCAGCACAAAGAAAGATTTCTGAGCCAAACAGGAAAGAAAATGCGCCAGATTACCGTTTTCAATCTTTAAATATCACTTATATTTGAAGCTTGTGGTAAAGAACTCTTGCTTTTGGGAAATTCTTGGATTCTGAAATTTTATGCTCACACATGCACAAAATTGACTTTTAAGACTATTTCCTTCGAAAGAAGATGGCTCGAGAGGAAATGCAAGAAAATGTTAATCAAGGGGAAGATATGAAAGGCAAAAGGAGGAAAATATGAATCAAAGACCTAGAGGAAGTAGTGGCCAGAGATCAAGAGGAAAAGTCTCCTTAACTCTCAACATGAGGAAGGAAACATCTGTACCGTGGGAAAGCAGGAACACACAACATTAGTAACAGTACACTTTTTTTTTTTTAAACCATCTGTACACAGAAAACAGGAGTAATTCATACACTGTTTTGACCTTTGTCGGGTACCTGAACTGCTGACTGGGGCACTGAACCTCATCTTCATGAGGAGCTGCCGTGGCTGATGTCTGCACCAGCTACTTATCGCTCTATCATAAGTGGTCAGGTTGGACAATGATTCCAGTGGTAACTACAAAAGCCACCACTTGGGTCGGACACAGCTCTCAGCATTATATATCCATTACCTTTTTAATCCTTGCAACAACCTTTACAGGTAAATCCAATTATTAGCCCAGTGTTAGAGATGAGGAGACTGAAAACTCGACACAGGTTAAGTAATAGGCCCAAGGTCACAGAGCTAGTGAGGGAGGAGCTAGTGCCTTAAGCTAGGCAGTCTGGCTGCAAAATCCTGGCTTTGACGACCATAGCTAGTTTTTTCTGTTTTGGATACTTAGATCTTTGACTTACCAAAAAAAAAAAAAAATTTGTTAATTTCCCAAAATCAGTATCCATGTGAAACTAAAGGAATGGAGGAGGGAGAACAATTCACTTAAGGGTACAGATATGGAATCACGCACTCCACTTCCTGCTCCTTCTCTAAGTGCAGGAAGGGTCCGGGCTGTTGTCAGGATTAAAACTTGCGTGGAGCATGCAGTAGGGCAATATTTAGTTCCTTCTCTTGGTAAAAGGCAAAATTAGGGCCAAGATCTTAATGACTTTCCGGTTAGTCTTCTTTCCAATACACCACACAATTTCCCCCAGACGGCAGCATCTAAAAACTGACAGGTGGTCGCATGGAAGTGCAAAAGAAAAAAAATGCAGCCAAAGACGAAGACAAAAGTCGCTAACCAGGTGGCTGTATCAGCGCTCTGCTGGTAGCCAGAATGATTTGCTGAGACGTTCCAAAACCGGGGATCTGCAAAGGACACCCCCAGTCTCCCTGGCCCCGCCCTTCCTCTGCCCCAGGAACCGCTTCCCCAACCCAGTCTTGCACAACGTGTCTTTCCTTCGCCCCTTTTCTTCCCTACGCATCTCTCAAACTTGGCTAAGGCTGGGCTAAAGAAGCCGGTACCCAGAGCAAAGGCGGAGACGGCGTGGGGAGGCGGGAGGTGGGGTATGCACGCTTCCCTCCGTCCAGCCTGGGGGCGGGAGGCCGAGTTGTGCGCAAAGGCGCGGCGGCTGCAGGGCCCCGGCGACGCCCGCTGCCGCCTAAGCCGGGAGGAAACTCGAGCCCAAGCCGCCATGGAGGCTGCACGCCGGGCGCCCGGCAGCCAGCGCCACTCACCCGGGCGCTCTCGGGCAGGTTGTAGCGACACAGAGTGTGGTCCAGGTCGAAGCCGACCACGTCGCAGGCGGCCAGGGAGAAGTGCTGAGCCATAGTTGCGCGCGGAGCTCCGGCGACTGCGTGGACGCCGGGAGGCGGCGGAGAGCACGCGGGCAGGACGCTGCGGGACTCCCGGGCGGACGCGGCGGGGCGGGGCGGGGCTCCGGACGCCGCACGGCGGCCCCGCGCGCTTCCCGCGCCCGCGAGCCCCGCCCCCGACCACGCTTCTCCCCGCCCCTCGCAGCCGGCCTTCCAGGCGCCCAGCCTTCGGGTGGTGCCCCTAGGCCGGCTCCTGCCGCATTGTCACCACTCCGATCCCCGCCCCGTGTCCAAAGGCGGGATGTGGCCAGCAGTGGAGTCAATGCTGCAGGAATCGGGGGCGTCGCTAAGTACCTGTTGGTGCATAGCCTTTGCTGCAAAATTAACTCGGGCTCCCCTGGCTTATCAAAACGCCAGGGAAACCGCGAGACTTAAGACTGACACTTGACTCTTGGGTACGAATTCACAGAAGATTTTGGAGAAAATGTTATCCTGCTAATACTCCTCTGTCCCAGGTAGCCTATAATTTGGAAGATTTTTTTATTTGCCCACGAGATCTCTAACCATGGATTGAATCAAAAATTGTACATCCCATAGTACATTCCTAAGTATATTGCTAAGCAAAATGGGGGACTTCAACATTTCACCCCCTGGAGCGTATTAGAAAGTAAATTTGTTAGAAACCATGACGGACCATTTTTGCAAAGTGATGATGACTAAGAAAACCAATATTCTTGTTATTTGATTATCTTTTATTGTAGTGAAGAATTTTTCCTATGAAAGGACTTTAGAAACTTCCTAAAACATGCTGCAGAAAAGAAAACTTTATGCAAAGAGGTTTTAAAATTTATACAACACACAGCGATTTGAATGACAATGTTCTCAATTCTCTCAAGGACTGTGTATAGCGAGTATCATTTTAGATGCACAGAAGAAAAGTTAATTCATTATGTACAGTGGATGCTCAGGGCATTTAATTCTGAGAACTCCTGGATATGAAGGGCTAGGACTTTGAGATTTTTAAAGTCGTTTACAAGAGGAAATACAAATCTTGACATTAAAAAGAGAATATAAATGTATTATCTCTGTACTGCTTCTGTTTTAAATTTAAAAGAAGTCTTTGCCCAAAGGGGGAAAAATCAATAGTCATGACATAATGAAAATATAATAGATTAAGAATTATACTTAACCCTTACAAATACTAATCCTTATGAGGCTAATAGACCAACTAAGTAATTAATTTAGTACAATAAATAGTTCAATCTGGTAGGACACTTATTGTACCCAGTGGACCTATTTGAATAAATTAATAACTTGTTCCATTATGACTTGTGAAAGTCCCAAACAAATTTGTCTGGACTAGGAACAGGAAGGAATCCTCAAGAAGATCGAGCTATTCACTGGTTAGAGCCCAACAGCCATGTCTTTAATGTCTGTGAATCAAAAAAGAAAAAGCTGTATTATTTCATCACTTGAGCCTGTTTCTTTTTCGTGAATCTGTTGGCCATAGAACTGACCTTAGCATTCTTATTTGGCCCCTGCAATAGAGTGTGTGCCAAGGTCACACTACAGGTAGACTACATTGAAGGCCACAAGTCTCCTTGGGGGATATTTTGTTTTGCTGTGGGGCTAGACATTTCAGGGACTTCTCTTAGTAATATAAATGTACATATGCACTCATTGCTACAAGGAAGAGTACGCAAGGATTGGTTTTTCATGGCCTAAGTGGTCATGATCCTGGGACCGGAGCTGGTCCTAAGATCTGGACATGCTTATCAACGGTTATATCTACTTGCTGAGAAACAACTCTTACATGTCTTATATTCCTCAAGGCCTTGCCTACAACGTTTACATTTTGTAGGAGGGTTTAGAAAATAACCTGATCCCATCATCCTGAAAGAGGTGTCACTCATCATGACTTTCCATTCACCTTTCTTGGCCATTATCTTAAATCTCAGTCTAACTTCTGTAAGAACCTGTGGGATGGTCTCCCTCTTTTCCTTCACTCCTTACATAACCTTGAACTTAAATACAGATATTTACTTCATTTCATAGGCTTATTTTCAAAGGCAGATATTGTCTTTCTTTCTGTACATTAAACTTTAATCAAATATAGTGGCATGCACACCTCTTCTATTGTCAACCAGAAGTTCAGTGTTCTACTCAGACTCCAATTAATTTCTGTTTCTTTGGGTGGTATGTTAAATATGTCAGTATTAGGGACTGGATTATGTCCCCTCAAAGTTCATATGTTGAAGCCCTAAGCCCCAGTGTGACTACATTTGGGTATAGAAATTTAAGGAGGTAAGTTAAATAAGAGTGGGGACCTAATTCAATATGGCTTGTGTGATTATAAGGAGAGGAAAAACACAAGGGATGCACATGCATAGAGGAAAGGCCACGTGAGCACACCTGGAGAAGGTTCAACCTGCTAGCAAGAGGAGAGGTTTCACCAGAAACCAGCCCTACCTGCACGTTCATCTTGGACTTTTAGCTACCAGAACCATGAGAAAACAATTTCCTGTTATTTAAACCACTCGGTCTGTGGCCTTCTGTTAAGGCAGTCTCAGAAGACTGACGTATAGATATTGTTTTGTCAAATGTAGCAAATAATGTTACTATATATTGTCTGAAAGATCTTTGGGAAAAGTGTTAGTTGCTCTGGACTGTAGCTCGCCAGGATCCTCTGTCCATGGAATTCTCCAGGCAAGAATACTTCCAGTATTCTTGGGAAGGGTTACCATTCCCTTCTCCAGGGGATCTTCACGACCCAGGATTGAGTCTGCATTGCAGGCAGATTCTTTAACCTGGGAGCCACTGGAAAGTGAAAGTCGCTCAGTCATGTCTGACTCTTTGCCACTCCATGGACTACTAGAGTGGGTGGCCGTTCCCTTCTCCAGGGGATCTTCCCAACTCGGGCATCAAACTCAGGTCTCTCGCATTGTGGGCGAATTCTTTACCAGCTGAGCTACCAGGGAAGCCTTAAATGATGTGAACTTTGCTCAAGTTATTTGTTAGTTTTTAAAATTTTGATACTTCTATTTGTATGTAACGTCGATACCATGCTGTGGAGTTTTACGTTTTTTTTTTTTTTTTTTTTACTGTTCCATGTATAAATACATATACACTTTTTCTTATAATTAGGAAGTTATAAAATAATTTTGAAATGCTCAGAAATAGGTAAATAGGTTATGATTTTTATTGATCATTTTCTTTTTTTTTTCCATTTATTTTTATTAGTTGGAGGCTAATTACTTTACAACATTGCAGTGGTTTTTGTCATACATTGACATGAATTAGCCATGGATTTACATGTATTCCCCATCCCAGTCCCCCCTCCCACCTCCCTCTCCACCCCATATTGATCATTTTCTATGTTTGAATATTATCATTATAACTGACCTATGTTTTAATAATGAAAATACTATAATTTAGGAACTTTAACCTTAGGTATGCCTTTTACTTAATTTGTTACTACCTAGGTAATAACTTTGTGATCAGCTAGCTTAAATTTTAAACACTAAAATAGCACATTAAGTGATATTTTGTGGATTTATAATACTGTATTTTAACATATAAATTGTACATATTTACCAGGCTTATTAAGGGGAGGGAGGGAAATAGTCTGTTTAATTTTTCATTAGTTTAAAATGTGCTTTTTTAAATACTCCAAAATAAACATTATAATATTTAACCTTTTATGTAATCTAAGCCAATCTACACATCTTCTCTGGATCATATAATTTGTTTAAAGGGAATAATAAATATTATTTAGTAATTTAAAATGTACAAATGCCTAAAAATTAATCTCTCTAAGTCATTTAGTGAAATAGAACCAAAAGCTGGTTTATAATACTGGGCTGTGGCCTTAAGATGGCAGTAGTTCTGCATTAGGAATATTTTTCATTTGATTTCTTTAATTTAACAATCCTCAAATTTAAATACATTATTTTCTACTCTCCATTTCTCCTCTTGCCACAAGAAGAAAGGCCTACTTAGAAATTTTACTGTAGGTTTTTTGTGTGTATATTTATTTTTGATGGTGTAGGGGGAGAATGTGATGGAATGAAGCCCTTTGGTAAGAAACTGCTTATTAAGATGTGTGTGAATTAAAAAACCAAAATGTTTACAATGCGAAATGAGTGCCTCTTGGAGAGAAAACTAAAATACTAACTAGCAAAACTGTGACTCAAAAAGATCTCAAATGATGTAGCAGTGGGTTGAAATTTAATTAGGACAAATGTTAATTTTGGGGTTAGGGTCAAGTAATCAACTTTATCAGTCTGTTCTGGAGCATCTCGACTGATCAGATGTTGTCAGAAATAAAATATGGATAAACTCAAGGTGAACTCAGCCAGCTCTGATTTGAATTCAGTTCCTCTTTAATTGACTGTCACTTCATAATACTCCCCTTTGCCTTGGCTGTCCGAGGTATGAAGGTTCTAAATTGCAGAAGGCCTACCATGTTGTCAAGGAGCCTGGGAAGAGACTTTAGGTCGTTGATTACTGGCATCCATATAACTGCTTTTTCTCAGCTAGACCATCCCTATCAGTCTTTGGGTGCCTTTGGCCACACTGGCCACACAGTCAGCATCCATCCATGCTGCCTAAATTCTGAAACACCTCTAGTTACAGTGTCATCAGGAAAATGGTTAGTTTGACCCCAACCATGAAATCATCCGTCACTCAGCCAACCTCTGCTCCTCTCTTGAGCAGTTCAAGGAAACCTTCACAGGAGACTTTCAGCTTTGGAGCCACAGAAAAGGAAGGTACGTGTTACGGTGAGGGAAGGCCGGGTGGCTACCTCAGACCCTCTTTCTTCCTAGCTGTGACCTCACCCACTGTTCCTATTCTAGTGATGGCCCCATGTTGTCATAGGACATTCTGCAAAGCTTTTGAAAAGAGAACAAGGATTCCATTCTCTCTGCATTTGGATCCTCAAGCTCATGTGGAAGGTTCTTTTGTTTCCCATACAGGGGATTTAACCTTGTAATGGGATAGAATGTAGGGTCCTTTTCTCAGAGACCCACACAAGTGACTCACTCTGATGCTCTCCATCCTGTTTCCCTCAGAACTCACATTGTCAGATAAGATACAGAATGTCATTCAAGTACTGCTGCTGCTGCTGCTGAGTCACTTCAGTGGTGTCCGACTATGTGCGACCCCCATAGACGGCAGGCTCCGCCATCCCTGGGATTCTCCAGGCAAGAACACTGGAGTGGGTTGCCATTTCCTTCTCCAATGCATGAAACTGAAAAGTGAAAGTGAAGTCGCTCAGTCGTGTCCAACTCTTCGAGACCCCATGGACTGCAGCCCACCAGGCTCCTCTGCCCTTGGGATTTTCCAGGCAAGAGTACTGGAGTGGGTTGCCATTGCCTTCTCCGTCTTTCAAGTACAGAGGTGAGTAAAAGTTTTGAGTCTTCCAAGGCATCCAAATATGAACATATCTCAGAAACCCCTTACAAAGAGTGATCCAGTCAATGTGGAGGCATGACTCAGGCATGAATCAAGAGCTTCTTTGTCTCCAGACCTCTTAAGCAGGATGTTTATTTTCATGATTTAAATGACTGAATGCATCTTATCTGTGTATTTTCATCTTTGACCCTTTATCCCTGTCTAATCATGCATTTTTTACAATATACAAAGTGTTTCATTAAATGGATAACAATACCTCTCATAATTTAATATTGCCTCAGTTTATTTGATTTTATTTTTTTGCCCCAGTTTCTTTATCTGTAGAATCAGATATTTGAAATTAAAAAAAATACTAGTATCTAGTTATTATTTTAACAACAACATTCAAAATTGATTATTTTATTGCTTGTCCATCCTTCTCTACCATTGTTTTTTTCATAAATGCCTCTTAACAAAAATATTCACACCAACCCTTTTTTTCTCTTTCTTTTTTATTTTTTAAACTATGAAAGTATGATAACACATTTATAGGAGACTTGGAAAATACAGAACAAAGTTACATATAGTCCCACTATATATTACAATTATTTTTTAAGTAGATAAATTAAGATTTTTAGTTGGAGTTTCAATATCAAACTCTCAAAAATTAATAGAATGAATATACAGAAAAGTAGAAGGATATAGTAGACCTGAAAAGCACCATGAACAATTCAACATAATTAAGATTTATACAATTTTCACACAACAGTAGGATACAAATTCTATTCAAGTTCCCATAGACTATAAACTAGGAGACACTGGAACATATCCAGGGACATAAAACAAGGTGTAAAAATTTCATGGTCTAAAGGTATTGAAATCATGCAGCATCTGCTTTCTTATTATCCACACTAACCCATTTGAAAAGCAATGTGCAAATGTCAAGAATCTTAGAGATGGTTTATATGTGTTAACATCTTTAATCCAATTCTAGACATCTGTCCTAAGATTTCTATCCCAGAAAAACCTCAGGTAACAGGGTGATTGGGTAATGGTAGTGACATTTCCATAATCTGCCCAACTCCTGTGTTTCAGCTAAACATTCCAATCACCATTCTTCTAAAATGGATTTTTGAAAAACAAAACAAAAGAAGGCAGAGAGAGTAAAAATAAAAGGAATGCTAAACATTTGGGAGCAATAGAAATATTAAATTATGAGAGGTATTGTTATCAATTCAATGAAACACTTTTACATCTAAAAATGCATGATTAGATGGAGATAAATCATCAAATATGGTAGATTTAAACACAAGTATAATGATAATTTTTTTAAATTAGAGTCTCATTGCTTTACAATGTTGTTAGTTTCTGCTCTACAACAAAGTGAATCAGCTATATGTATACATGTATCTCCTCCCTCTTGAGCCTCCCTCCCACTCCCCCCAATGATAATTATATTAAATGTAAATTATCTAAAGACTCCAATTAAAAGTTGTTAGTTTTGTTCAAAAAGCAAGATCCAAGTATGCCATATAAAGAAACCAACTTTACACATGAAGCTATTATAACATTTGAAAAAATTGGAGGTATACCAGAGGTATCTGCCATCATGGAAAAACTTTAGTAGAGTGATCCATTTTATTAATTTTCTCTAACATAGTTCTATTAATTTGACTTATCAGAAGCAAAAATAAAAGATATAAATGAAGAAGGACTCTTGCTTAGATTTCTAAATTTCTGGATCATAAAGCAAAATCAGATTAGTCATCAAAAGACTTGTTAGGAAGCAAAAAGGAAATCATGTATTATCTCTCTGATCTTTGTTTTTGAGTTGCTTTTAACCTCCTTTCTCTGTTCTTCACACCTACCTGCCCAGAACTGGTATTGGGATTTGTGGAAACACAAACACATCTTATTGGCCAAGGTGGGTTTCCAGACCACACCTGTCCACGGTTCCCACTCACAAGTGGCTTACAGTCCTTTAAAAACATGGCCAGGCAGGTCAGGCTCAGAGATGAGGAAAACAATGAGCAATTCTCTGGTCTTCTGATGGTTGCTGCTTCTTAACCCTTTCACCATTTTTGTTAGTGTAAAGAAAAGCTCTTGTCATTTCGACCATATTAGCTAGTTTTGCCTCATAATAGGAGCACTAGTTAGAAATGAAATTGAGTAATAGGAAATCCTCCCACTTGTGTAAGGCACACATTACCCACTACTAAAGACACTGAATATTTTTCCTTCAGGGTTGTTTCATTATTGACTGTTTTTCTGTCAGACTTCTCTACCAGCTCTAAGTTTTTTCAGACTGGGAACTGTGTCTTGTTCATCTTTATGTGTCTTAGTCTGTAGCACACAGCCTGGCGCATAATGCCCACTGAATGAATGAATTTCCCTTTCCTAATTTCCATCTTCATCCAGGCCCACTGAATGAATGAATTTCCCTTTCCTAATTTCCATCTTCATCCAGGCCCACTGAATGAGTGAATTTCCCTTTCCTAATTTCCATCTTCATCCAGGCCCACTGAATGAATGAATTTCCCTTTCCTAATTTCCATCTTCATCCATTGTGAATTTTTGAATGGGTGCAAGGAAGCTTTTACTTGGAAGGCAGGAGGCACTGTATTTCACTGACACTCTAAATCCCTGTTCTCAGTAATCAATAAATCAGGATTCACATTTCACAGATTTATAATAAAGATTTTAATCTCTTGGAGCCAGTTTCAAGCAGGGTTCTGACAACCATTAATTTTTAGTCCTGTCAAATACTAGTATAAGTGTATCAGGCACAAATTTTTTATTTGACCTTCTATAGACTCTTCACTCTGCGCACCAAGAGCTCTGATGTAGGCTGTATAAATTATCATGGGGTAAAAATAGCCTACGCCAACATTTTGAGAACCTAAGAATTAACTTCCCCAGTCACACTTACTTTTTAACAGTACATCCATGTAGAAAAATACTCACTTTAGAAACTTTGGTTTATATATTTAATGGTAAAGTTCACAGAATTTTTCTAGTTTCTATAATAGATTCTGCCTATATTGAGATAATACTCCCCATTAAACTCTTCATTAGGACTGTTGACCCTTGGAACATAGTATTTTTTATATACTATAATTTATTCTTATTCTTCAAGCTATATTTTTAAAATGTCATTTGGATATGCAAACAGTTCTTAATGAGAATGGTTGAATAAATTCTGTTTTTGGCTTGCAGTGGAAGTGTCAATATATGCATAATTTATTGTTATTAATTTCTTCTGGAAATTAGCCAAGTAGGTGTTATAAACAACATGTCTATTTTTTCCTTTTTTCTTTTTTTCACCCACAAATATGACAGAACTCCAAGCAGGGTGCAAAGTGCTACAGAGTCTCTGGGTACACACATGACCTCTGTCCTTCCTCTTGCTCTCTGTGATGTGTGGGTGTGAACACACTCACACAAGGCACTTGCATGTGGGTGGAAAGGGCTTGTCAGTGAGTGGAGAAATAGCAAACATTGAGCTTGAGCTGTGAGGACTGAAATACCTGACACAAACCCTAGAACTGTAAAAATTCCATAACCAACATTTGCATTTAGGTGTCTGTGTGTCCATCCCAAATTCTTCTGAATCTTCCTCTATCCAATAACTGGACTCCAGCCTGGCTAGACTCATTTTTCCAGATCGGTCAAGGGGCATTAACAGCAGAACAAGGCTGTCCGCATGGGAGTGTTCTATTGTTATTGATTTTGTGAATAAACAAAAATACTAACAAACAAGTTAAACACCTCTGTCTAACAAATCCTGGCATGTCATGTTCATACCTGCTGGAAGATACTGAGGGTATCCAGAAGATGTGACACTCTATTCCTGGATCAAAAAACCATTTCCTCCAGTTTTTTATTTTCCAAGGTACATTGTCATGTAAGACACATTAGTGTTCAGCTTTGTGTAACTGCTCTAAGAGCATGCGTTGATCTGGCAGGGCCAGAAAAAAGGAAGGAATCTGGTCACAGGCAGGATTTGCGTTGTGATCGATGAAGCAAAGGTGATTTTCCATCTTCTCTGAAAGAAAGAAGCATTGGCTTTCTCCACGTACAGTCCCTGGAATATAGGAAGTGGTCAAAAATGTTTGTTCAATGAGTAAGGGAATGTGTAAATAAATACAATAAGCAGGAAAGAAGTTAAGGGGGTAATCACGATTTAAACCAGAGGAGCTGCTGCTGCTGCTAAGTCACTTCAGTCGTGTCCGACTCTGTGCGACCCCATAGACAGCAGCCCACCAGGCTCCCCAGTCCCTGGGATTCTCCAGGAGAGGAGACCATAAATGTACTAAAATATCATACTGAAATAGCTCTGTGAACCTACCTGTAAGGATCAAGTTAGAAATTTGAATGAGGTAAGAGGTGAGAAAAAAAGAGTTGTTATTAGTTTTCTAATTCTAAAACTTGGATTTAAATAATCACAAGAAGATACATAATATTATTAACCATGAGGACTTCAGTTCAGTTCAGTCAGTCACTCAGTCATGTCCAACTCTTTGCGATCCCATGGACTGCAGCACGCCAGGCTTCCCTGTCCATCACCAACTCCTAGAGCTTGCTCAAACTCATGTCCATTGAGCCAGTGATGCCATCCAACCATCTCATTCTCTATTGTCCCCTTCTCCTCCTGCCTTCAATCTTTCCCAGCATCAGGGTCATTTTTCAAATGAGTCAGTTCTTTGCATCAGGTGACCAAAGTATTGGAGTTTCAGCTTCAACATCAGTTCTTCCAATGAATATTCAGGACTGATTTCCTTTAGGATGGACTGGTTGGATCTCCTTGCAGTCCAAGAGACCCTCAAGAGTCTTCTCCAACACCACAGTTCAAAAGCATCGATTTTTCAGTTCTCAGCTTTCTTTATAGTCCAACTCTCACATCCATACATGACTACTGGAAAGACCATAGCTTTGACTATACGGACCTTTGTTGGCAAAGTGATGTCTCTGCTTTTTAATATGCTGTCTAGTTTGGTCATAGCTTTTCTTCCAAGGAGCAAGTGTCTTTTAATTTCATGGCTGCAGTCACCATCTGCAGTGATTTTGGAGCCCAAGAAAATAAAGTCTGTCACTGTTTCCATTGTTTCCCCATCTATTTGTCATGAAGTGATGGGACCAGATGCCATGATCTTCGTTTTTTGAATGTTGAGTTTTAAGCCAACTTTTTCACTGTCCTCTTTCACTTTCATCAAGAGGCTAGGTTTTGTTTGTGCCCACCAAGAGTCTGTTTCCCCAGTCCTGTGTAAGTTCTGAGGGCTGTATGGTGGGGTTAACGGCAACCTCCTCCAAGAAGACTTATGCCACACCGAGGTCTGCTGTATCCAGAGTCCCTGCCCTTCTGGCAGGCCACTGCTGACCCATACCTCCGCAAGAGATACTCAAACACTCAACGGCAGGTCTGGCTCAGTCTCTGTGGGGTCTCTGGGTCTTATTGAGGGCTTACTTTGTGTCAAAAATTTTTATAAGCATTTTACAGCTATCAGCTCATGTAATCTTCACAGTGATCCTGTGGTGTAGATACTATAATTATCCTCATTTTTATAGATCAGGAACTGGCAATAACAAGATATAAAAAAACCCAAACTTGTCCATAATCACATAGATGGTAAGTAGTTATAGAAGAGACAAAACGTGGTGACCTAGCAGTCTGTTTCATCTATTTTATCCACAAGTGGACAAACAAATGCATGATGATATAAAAGCCAGATTTTCTCCCCCAAGGGGAGAGAGAATCCAACAAGCAAGTGGAAGAAGAGAAACTGAGGGAACTTGGGGAGAGCTGAGAACCCCACGGGCGACTGAAATGAGTCTGATCTCTGCTCCTCCTCTTCTAGCTGAGCATTCACAACGGAAAGGATGGTGGGGGCCCCCAGTGCAGGGAGTATGCTTTGCTTTCCAGGTTGTAACCAGAGAAGACCTCACCTAGCAAGGCATGACCGGAGGAGGAGCCAAGACAGATAAATCAGGACAACCACTCCGATTCTCTTGTGTCCTTGGAGAACAGTAGTAAGTTTCCTATGTCCCTGAATAGGGCTCTGATGTAAGGCAGTTGAGAGCCAAAGATGAGAAGAAGCCTTAGGATGAGACAAGGGGAGTTAGATCTCTCCAGTCTGACTCTTACGGCAAGGAAAGAATCAAGGCAAGTTTTCAAAATGGATCTTCATGTCTACTGATGGCGCCATAGAAATTTGATTACTATATGTGAACTTTTGCTATTTATGAACATTTGACCATAATGTAATTTTTAAAAACTATTTTAAAAATAAGCTTAACATTTTTGCTCAAATTTACTTTTGTCCCATGTATATCTGATGACCTGCAGAAGTAAAACAACTGGTTTAATTCATTTTGTCACATAAAATAAAGAAGTACCAGTATATTTCATTACCTAGAGGTAAGGTCATCATCAGCTATATGGGTTAGACTGGGACCTCCTCATTTTAACATAGAAAGTCTTTTGTATCAGGAGATCCTCAGTCTTTGGTAAACCAGGGTAGTTAGCACCTGCACACAAATCGTATTTCGCTAACATTAAGGGAATTCAGATGTCAGTCCAAGTATGACTGGTTTTAAGCTCTGCAGAATGTACTGATGTTCCATCTTAAGCTCTAAGTAGCCTCTCCTCATTCAGACTCATTGAGGACTTCTTGAGTCTTCAGCAGGTCTCTGAATTGTGGGTTTGAAATTTTTCTTAATATTTTCTAGGAAGATGCAAAATATCTAAGTCTGTGAAACAGCAGGAGCTAGGTGATAAAGAAGCATCTGTGATAGCTTCACAGACCATGCAGGGGTAACATAGGAGCAGGTGCTTTTGATTTTTGTGTCTCTGGAGATTAGGAGTCAGGACAGGACAAGAAATTCTCTGACAGCCTCTTTTGCCCTAGCAGCTGCCAGGAGCCAGGATTTTGGACTTTGTTGTCAGCTCTCTTATTAATTCCCTCAGCAGTCCTTGGCATCATAGCCAAACATCATTTTAAGCTCTCAGTCTGTCAACTCTGGGTAATTCTTAGCTATCTCACAGTGTTGTTGTGGGAATTGATTAATATTTATGAACACATTTAAATGGAGAAGTGCAGTATAAATATTATTGAATGAATTGAAAAATTGTTTCCTACATAATATTATGCATAAAGGAAAATAAGCCATAGAGTGTAGTGTCTTCTTGGAAGAGTTTTAAAATAATGATCAGTTATCTGCCATTTCCCCTTTCATCTTTAATAAGTTTAGTGTTTTGTTATTTAATGTTTCCAACAATGATTTTTGCTAAATTTATTTGTTTTTATTGTTATTGTATTGACGCATTTTGTTTCCTGTTAAGTTCAATTCATCTCTTTATTTCCAGTTAAGGTTTTATAAATCACTGACCATGGTTTTTCTTCCATTGAAATTTATCTAGTCTAAAAGGGACATTTGTCATTACTTAAGAGTAACTATTTAAACTCATTGCTTAAGAGAATAGATATTTCTCTAGTCAGGATTATTGCCTCAGATTTCTGTTACATAAATTCTTGCCCCCTTCTTACATTTTTCTGGATAAAATTAAAAATACATTTACCTGGAAGAAAATGGGATTTTCAGCATAATAAAATTCTACTTAAGTTTTTGGTTAAGCTTATGAATTATGTAAAATAGGGAAGTAAGACCTTTTAACAAAACACAATAACAATTTTCAAAATATTCATAACGGTAGTATTTTACAAATGGCAAAAAATACAATCAATGTTAAAAGACAGTCCATTTCAGAAAGATTATTTTAAGAAAATGCTGCCTCATATGTTGTGACATCAAGGAGTGCTGCCTGCTGTTGTTTTAACAATTCAACACATAACTGCTTAACTTCTGTATCATGTCTAAGACCAAAATTATTATTGTAAATATTTCTTTCCTTTCTCATAGCTTCAACATACGTAACTCTTGCCAGCCATAGCTGCTATTTAGTTAAGACCCTGACAATGCTGTCTCCCATCACCAAATGCTGTGTCACCTAAGGATGGCAGGCATTTCAGACTGAGTGTCTTGGAGCATCAATACCTTAGTAGAGTCAATGCTGATGCAGGGCCTGGTTCTCAATAATATATATTTCGAAACTTTAAAAAAATCAATTTACTCCAAATGATTGAATTTATAAAATATATCCTAGTTAGCCATATTCCCGGGAGAATGACTTATGAAACACACATCAAAATTTTAACTCCAAATTAAAGGTATACTTGCTGAAACTAGTAAGGTACATGCAGGAGCCCCACACAAAGAAAACTGCTTACTGAACACAGAATCTAGAAAAGTAAATTGTTACTTAGAAGATGAGACTTCACTCTAATATATTCTAGAATGGGAGCCTTTCTCATTCTTACCAAAATTCTGTAATTATAACTGATAACCAAAAGTAGAGTACATACAGCAGAGACACATTAAAGTATTCTTTATGTTTACTCCTTTCAATTCTTCTTGTCAGTAACATACCCGGAAAATCCTTCATAATTATCTAACAAATTTCCTCATGACAAACGTATTACGTTTATTGGAATCTATTTCAAAGGGCTACTTCCTTTTTCAGGGAGCACCCTAAGTCTTTTGCTGAGATTTGAGAATCACTCTAATCTTACCAGAGGTTTATTTGATGTTCTTCTAAATGTCTCCCACTGCCCAACTCTCTGGTAGTTTCCACAGAGGTCTAACTTTATCTGCATTATCAGTCAGTTAGGGTTAGGTTAAAGTCTGCAAGAAACAATACTTAAAATCTCTGAGGCTTAAAACAACCAAGGTTATGCCTCCTTTAGGTTGTATGTATCTGCCTGGTAAGTGAGGTTGCTTCCCATGTTTTGCTTAGTCAGGGATGTAGGCTAATAATCACCTTTTGTCTGGAACACTGTTGTCATGGTAGGGAAGGAAATGCAGTTAATTGCACTCTTCCTCTTACAGGCTTCTCCTTGGAAGTGATACATACTAGTTCTAATAACGTTTCATTGGTCAAAGCAAGTCATATGGTCATGCTTACCTTCAACGGGATCAGTTCAGTTCAGTTCAGTCAACGGGATAGGAAAGAACAATTCCACTATGTACTTGGAAGAGGAAAACTAGAAATATCTTATAACAGCAATAATAAATACCACATCTAGTTATTTTGATTAATATTTTCATTTTTAAGGAGCAGTGTTTTCTGATCTAGTTCTCAAATGAAAGGCTCACTCAACAAATATTCATTTGAGTGTCAACTTTTTCAATCTATTTTGCCAAATGCTATGAATGATACAAAGATGCAAGAAGTATGGATCTAAGGACTTGTGTATAATGGAGTACAACAGTATTTTTATAGAGCTTGGTACTTCTGCTTCATAGTCCTTAGCAAGCAGTGATTATTTCTGCAACTATTTGTGTCGTGTTGTCTCCTACCCCCGTTTATATATTCTATATATAGGTTATGGGCTGTATCTCTTTTCATGTCTATTAATATAACCTCAAGAGCAAGCACCATGCCTAATACCTAGTAGATGATGTTCAGTGATAATCTACTGAATACACTATAAAAGAAAAAAACTCATGAGGAAGTCAAAGAGAGAGACATTACCTCCAAACAAATATATACCTTATTTAGACTTGTATCTCCCTTTGTATTGACAGTATTTATCTGATCAGTATATTGGTTTGCAATAACGTCGCTTGCGTGTGTGCTAAGTCACTTCAGTCATGTCTGACTCTTTGCGACCCCGTGGACTGTAGCCTGCCAGGCTCCTCATCCAAGGGATTCTCTAGGCAAGAATACTGGAGTGAGTAGCCATTCCTTCTTCCAAGGGATCTTCCTGACCCAGGGACTGAACCTGTGTCTCTTTACGTCTCTTGCATTGGCAGGTGGGTTCTTTACCACTAGCGCCACCTGGGAAGCCCAATAATGTCCTAACACAGGAAAAACAATGCTTGTTTGACTTATTTTGTATCCCCAAGCACTAACCCAGTGCCTGACACATGATAGGGGCTCAGTAATCTTCGTTGACTCAGAGAAGCAAAGGAGATAAGCCCTGAGGACGACTGAAGTAAATAACTGTCAATAGATAAGCCACTGTTATACAGCAGTCACTAGAGTGTGCTTTCTTCAGTCAGTTAGTAATATATGGTTTAATTTTCTAAAGCATAAGTGTTACACACAGTTGCTTCTGATAGGCTAATAGATGGGTGTTTCGGTAATTGAACAAAATTCCAATTGCATTGGACACAACGGGGCAGTGGAGCTTTAACAGATGACTTCTAGTGTCTGGAGACCTTCCCTCGCTGGATGACAGAGTAAAGAGTGACAAGAGGGAGGTCTGTCGCAGTCTATACAGTTGGGGCTAGGTTTGTAGCATGGGTTTGTGTCTCAGTTCATATGTACTATTTTAAGTTTTGGTATTCTGAATTTCTCTTAACTGGGGAGATGTAAAAATGTATACAAAGGAGCCTGGTGGGCTACAGTCCATGGAGTTGCAAACAACAACAAAAATGTGTACAATCAACCGTAGTATAATGAATACTTTTTTCCAAAGATGAATATAGCACACAGATTATAGGTCCTTCAGGTTAACATGAAGCAAATGCATGTATCTCTCTGCACATGAGGGTCCAGATGTGACTTGTAGTTTAACTTCAACTGAGGAAATGCAAACTACCTTCTAATAGGCTTTTATTATATGCTGAATATATTTTCTTTGATAATTCTCCAAGGAACATAAATACTGAGACTTGGTTACATTTCCAAGATGATCAACCACCTTGCAAGGTACAGGACAGCAATTACACCAAGTAGAAGTCTGTAAATCATTGTGCCATATGCACCTCTACATATTATATGGTTTAACAAGAGATTTTCAACATAAATGTTGCTAAAACATCATTAATATGAGCTTAGTTATTAAAATGCCAGGAGTTTGAAAAAAAAATCTAACCATCATAAAGAGTCTTTTGTTATTTTTGAAAATTTATTAGAGGTATTTATCTGAAGTCAACCCAAATATTTCCTTAATCTTGACTTTCAATAGTAGGAATTTATGAAAATAATAGGATTTGTTTTTCTTTTAAATCAAGGAACAAAGGAAAAGAAATGCTTAAAATTGAGACAATTAGGTAATAACCACCTATGTAAGCAGTGTAAATCTAAATGCGGTTACTTAGGAATAGTTCAATATCAAAATAAAGAATGCCAAATATACTACTTATTTATTGAGATACAGAAAAAGGACTGGCAGAACAGGAAATTCTTGAAGCTCTGCCCAATTACTTGGCATGGACATCGGAAAATTCTAAATCTGGGAAGTTTAGTGTATTTAATAATATTTTCTTTGTGTTTATATAAAATCATGTATGTATAAGTAAGAACCAGTGCATTTGTTATTGTTGATAATGAATAACAGAAATAAACCTAATGTAATCTCTTTTAATTGGAGAATGCCTGTTGGACATATGGCAATATTCCTTTCACCCTTTGGGTTAGGATTTTGTGAAAAAATTTTTGCAAGTACTAAGAATACTAAAGAAAAGTACTATTGGGACTTATCGTATCATAAATGAGGCATTTTAAGAAAGGGAAGCCTAGGTTCAGGTTAGATGATTCATGGACACCTTAATTGTTGGTGGTGTTGTTCAGTCACTAAGCTGTGTCTGACTCTTTGCAACCCCATGGACTATAGCCCACCAAGCCCCTCTGTCCATGGATTTCCTAGGTAAGAATACTGGAGTGGGTTGCCATCTCCTTCTTGAGGAAATCTTCCAGACCCAAGGATCAAACCCATGTCTCCTGCTTGGCAGGTGGATTCTTTACTGCTGAGCCACCTGGGAAGTCCAGACACCATAATTAGAAGGATACAAAATAGGTTGTCCAGACTGAAAATCAGGAGACTGGAGCCCTATCCTGAAGCTAACATAACCTGGTTCTGGGATCTTGAATAGGGCCATATCAAAATTATCCTTGGTCCTCTTCATCTTCTGTTTCTTGATTCCTCTTCCCCCAGCTATGACACCAAAGATTGTATGGAATCCTCTTTTGACTGAACTTCTTGAAGCAGAATTCTATGTGGTGGAGAGGAAGGAACCTCCAGGGCAGGAATGCTGGATATTCCTGACTTTATCATCAATAATAGCTCAGTGACCTGAAGCAACTCACTTCTTGTTTCTGAGCTATTTCTTTCATTCTAAAAATGAGGTGACTGGGGCTTCCTTAGTGGTCTGGTGGTTAAGAATCTGCCTGCCAGTGCAGGCAGGGACATGGGTTTCATCCCTGGACCAGGAAGATCCCACATGCTACGAGGCAACTAAGGCACAACTTCTGAGGCTTGTGTGCCCCAGAGCCTGCAACAGGAGCACTCACTGCAGTGAGAAGCCCAGGCACCAAAACTAGAGTCGTGTCTGCTCACTGCAACTAGAGAAAGCCCTTGTGCAGCAATGAAGATGCAGTGCAGCCAAAATAAAATAAATCAAATAAATTAAAAAAAACACAACGAGGTAACTGGACTAAATGGTCTTTAAAATCTCTTTCAGGATAAAAAAAATCTAAGAGACTAGACAATAGCATTACTTTCAAAGGTAACTGATTGCCAACTGAGCATTTATTTGCTGATGTCTTGCTCAGAGAGTTGTCACCAAATTTCTGCTACACAAACTGTGGTCTAGAAATCAGCAGTGAAGGCATCTTCTGAGTCCTCTTTAGAAATGCAGATTCCCAGACCTCATCCCAGACCTAAATCCCAGAATTTATGTTTTTACACAAGCAGATTCAAGTTTGAGGAGCAGCCAGGCTAGATCAAATTCATCAATGTTGATGCCGTCTCAGCTATGCTTTGGGTCAGAGGTGAGACGAACAGAAGGAAGTCCAAAGCCCAGCCAGTTTCCCTTGACCATCTGCAGGTCCCTCAGCTTGAGTCCTTTCTTGTTTGATGTGAGAAGTTAAGCAGAGTTGAGACTTCTCTGGATCTGGGTGAGATTTCCTGGAATTGTCAAGTGAGGATAGCCTTTAGTTTTCAAAGCACACCAGTTCTTCCATTCCCTCTGGATCTCTACACTTGCTTTCCTTCTGCCTGACACACTTTCCATCTTTCACTCCCCCTTTCACTTCTTTTTTCACTTATTCTTATTTCACTTACTCTTTCTTCCAGAGTAAGAAACTCTTATGTAACTCTTATGAAACTCTTGTGTAACTCTTATTCTTTCTTCAAGTCTCAGTTTAGATGTCACTTTTTCTAAATGCCCCCTTTCCCACATGCTTATCTGAGATAGATATTGGTAGGTTCAGTATATCTCATTAACAGAAATATTGTGGCGTGTGTGTGCATGGGCACGCACACACACAATCTATTTACTAATGACTCTGTTAACTTACATGGCTCATGCAGACCCATTCTCAGACTTTTCAAAGGCCCTTTCGTATTGAAAACAAGAGCAAGAAAGAGACTCCTCCACCCCATTCATGGGGCTAGGACATAACAGATGTGAACAAAGGCATTCTAGTGTTTCTGTAACATTATTTTATCATTTAAAATTGTATAGCAAATTTTGGTATTTTGGTGTCTTTTATCACCAAATATTAAAATAACACAAAATATAAGATGGAAACATATTTTAGTTGATCTACTTGGGTGATGCAGGTATAATTTTAATGGTAGTTCACACAAACTTATAAATTGTTATTTTCCTGACAGAAAAATGCAAATGAAAGAATGGTGAGAGATGAGGAAAGGGGTACAGTTGGGGAGGGTGAGAACTCAGAAATGATGGGTAGGATAGTAGTCATATGGAGAGAATTTCTGGGGAAAATCAGAGATTTTAAAGGATGTTTTCCCATGCAATCTAACTGTTTCCTTCATATGCTCACAGAACAATAGTTTTGGCTATGTATGTAGCAATGCTTTTGAAACTGGATATGTAGCCAGCCTTTTGCTTTTGTTTAAAGAGGGAAGTGAGTTGGAAATGTGACAATTTCCTTAGTCGCTTTCAGTAGTACAAGTGAGGTGGCCCAGTTCATATTTTCACATTAATGACTAATATTTATTGGACATCTTTGTGTTTTGGACAGTGGGATACAAATTTTATTGCATTTTCTCATTTAATTTTTATAACTTTATAGGGTAAACATTACTGTTTAGGAATTGTCAGCGTTTTACAGAAGAAGAAACTGAGGCTCGGCAGTCAAGAATTTATCCAAGAACACACGGCCAAAGAGTGCCAAGGGAACAGGAAATCTCACCCACAAGACCTAATGCCTCCTTGTGACAGTACACCGGAGCCCTCCACCCAAATGACATTGCTTAACAAGCAGTGCCATTTGGGTTCATTTCTTCAGCCAGTTGTGATTCTATCTAACTTCACTGTTATCTGATGTTCACTAGAAAAATATTACTCCTAGCAATGTTGATTAAGACTTAATCTTTTGACAGGAGTTAAGCCCCAACAGAGGCATGGCTCTGCTAATCTTATTTTGCACATGAAGTTTGGAATTAGTCAAGAAACTTAGAAGATTAACAGTAGGAAGCATACTTTAATACTACACATGCTCATGCTCTGTCTATCCAGCCAGAAATTTTCTATCTCAAGTTTGTCAAAATAACAGAAGAGCTTAAGGAAAAAGCAAACAAACAAACAGAGACTTCTAGGTGTTTTCATTTTTATCATTTGGGGAAATTGTTATGGTCGCTAACAGACTAGAGAGAGTCCTGAAGATTACTAAAATAATTTTGCTGCTAGATAAATGAGAACCTTGATTAATGAAGTGTTTGTTTAACAGGGAAGGACAAACCACCTGAGTGAACCATGCATATCTATCTCCATCTTAGAAAAGGCTTATCAGTTGCTTCCAGGAGATTGTATATATGAGAATATTAACTCCTTTTTGAAAGCAAGTGGAAGTTCCATTGGTGCGCCAATGGTTAAGACTACACTTCCCCTGCATGCTTGACCCCTGGTCAGGAAACTAAGATCCTACATGCCAAGTGGTGCCACCAAAAAAAATTAAAGAAAGAAAGAAAATTCATTACCCCTTTACAGATATCTCTAGAATATTTGGTTAGTATCATGCTGAAATCTAGACATATTATGTCTATTTCAAGTCCTTGATAGTGACAAGAACAAAACAAAGACATTTAAATAGGTTTTACCTTTCTTTAGTTAAAAATTTTAAAAGCTTTCTCTCTGAAGCTGAATTGATTTACTTGTAGGTAAGAGAATTCATATAAGTAAAGAAATTCACTGCATAGTTTACTGAGGGGAAAAAATGGTGGTTTGTGAAGTGTTAGAAATGGAGTTTCCTGGCTATACTCTTGAAAACATACCCTCTGGATAGGACAGAACGAGTTCAGCATTTGCCTATGTTTAAAGTAGTCTATTGTCATTGGTCAGGAAGGATGCCTTAGCTACAGTAAGGATCTAGCATGTCCCTCAAAATTCATATCCTTCAACAGTTTTATCTTGTTTCAACTAATTCTGAAACACAGGTTTGGCTTTGATATTCCCCTAAGTGAGAGTTGGACTGTGAAGAAAGCTGAGCACCGAAAAATTGATGCTTTTGAACTGTGGTGTTGGAGAAGACTCTTGAGAGTCCCTTGGACTACAAGGAGATCCAACCAGTCCATCCTAAAGGAGATCAGTCCTGGGTGTTCATTGGAAGGACTGATGCTGAAGCTGAAACTCCAGCACTTTGGCCACCTCATGCGAAGAGTTGACTCATTGGAAAAGACCCTGATGCTGGGAGGGATTGGGGGCAGGAGGAGAAGGGGGCGACAGAGGATGAGATGGCTGGATGGCATCACCAACTCGATGGGCATGAGTTTGAGTAAACTCCAGGAGTTGGTGATGGACAGGGAGGCCTGGTGTGCTGCGATTCATGGGGTCGCAAAGAGTTGGACACGACTGAGCGACTGAACTGAACTGAACTGAAGTGCTTCTATCCAAAGTGGCCCAGAGGTAAAGAATCCACCTGCCAATGCAGGAGATGCAGGTTTGATCCCTGGGTTGGGAAGATCCCCTGGAGTAGAAAATGGCAACCCACTCCAGTATTCTTGCCTGGGAAATTCTGTGGACAGAGGAGACTGGCAGGCTACAGTCCATGGGGTCACAGAAGAGTTGGACACCACTAAGTGACCAAACATACAAGCATGCATAAGTGCTACTAAAAGTGAAACATTTTCCCTTTGCAAAAATTGGAGTGAATTAGGCATCTTTTTTTCCCCCATTTTTGAGTCCATGTTGGCTTCTGATAATCAAGATGTCTGCTGGACCTCTAGCCATCTCAACTCAACCGAGTTTCAGGCAAGAGGAAAACGAAGAGAGGGAAGGGGAAAAGAGTAGATTCTCCAGCTGAGTATGTTTTCTTAAGGGATTTTTCTGAAACTCCAACTAATGACTTTTGCTTACTTTCTTTTCTAATTTTAACTGGAGGATAATTGCTTTACAATGTTGTATTGGTTTCTGCCATACAACAATGTGAACCTGCCCTAAGTATTGACCACTTCTGGTTGTAAGGAAGGGTGAGAAATGTAGTCTCCAGCATTTCACTTCTGTAAAAGTAAGGTTCTGTTAGTAGGAAGAAGAAACTGGACACTGGGCAGGCAAGTAAATGGTTTCGTCTCAGAAGGAAAGAAATGTGCAGGGATTTGCAGATGCAGATATATCTTTTTGATGCAGGAGGAGGACATTGAATCTGTTCATGTTGAAGAGATTTGGAATTTCTGTGAATTTCAGTGACAAGTTCATCACTAGAGAAAAGGGATATTTGCAGACAGTCTGAGAAGTATGGGGGGTGATTTGGAATAATGCTATGAAAAAATGACAAGGACCACATCTTAGTTGACCGGCACATAAAAGAATGGTGATAAGGGCTTAGCAGGAGCTGGACATCATTAATTTGTCCTGGTACAGAACTGAGTAGCTGTGGGATTTTCAGCTATTCAGTGCTCAACAAATCAGATATAGGAGCGTGGCTAAATTCATTTAACGTTGTGTGTGTGTTGGGTGTGGGGCTGTAGGAGCTAGAAAAAAATCAAGGAAGAGAAAAATTATTTTGGCAGAAACAGACAAAGTAATTCGAAAGGAGGTGTGGGGTTTTTATTCAGGCCTCAAAATGCAGGCCGGAGTCTGCTGAGAAAGGAAGGAACCCCAAGCAAAAGAATGGAAACAGGATCAGGGATGGGAATGAGCAAGACCTATTGAAGATACAGTAAGTCTATTTGGCTGAGGAGGAGGGTTAATCTAAGGCAGTAATAGAAGGCGGATGTTGAAACAGTACATCTGATAAAGACCGAATAAAGAACAAATTCTTTAGTCCTGAATTCCAGGCTGTATTTTCCAGGCAATGAGGACCTGTTGAAGGTTACTATGCAGGAGACTGATTTAAGAAGACTGATGTGGAGGCAGGGTGCTGTAAGATGAGAAGAGAGTGGTTGTGGAAAGGAAAACTGGTTTAAGAGGCTGGCGAAGGACTAACATTCGGGAAACAACGCATAGAAAGGAGGGGGCTGGGAGGCAATGGACAGAAGGTCACTAACCTTCGTGCTCCCCGTTTCCACATTCTGGCTCTCATTTGTGAGTACTTGTCAAAGTGTTTATCTTACCCCACTGGCTCCTTCCTGGCCCTTCCTTCCTTCCTTCCTTCTTTCCCCTCCCCTCTGCCCCATCCCTCTTCCCTCCCTTCTCTCCCTCCCTCCCTCTTTCTTCTTTCCTTCCCTCCTTTCTTTCTACAAATACTTACTGAATATTTACTACTTACATACTGGACATTGTATAAGGCACTGCAGAGTCAGAGAAGGAAATTTTATTCCCTTGGGGAATGCAAACAAGTAAGGAAATCAAGTGGAATTTAATAGGGGATCAAGTGGAAGTGTGTGTGCCAGGTTTTAAGGGCACAGAGAGGAGGGTCCTCTAGTCCATTGTGGCAGAGAAGATGCTATTTTAACCTGCCTGGAAAAATCACCAGGGAAGCAAGTAGAAGAGGGAGCAAAGATGCAGCAGGAAAGAGGAGCCCGGGCCTCAGGGGCGGCTGGTGGCTTGGTGAACTGACCACACTGTGTCTGTGCGGGAGCAAAGGGCCGTGAGGCCCAAGAAATTGCCAGAAGCTTGTGTGTCCTGCTAAGGACATTAGATTCTATTCCAAACATGTTTTGGAATAGAATTTTACAAAGGATTTTACGAAGAATATTAGCCTTTTAAAGAGTCACTGAAGGGGCTTCCTGGGTGGCTCAGTGGTAAAGAATTTGCCTGCCAATGCAGGAGACCCAGAGACGCAGGAGACGTGGGTTCAGTCCCTGGGTCAGGAAGATTCCCTGGAGGAGGAAATGGCAACCCACTCCAGTATTCTTGCCTGGAAAATTCCATGGGCAGAGGAGTCTGGTGGGCTACAGTCCATGGGGTCACAAAGAGTCCAACGCGATTTAGCGACAAAGCATGCAGGCAGAGTCATTGAAACAAAGGAGTTAACATTTCAGGGCTGGAGTCAGATTGAGACCAGGGTGTTACTTGTGGTTCAGCTACTTGGGAACTGTGTGACCTTGGGCAAGTAACTTAACCTCTCTGCTTCAGTTTCTTCTTCATTAAAAAAAGAAAAGAAAAAATAACAATAACAACAAAAACTACCTTCCTCATAGGTTTTTTTTTTTTTTCTTGATAGTTAAATAAATCACCACGTGTAATATTCTTAGCACAGTGCCTGGCCCTGAGAAAGCCCTCAAAACTGATAGCTACTTTTACCAGTACTCATATCACCTCTGGCATTATTACTACGACAATAACTGTCCTGGGAGTGGTGTGGAAGATGAGAAAAGCTGGAGGAAAGGAGATTTGTTAGGAGGCCTCTGCAATACTCTAGGGAAGAATATTTGTTTTATCCAATATCCAAATGTCATTCAGAAGGAATTAAAAATGTAGAATAAATGAAAAGATGGACAAGTAGAATTTAGTGACTGATTAGCTCAAAGAAACCAAGGAAAGAGTAAAAGATGACTGCAAGGTTTCAGGCTCAGGTGACTGTAGAATTCTGATACTATCTACACAAGGAAGCTCTTTCTCTTTCTACCCATTATCTCAAGCTTCTCAGGCCATTGCTCGCCTGACATCTTTGGAAGGCCAGTTCCTTTTTCACTTTCATTCACTAGGTCAGTGGCTATGCTGTGCAGGTCTGCCACTCTGTCTTTTTCTGGAATGCACTGTCAAAATCATAATGAAGGCATATTTCAATTTAGAACCTTCAAATTTCTGAAGTCTTAAACTCCACTTAGAAATCGGTTTTGAATAAATCTTTCTATGCTTATGTCCTAAGTCACTTCAGTTGTGTCTGACTCTTTGTGACCCTATGGACTGTAGCTGCCAGGCTCTTCTGTCCATGGGATTCTCCAGGCAAGAACACTGGAGTGGGTTGCCGTGCCCTTCTCCAGGGGATCTTCCTGATTCCTGGGAACCTGCTTCTCTTACATCTCCTGCATTGACAGGCAGGTTCTTTACCCCTAGCACCACCTGGGAAGCCCATATAGCTCTCTAGTTACTTCCAAACCTTATTTCATATTCTAGATCATATGTTTCATATTCTAGATATTCTAGATCACATAGCTATCTCTAGAAAGACTTTAACATCTATGCCTCTGTTTAGAAGCGTTAATAGAATTCTATACTTCTTACAGTTTACATTGCGTTTGGAACAAAATTTTATTATGCCTTCTTAATGTTATATACTCTTTATTTTCTCTTCTGTTTTATATTGGAATTATATTTTTGGTCTCATATCACAAATAAAAAGGCAGTCAAACCCGGCTCGGCTTTTGGCTTTTCTCTTTCTGCCAAGTTAGTACTTCTGCTCTGACTCTGAAGGCTTCCCTGGTGCCTCAGTGGTAAAGAATCTACCTGCCAACGCAGGAGACACGGGTTCGATCCCTAGGTCAGGGAGATCCTCTGGAGTGGGAAATGGCAATCCACTCCAATATTCTTGCCTGGAAAATTCCATGGACAGACAGCCCGATGGGCTACAGTCCACGCGGTTGCAAAGAATCGGACACAACTGAATGACTAAGACACAAACACACATACAATCTGACTCTGGAGACAATTGGGGAAATCTGGAAGTATGACTTGAGATCTTGTTTTAACCAAATGATCTGTCCATCATGAATGCTTGGTTTCAGTACAAGGAAATAGGAAGGAAGACTAAGGCCACAGTTCTTTTCTTTCTTTTCTTCTTTTTTCCTCTTTTCCTTGAGTTGAGTTATTCTGATTACTAAAAATGCTTTGCTGATTGACAAAGAACAGAAATTCTGAGTTTGGATGGGGTTCAGGGATCCAGTAACATTCAGAGAAATTGTTTTTAAGAGAGAAACTTTAAAATAAATGCCTTATACAAAAATGAGTGACACAGCCTAAACAAGTTGGCAGAGTACTCTCCTAGTGAAAATGGCCTTGTGTTGATCTGTCTAAACTCTTTGCCTAGGTTTCTTGGGATCCAGGGCACCTATCTGTGAGACATCTGTCTTGAACTAGGGGAAGTAGAACAAAACTCACTGCCTATTGGAATCTCCGTCCAAGATTTTGGCTTCCTTAGTCTGAATTCCTGCCAATGAAGTTAGCAAGAACTAGTGCAGGCTTAGAGGTCAAAGTTGAACAGAAAGAGCCTCCACACCAGTTCATATGCAACCCTTATACTCTTTCTCTCCACTGGTCACCTAGTCTGTGTGTGTGTGTGTGTGCCCCCGTGTTTCATAAATAGTACATGAGGGATGGGAAATTATCTCTGTGGGAAAAGGTAGTATTTTGGGTTCTCAGCATTTTAGTCATCTGCTCTTGTATTTTTCCAGACTGTGAACTTATTTTGAGGCTATTAAAATCTATTCACAGTGATTAAAAAAAAAAAGGTAGGGACTCAATAACTTTCCCAATTGCCCTTTTGTCTAGTAGCAAATACTCAAACACTTTAATTTCTCTTTCTATTCCCTGGTGACAAAACAATCCTACTCATCTTTATGAAAGGACCTATCTCTGCCTTTATTTTCTGTGCTGGTAGCTCAGCAGGACAAAACAGTCCCTGGGCTAGCTTGTCTGTCCAGGAGTAAGGATTTTGGCAGCTGCTTCAAGAATTGGCTCCCTGGTGAGGGCGCTGGTCTCCCTTGGGTGTGGGAGAAGGGAGAGGTAGAGGCGACCAGAATCCCATTAAGGTCACAGGCACAAAGGAATCAGGAAGTAAGAAGAAATTATTACAGTCTGTTCATCGCTCAGGATGTTAAAGGCAATAGCCTGGGCCGGTTGGTTAGTCATTAGCAGAAAAGAAAGAGCAGTGAGGGTCAGGACTGGTCAAACCTCTGAGACGGACTTGAGGCGGGGAGAGAGCTGCTGGCAAAGGCAAGACGTGGAGACAGACTTACTTGGAGTTCACCTGTTTCTCTTGGTAACTTTTTCCTGGGCCAAGAACCAAGATGCCTCTTTTCTCTTCTCAGGCATTTGTCTAAATAAGGCGTTCTCAAATTTCTTTTTGTGGTGGGAATCCTGAGAAACCTTGCCACCGATCAGCTGCCCACTTTCTACCGGGTTTTGCCCTGGGGCCACAGAAAGGGAGCCGGTGAGTCTCTGCAAGCAGGTTGGCCTGCTGTGAACGGGGCTTTGTACACTCTCCCAGAGCCGGCAGGATTGGTGCTGATTGCAAAGTTTCCGGGTGGAGGAAGAGAAAGTGGATTGCAGCGGGTGAGGGGAGAGGGAGAAGCCCCTCTCCCCCACTCTCCCCGCGGCCGCCATGGGTAACCTCTGCCTGAGGCTCCGGCCCTGCCTGGATCGGTGTCCCCACTGCTGGTGGTCTGAGGAGGCGGACAAGCCCGGGGTGATTCAGAACCCCTGGGCTGACAGCCCTCCCGATCCTCCCCGGCCGCCGGCTCCCGAGCCCGAGAGAAGCCAGGGCCAGTTCTTTGTGGCTCTATTTGATTACCAGGCTCGGACGGCCGAGGACCTGAGCTTCCACGCGGGTGACAAGCTCCAGGTCCTGGACAAGTCTCACGAGGGCTGGTGGCTGGCCAGGCGCTGGGAGAAGAGGGCCGACAGCTCCGGCCGGCAGCTGCAGGGCTACATTCCTTCTAACTACGTGGCTGAAGACAGGAGCCTCCAGGCAGAGCCGTGAGTCTTTCTCAACTCTCTGAGGGCGGGTAACGGGTTTTTCTTTCTTACCTAGCTGCAAACCCATTAATTTTCAAAGAGCTACTTAGAAAGTTATGAGGAAGTACTGGAAAAAATCCCTCTAATTGAAACACAGCTCCCCTGAGAGGGGAGAGTGAAACTGGAAGGTAATTGTTGAAGTGACTTCCGTTACAGTGGTATACTCCACCTGTCCTAGGTACATTTTCACCAACGTAAACAAATGGTGTATTTAATACTCTCTCTTTTCTTTGGCTGTAAAAGAAGTCCGGCTTCCCCGGTGGCTCAGACGGTAAAGAATATGCCTGCAACAATGCAGGAGACCCGGGTTTGATCCCTGGTCGGGGAAGATCCCCTGGAGAAGAAAATGGCAACCCACTCCAGTATTCTTGCCTGGAAAACCCCATGGACAGAGGAGCCTGGCAGGCTACAGTCCATGGGGTCACAAAAGAGTCAGATACGACTGAGTGAGCACAAAAGAAGTCATGCCACACATTAACATAGAAGTGTTTTCTTTAGCAGGTGTATCATAGATCTTCCTTAAACCACACCTTCAAACCTAAAGTCCAGCTCGCTCTTTTTCTAAACTTTTGAAGCATCAGCTCCAGTCCTGATAGACACACAAAGCCTAACTAACGAATTAATAGAAGGTCACATTTAGAAGATGTCATCTTTTCCTAGTAAAATCATGACTGGATATTCTTCTTTGAATCCCATTTGGTTTTTATTATAACTAGAAATTAGCCAGCTACAGATGTTCAAGAGGTTTTAAAAAGGAAAATAATGACAGTATTTCTCCAGAGAATGGGATAGACTTTACCCTGATATTTGAATAAATCCTATGACTTATAGTGGAACCAAGGAAAAAAATTTTATGTACTTAGACACTTATCCATCCATCTGTGCACCTATCCGTCCATCCATGCAAGTGGCAGGTGGAGCAGTGGCATGGGGAGTTGGGGGAAGGGCAAGGTTATGTTCGTGCTGGTTTCAATATAAAATAGATAGAGCAAAGTCTTGACAATGGATACTTGGGGTGTGGTGAGTTGAGAAGCAGGCTGACTGTTACTTGCTGAAACTGTTTCCACCTCGTTCCAATGAAACCCAAGACTGGGAATGTTTCTCAGGACTCATTTTATAGAGTGGATTCTTAGTAAAGGAACCTCTGGGGACTCACTCATTTTCTTATGTGTTTTCTCTTTTGATATGAACTGCAGCATTTTTTACTGGCCTGGGGAAAAATATTGTAGGAAGAGCTATGGTGCATTGTTGCTGCTTTCCAAACTCAAATTCAAATACAGAAGAGGGTTAGGGGACTTTGAGATTTTTTTTCCAACATCAGGGGTCTATGAATGTTAAGAAGCACCTTATTTTAAACCTACATAGAAATGAATTGAAATCTAGACTTCTGACAAATGGAATTGATCTGTTCTCAGATAAGAAAATCACCTGTATGAACATTTATTTCTGTGATAATCTATATGAAATGTCTTTATTCACTGAATGCTTAGTTATATGCATGTATAGTATGATTTTTTTCTACTACATGATTTCCATGTAAGATATGGTATTATATATGTTTTATATTTAGTGTAACAACATTAATGCTAGTGCTTTGAATTCATAATATACTAGTTTTGAATATATTCAATTCATTTAACTGCTTAGGACTCTGTTTCCTAATCTGTAAGTTCTCTGGAGTCTCCTAGAGCTCTAGATTTCTCTATTATATAGGAATGTCATGACCTCTTATGTTTCAAATGTAGTGGTTCAACTACATTCATACTTGACAGAACAATAAGTGCTGAAGGCAGCAAGTGAATTGAAATAAGCATTTCAAAAGCAATAATGTTTTGGGTAACAGGATCAAACACAGCACCCCTTCTTTAGATTCTTTTTGCCTAACAAAGTAAGACAGTTGCATTATCATGGCTATTTTTCGATTCTCAGGGGTTGTCTGTAGCCAAGAATACTTTTTCCCTCTGTATGTAACTCCTGACCTTTCTTCTTGGAATTAGTTCTCAGCAGTGTTCCCATGTGTTACTACCATCCTGGATCTTTGAGGTAGGTTTTTCTTGGGATCTTCACATCCACCGGCATAAAAACGTGATACCCAGGAATAGAGACGCAGATGTAGAGAATGAAGCTGTGGACACAAGGGCAGAAAGAGGGTGGGACAAACTGAGACAGTAACATTGACATATATACCCTACCCTGTGTAAAGTAGAAAGCTAGCGGGCAGCTGCTGTGTAGGCAGGGAGTTCAGCTTGGTGCTCTGTGATGACCTAGAGGGGTGGGATGAGAGGGGGTGTGTGGGAGGGAGGCTGGAGAGGGAGGAGATATGTGTATACATATAGCTGATTCACATTGCCATATAGCAGAAACTAACACAACATTGCAAAGCAATTATACTCCAGTTAGAAAATAATTTTTTAAAAAAACGTTTGATGCTCACATACTGCTCTCATGCCTCCTGGTCAGCATGAGCCACTTGTTTCCTTTTAAGTGTACACCATGACTTTCACCTGTGAACCCAGGTTGCTAATGAGCTTCTTGCAACTAAACGGCTAAATTGCTTCAATGCTTTTTTGCAGGTGGCTGTAGCCTCTAGAATTTCACCCCATTTCAAGTAGAAGCAATTTTCACTTAGTCTTCTAAGTGAAAGTATCCAAGTGATCCACAGTGCCTTAATACCCGGGGAATTATTTTTTTTTAAAAGAAGCTTCTTTTAATAGCTTTCTTATGTGAGTTTTAAAACTTCTATTCCTTATGAATAAATAAATAAACTTCCTCTTTCTCCTTATGAATTCTATGAAAGTTAATGTTTATTTTACAAGGAGCTCAGTATATAGTATTAAGTAAAGATTATTATCTTCACATGTGTGCGATGAGTGGCAGTGGGAAATCAATGAAAATCATCATTCAGTTCCTTATTAGACTAGTTTAGTGCAATGCATTTTAGTATTTATTGTTAATGTCTTTATCTTTGACTTGCATTAATAAGAAAACAGTGCAAATACTTTTGGAGTAATTAGTGGCAGGGCATGTCAGTTAAGTTTCAGTGTTGGTTTGTTCCTTTGTTTCTTTTCATGTTAGGAAATAAAGATGTTAGAAAAAGAACTAGACTATTATTAAAAGACAATTAAAAGACAATATAATAATTGATTACTAAATTCCACCTAGAAATGCTTTACCTTTTCTGAATACTTTACATTAGATGATATAATAAATTCATTCTTAATGATTTATTTTGTTTCTAGGAAGAATCACTGTTTTGTCTTCATTTTTAATTCCTAGATCCTTTCATAGATGAGTGTTTTTCTTCCACATCTTCAACATGGAATCCCTCTAAAAATCTTACTCTTAGGCTCTGATTACTCAGAACTCACTGCACCCTTTTAAATTTCGATGTTCTTAGAGATATAGTTTAAGTTCTCCCAGAAAATAATGTCATGGAAATTACCTATGAATCTTGGAGTCAAGAACAATGGCTTTAAATTCTATTGCTAAAAAAATTCAAGTGATGAAATAGATTGATGAAAAGCAAAAAGATGAGTAACTGTATAATTTCCACAAAGCATCATTCATCTATGAAGGGTTTAAAAGTTGTTTCCATAATTGTTTCTGTGCATTTGGTGGTTCCCACCTTTGATGTTAAACTGGACTAGACTCACAAGTACTTTGTGAAAAGATTTTCCTACTCTTATTGCCATGTAAAGGTAGATTGGGCTTCCTTCATGGTTCAGTGGTAAAGAATCTTCCTGCAATGCAGGAGATGGGTTCAATTCCTGGGTTGGAAAGATCCCCTGGAGAAGGAAATGGCAACCTACTCCAGTATTCTTGCCTGGGAAACCCCATGGGCAGAGGAGCCTGGTGGGCTACAGTCCATGGGGTTGCAAAAGAGTTGGACATCGACTTAAGGACTAAACAATAATAACAAAAGGTATATTGTTTACAGTTCCTCTCCTATTCACCATGATGTAGACGGCCTTGAAAAAGAGCACAAGGATAAATATTTGTAACTTGTAAACTTATTGTTAATTTATGCTTGTCAGATAAAAGTGTTAGAATTTTATGAAGTTTTAAGATAATAGAATTTCTGTTTGTTTAAGGAATATTTTTCTAATCATGCTCCTCTTTAATGTGTCAGACTAAAATTCTGTCAAGATTTTATCTAACTTAAAGTCATTGCTACTGTCTAGCTTGAAGAAAGTAGCATGGGGAAATAAACTAGTATATGCTCAGAAAGAGAATTGTCTTACACCACTACCTAAAAATACAATTGCAGCTTTACCACTTGGTTATTTGAATGCTGTTGAATTTAACAATAATTATCCAATATAAGTTGTACACAATGTTCCTAGTTGTTTTCAGCCTAGATGTCAGTAGATGTCTTTCTCTGCTAGGATATGAAGCCTGCCTTTGAATCTTAAAGAGAGTGGAACAATGTGTTTTAAAAATTATTTACCATCAATAAATAAATAAATAAATAAATAAATAAATAAAAAGGCATCAGGATATTCACAAATCAATCTAGCATATCTACTTTGAGTAGTTGAAATCATTAGAAAATCACCGATGGGTAAGCAGTCACATAAATATTCTTAATCTACACCATTTCTTTCTTTTTCTTTGTTCTAGTTTTCAGGGAAGACTAAATGCATATAGGTAGAATTGGAAAATAACATATTTTCGATTTCTCTCCTTGAAGACAAAGTATTCTTAGATCTATAGTTTAAAAAACTAAGTAAAATGTTTATTTTTATATAAAAGTAAAATGCATTATAAGAATACATGTGGCTATTTATCAAATTAAATGTTTTGGATAATCCCAAGATAAGAATTTTCAGACAAACAGTTTAAATCAATAAAAGCATACTTCTATGCTGAGATTACCTGGAAAACTCTGTAATTAAATGACTGCATTTCTTATAAAATTATGATGTAATCTTATTTCTTTATCGTTTGCTATAAAATAACAGTGTGATAAATTTATTGCTCAAATACTTTGTAAAAATTAAGACCCAGCAAAGCCAGAAATAAATAAATAAAATTTAAATAAAAGAAGTAAAATAAGTACTTTTAAGATTTATTAAAAAAGGGGGAGGGGGGTTCAGGATGGGGAACACATGTAAATCCATGGCTGATTCATGTCACTGTATGGTAAAAACCACTACAATATTGTAAAGTAATTAGCCTCCAACTAATAAAAATAAATGGAAAAAAAATTACATTTCAGGTAGTGTTACATGATTTTTCATATTAATATAATTGTACTACATTTATGTTTATATAGCTGTGTTTATATCCATTATTTAATGCATTATATGTATTTTTCATCATTTTTAAGAAAAATGATAATTAACTGCTACATTAAATGCATTTTATAAGAACAATGGCAAAATTACAGAAATGAGGAAAAGAGAAATCAGAATTTCATTAAAATCAGAGTAAAAGTATAATTAATAACAGTTTAAAATAGTTGACTAATAGCAGTAAAACTTGATTACATGCATCTCAAAATATTATTCCTTTGAGAAGCAATGAAGTACCATAGTATGGAATTATTAAAATAAGTCAGAAGTCAGTCATTTAATTGGTAAACTTTATTTGGAAGTTTCAGCTGCAACATGCCATTCAGAACCACTCTCTCTTAATAAAAGTGTGGGTTATTTTTTCCTTTTCAGATTTTCAACAAATTTTTAGTGAGGGAAAACATTATATGTGTATGGAATATTAATAACTCATAAACTACTGTGCTTCAGTCCTAAAGATTAGAATTTAAATTCCAGCTTGATTGAATTCCTTCTTTGAGAAACGAGGAAAGATTCTATTGGTTTGTTTTTTTTCAAATTGGTTTGATTTTGTTTAAGTGAATTTATTTAAAAGTTTGATTTGTCTCTGTAGATAGATCTTAGTATTACTTTTTCAAGCATTTCACAAAACTGACATAAAAGTAGACACAACCTTCTATATAGTAAAGTAGGACTATTGTTAAGCAACCGCTGTGTCCTATGGACTAGGTCCTGAGGCTTCCCAAAGAGAAACAAACAAGACTTTGCCTCAATTAAGTGTCTGATTTTCAGCTCAGAAAGCTTTGTATTTTGCAACTGCCTATACCACAGTGAGAATCTATACAGTAAATGAAAATCAGAGATATTTTTTAGTTCTTCTGGTGGATATTTTAACTTGGTCCAAATGTTAATGGTATAGAATTTTGATTGAGGTATAATGCTGGTTGCCCTTTTTGATCTGGCCTGTGGTGTGCTGAAAAACCAGGCTATGGGTCCCAAAGATCTGAATTTGAATTTGGCTCTGTCATGACTTTGAGTGACTTACAGTAAATAGGAATAAAAATGACCCCTATCTCATTGGATCAACATGTGACATAAATTAATTAGGTTGTTATACAGAAAGCACGCACCATAGAGAACCTGACACATAAGTCAGGGCTTAAGAAATGTTATCTCTTATTTAGCTGGTCAGCTCTTTCTTTACCCCTGCCTAAATGGATAAAGGAATTGACAACCCACTCCAGTCCTCTTGCCTGGAAAATCCCATGGACGGAGGAGCCTGGTGGGCCACAGCCCACGGGGTTGCAAAGAGTCAGACACGACTGAGCGACTTCACTTTCAAATGGATAACATTTTGCACACCCCACTCCAGCCTCAACTCACAATATTCTTTCCCTATAGCAGCATTCACATGATGAGCATCTTTCCATCTTTCTCCCATACACTCCTTTCCCTGTGGTCTTTAGCTTCCTGTTTGTGCCTGCTCAGTCACTCAGTCGTGTCCGACTCTTTGCGACCCCCATGGACTGTAGCCTGTCAGGCTCCTCTGTTCATGGGATTTTCCAGGCAAGAATACTGGAGTGGGTTGCCATGCCCTCCTCCAGGGGATCTTCCCGACCTGTGGATTGAACCTGCGTCTTTTGCATCTTCTGCCTTCTTTACCCCTGCGCCACCTGGGAAACCCCAGAAGTGGGTTATTGTGCTTGCAAACTCTCCCTCTTTTTTTTCCCTGACCAATTCTCATTCATCCCTCAGGTCTTACTTTGCTTGTTCCTCTCTCCCTGAAGGCTTTCCTGACTTTCTAGAAGACATCAGGTCTTCCTGCTCAGAGCCTTTAGTATCAGCTTTCATTATTCTCATTATTTTCTCTAAGACTCTAAGCTTTGTTTGTGGGAGGTGGGGAGATGAGCTATTGCCTTGGGCTCTGAAACTTTGTGTAGTGCCTGTGCGTAATAAACACTCATAAATGTTGGTTGAGTAAATGAATAATTAAATGGTGATTGCTTATCTATAAATCTCAGATCTTCTATTGAAATAAGAAGCAGCTGTCTTATGGAAATAAGAACCACCTCTTCGACTTTTTCTCTCTGAGTTGCTTTTTTTTTAACCTACCAAGAAAATTACTGAGTTTCCTCATTTGAGGGATAGACCATTTTGCATTTTTTTCTCAATGAATTGTCCATGTCTCAATTTCTGGTTATACTCATAGTCATAATAGCATAATTTCCAGGCTCCTAGAAATTAGTGGCTTCATTCGGTCCCTAAGGGAAAAATATTTAGGGGGTTATAGACTGATTTGAATATTCTATGTAATGTAGAATGAATACCAAGCCAGGAACTGATTGTGAATTTCACTGAAGTGATATCTAAAAATAGCATATATACATACCTAAACTATACTGTGGTTAATTTAAAGTAAAGGAATCACTGGCCTGAGCTTTTAATGGATGGAAAACCAAAACCCAATTTACAAAATTAATGTTGTGGGACCAGAGTTATAATTTCAGTTTTTATGCTGAACATATACAACTTCAAATTATTATGTGTATGAAATATTTTTCAGTTTGTGCATGCTGAAAGTTTGACTTTTTTTTTAACTGAATATTAGGATTGTCACTATTACCTTCTAAAACATTACCGAACAAAATAATTACATGTTTTTTTTTTTACCAGCTTTCTTACTAATTAGCTATTAATTTCTCTGCAGCATTCTCTCATTCCCAGTTCTTAGCATATCATAGCACTTGAAGGACTTTCTGGGGAAGGTAGTTGTGCAGATTAATTTCAGCTTCAATAATATTTCAGACCTCCTAAAGCTCTTTTCCTGAAGACTGCAACTTTAGCAGTTAGTCTATGTGAATGTTTCTTTGAAGATGAACGTAACAGAAGAATTTTTCTAAAATGCATAGATGCAAATGTAGAACATGTGATCTGTATTACCCAACTTATTGCTCATTTGGCTAATTTCAGATACTATAATAAATTACCCTTGTGTAATATCTTTGTCATGTCATTTTTTTTCCCCACAAAGTTTTTCAGTTAGATTTTTTTTTCTATTTAAAAACTGAACTAATTTTAATGTTAGCCTTTAATTTTTTTTTATGTTTTCTTTTTTACTCATATGACATTATTTTATACAGCCTTTACATTCAGAATAAATTTCTCAATTAGAGTTTTTATCCATTACTTTTGTGCCTTCTTAAGGGTAAAGTGAAAATACAATTCAAGAAATATTATTGCTGAGGACTTTTGAACTTTATAAAAGTGACAGTGTTAGTTACTCAGTTATATCTGACTCTGCGACCCATAGACTGTAGCCTGCCAGGATCCTCTGTCCATGGAATTTTCCAGGCAAGAATACTGGAGTGGGTAGTCATTCCCTTCTCCAGGGGATCCTCCTGACCCAGGGATTGAACCCGGGTCTCCTCCATGGCAGGCGAATTTTTTATTTTTTTTTTAACCACTGAGCCACTAGGGAAACCCTTGAACTTTATATTAGGTTTCTAATATGAAGAGCTTTTAGAATCTTATTTTAAAATAAATCTTTCCACAAACACAAATGTTGCATAACACACGGCAGTTGATTTGGATGATTCAGAAAAATCCTATATGTGTGCTCAGTTGTTTAGTCGTGTTGGACTTTTTATGACTCCATAGACTATAGCCCGCCAGGCTCCTTTGTCCATGGAATTCTTCAGGCAAGAATACTGGAGTGGGTTGCCATTTCCATCTCCAGGGGACTCTTCCCAACCCAGGGATCGAAACCAGTCTCTGTGTCTCCTGCACTGAAAGGTGGATTCTTTACCACTAATGTCACCTGGGAAGCCTATATAGTTCCAGTGAAAGGCCAGTAATTTGACAGAATAAAGTCACCCCACTATCACATATATCTTTTAGCCATTTCTGAAAATTAGTTACAACATACCAAGATTCCCATAAGGGACACTATTGCAAGCTCCAGAATTGTGCTCCTTGTAAAGTCGCTGCCAGAATGTCGTCTCTGGAGGTGCCTGTGTTATTTCTCTGAAGTTGGACTCAGGATACTTTCTGCATATCTTTTCAGCATTTCTAGTCACTGAAGAAGATAGAGTCTACCAGATCCATGTATCCATTCAATACACTTTTTGTGTATATTTACCATGTTAAAAGCACTGTTTTTTGAACAATGGGAGATAACAAAATGAATAAGACAGTGCTTTTTCTCCAGATAATTTTACAGTTTCTGGAGGTAAGACTATTAAACCAAGAATGTATGTCAATGCCTATTAGACAAAGACTACCAAGAACACACCTTTAGTAGTTTATTATTCATTACAAGGAAAGAGACGACACCCCATGGACAACAGTGGAGCATCTCAGTAGGAGTATTAGAACACATGAGAGAATTTGGGGCAGTGACTTTGGGGAGATTTTAAGAAGCAAGACTCCTCTGGATGGATTGCTGTCAGGAAGCAGGGTAACTGTATGGTTTCGTATCTTAATCTTATTGAGAAAGAGGGAAGACTAGATCAAGATTAAAGTCATGGTTGGTGAAGAAATAGCAGTCATTTATGTTAACCAAAATAGATGGATGCTTGGTCATTTTTGTGCTTGGACAATGTCCATTTTTTGTGCTTTGGACAATATAATTAAGAGTGAGCTGATCTTGTTTTTGTCTTGATCTGTCATGGTCACAGAGTGGCCTTGTGTGCTGTTGGTGTTTTGTGAGGTTGTTTATGTTCAACAGGAGAACTCCCAGGCCTAGTCTGAAGTGCCAGGCAAACTCTTGGGTGCCAGAGCTGCTTTCCTCTCTCAGTCACGTAGGACAGATGCTGATAAATGCCGTAGAGTAGCACAACTGTCTGTCATATAGCTTGCACTTAAAAATAGTATTTTAAAGGATGTTGAAGAAACGAATACATGGATGAATATGTGCAGAGGTAGAAGAGATATATTCTGGCTTGGGGAAAATCTCACCCTTCTTTCAGGGTTCTGCTCTCATGACCCCTTTCCAAGAGCCTTTTTCTAACCTTTATAGAAATAATTCATAGTTTGTTTTCCCCATAATTTTGTATATCTTGTTAGTAGAACAGTAATAAATAATGTGCACGCTAGGTCTCTTCAGTTGTGTCCAACTCTTTGTGACCCTATGGACTGTAGTCCCCACATACTTTTCTGTCCTTGGGATTCTCCAGGCAAGAATAACGAAGTAGGTTGCCATGCCCTCCTTCAGAATAATAAAAAATAACTGGTATTTATTGAGACTTTATCATTATGCTATTCAAAAAATACAAAGTAATTGCACTTGTATTACCTTATATATTACAACCTGCTGAGGTAGCTACTTTCCCTGGTGGCTCAGAAGGTAAAGAATCTGCCTGCAATGCAGGAGACCTGAGTTTGATCCCTGGGTCAGGAAGATCCCCTGGAGAAGGGAATGGCAACCCACTCCAGTATTCCTGCCTAGAGAATTCCATGGACAGAGGAGGCCAGCCAGCTATAGTCCATGGCATCGTAAAGAATCGGACACGACTGAGTGAATAGCACTACACTTCACAGATGAGGAAATTGAAGCTAAGAGAATTTAAGCAAATTGCTCAAAGCTACACAGCTGATAAATGAGGAAACTGAGATTTGCCTGCCTCCATCCTGCCTCTGGAGTCTCTACTTTTATCATATAATGGCTAGTTGCATAACTTTCGTCTTTCATATGAGACTGTGAAGTCTTAGAGGGCAGGATACTTAACATTTCCTGCATCATGACTGGAAAACTGTTTAAGACAATGTCTGTGCTCCAGTCAATTTGTAATCCCAGGAGGTGAGACTCTCTATTGTGTCCTGAAGTTGCAAATTCCCTGTAGTAGAAGCACTGTCTGATTTAATTTTACTCAATGCTTATCCATGAGACAATTCAGTACAAATTGTTGAACATGCGGGCAGGGAAGTAAAAGTATATCCAGGGAATGGAAAGTTGTGTAATTTAACTGAAGTATTTATGGAGAGAGCTATGAGAAATAAATCTGGAGAAAGAGGTTGGCACAAGGTTTTGGAAAAGACCATGTATGCCAGGTTAAAGAGTTTGGGTTTTGTCTGATAAGAAACAGATGGAAAGTCATGCTTTGAACAGACAGTGATGATGTGTAAATAAAATGGACAAGAGAGAGGCTAGGGCTTAATTTCTAATTGTGGTACTGTTAAAAAAGGAAGAGTAGGAATATAGCAATTTCATGAATGAAAAATCAAGAGGACTTAGGGGAAGAGAAATAATTAACATTTTTAAGTATCTTTGATGGGCTGAACACACAAAACTGTATACATGAGCTAATTTAATCTTTGTAATAGTCCTGCAAGGCAAGTTTTCTTATCACTGCTTTTAGGACAAGAAAACTGAAACTCAGATTCAAATAAATGCAAGATAAAATAAATGCAAAATATCTGGTAAATACTAGAGGCAAAACTAATTAGATGTAGAAGAAGAAAAAGAGAGGATTTAAAAATATGTTTTTTGAGACCATGTGAAATATTAAGAGAAATATACATTTCATAAAGTCCTCTTTTTATTGGGGGCATGGATGAAACAGAAAAAAAAGACAATACGTTCACTTTTAAGAATGTCGAATGTGAAGTACTAATGAGTCATCTCAGTGGAAATGTCCAGGAGAAATGCAAAAATACAAAAATATGGGCAAAAAGAGGTCTATCTTATAAAGATAGATTTTTGAAGGCATTCACTCTGAGGTGTTATAGATGTTACAGGAATATGAGAACTGCAGGGCATTGTAGATTTCAGAACTATAGTGTGAGAGGCTAAGAAACAGAAGGAGTCAAAGATTATCTCTTTAGAAATGCCCATAGTTTAGGTGTGTAGACGCTGTGAGTAGATTATAATAATGACTCTGTTGTTCACACCTCCTTGCTACACACTCTTGGGTAATCTCCTCCCATACAGACTCTCAGTTGGCCAAGAAACTTGCTTTGTCCAGTGGAACAATTATAAACGTGACAAAAATAGAGATAAAAAAGGGCTTACACGTTGGGGCTTGCTTTTTTATTGTTCTTGGAGTTCTGCAACTACTATGGAAAAGCTCAAGCAACCTCCTGGAAGATGGAAGATTATGTGAAGAGAGGCCCTGTTTGTCCCAGGTGACTCACAAGCTGAGTGGAGACTCATGATCAAGCCCAGCTAAGATCAGCTGAACTCACTCCAAATTGCTCACTTTTAGATTCCTGAGTTAACCAAATATAGTCAGCTCTTCATATCTGTAGGTTCTGTATCTGTGTATTGGGGTCGCAAAGAGTTGGACATGACTGAGTGACTGAACTGAACTGATTCAACTAAATATGATAGAAAATATTTGGGAAAAAAGTTCCAAAAGATGAAACTTGAATTGTCACATGTTGGCAACAGTTTACATAGCATTTATGTTGTATTAAGTATTATAAACAATCCAGAGATGATTTAAAGTATCTCTAAAGGATATGTGTAGATTGCATGCAAATAATATATGATTTTATAAATATAGGGGACTTGAGCATCCACAGATATTGGTATTCTGGAACCAACCCCCTCTGATAAGGACGGAAGACTAGCTATTAGAAAGCAAGACCTAACTAATATAGGGAAGAAGAGCTCCTGAAGGAAAGAGTGAAGAATTCAAAAAGAAGAAAAACAAACGGCATCTTATCAAAATGGAATGTCAAGAGAGAGGTTTGGGGTCAAATGCTAAACAAAGGTCAGAGTAATGAGGAAGAGGTAAAGACCATTAGATTTACTGGAAGATTACTGGTGACACTAAAAAGCAGTTTTATCATGTAATTATGGATGCTATCATGCATTGAAGAGTGTAGGTGAGTTATAACACGGAACTTCATGCTCTGACTGGGACTCTGCCCTGGGAGGCGTAGGCTGGGTTGAGCCATAGTTTTGTATGATAGGGCTCTACTCATTGGACTTGGGTCCATCCTGAGAATCAGAGCCGAGGAAAGACAAAATCAAAAGAGGCAGTGGAACTTAGCTGCCTCCATCTCTGAGCAGAGTATGCAGGGTCTTAAGGACTATGTTTCGTTGGGATTTTCCAAAAGTGTCACCCTCTTTAGGGCATCAGAGTTGGTAGCTTTGCCACATCCTTCAGTGAGTTAGGTATTTGGATTTGGAAGTTAAGGCAGAATGAGGATAAATAAAGGGTTCAGCTTTGGTGCAGTTTGGGCTTCCCAAAATTGTTGGAAAAATTAAAAAATTTTCTCTTGGGTGCTATAGTCTCAAGTTTTAGGGTCATGTGGAAAGACTGAGCGTAGTTCAAGGTCTTAAAGTAGAAGCAGCAAATATGTAAATAACTTTTAAATAAGTTTGTCTGTGAAGGAAAAGAAACATATAGGAAAATGCAGATGGTCCCTAACTTTCAATGATTTGACTTACGATTTTTCAACTTTATGATGGTGTGAAACCAATCTGTATTCAGCAGAAATCATAATTTGAATTTTGAATTTTGACCTTTTCCTGGACTAGTGTTACAGGGTCCTATGCTCACTCATGATATTGAACTGTGGCAGTGAGCCTTGGTTCCCAGTCAGCCATGCGATGGTGAGCTTTTAAACAATCTGTACTCTTAAAATCATCCTGTACCCATACTCCCATCCTGTTTTTCACTTTCAGTATATTATTCAATAAATTACATAAGATATTCATCACTGTATTATAAAATAGCCTTATATCAGATGGTTTTGCTCAACTGTAGGCTGATGTAAGTGTTGTGAGCACATAAAATGTAGGTTATGCTAAGCTATGACGTTCAGAAGGTTAAGTATAATGAATGAATTTTTGACTTACAATATTTCCAACTTATGATAAGTTTATTGGGACATAACCTCCATCCTAAGTCTAGGAAGATCTGTATATTAAATAGGCTTGACGATCAAAACTTACTTGGAAATACTTAGTCACTTTAAAAGTTCTTTGAAAATACTTCATACTTTATTATATATCTTCATCTACATTTTTAATCCTTCTTTTTTATGGTGTAGTTGTAGTACTATTTCACAAAATAAAAAGAATGAACTCAGATACACCTGTTTCAGAATAAAAAAGCAATATGTAGTCCTACTTTGAATAAAAAGGCTAGGTAGTCCTCTTTGCATTTTCTTAGAAGACAAATAGGGAGTCCGTTAGGCAAGCCCTGATTGTCTTCTATTATATACTATAGTTATAGGATACTCCTGGTTTAACTTCAGGGTATTATCATAGAGAGAATAGAATAATATTTCAAATAAAAAGAGTACAAAAGTGATTCAGTTTCTTGTATCTGTATTATGCAATAGTTTATAGGCACATGCTGGTCTTGATGCTGAATCACTCTGAACTCTGTACTATCTCTTATCAAAAACTTTACTTTAAAAAGCAGTAGTTAAGAAAAATGGAAAGTCATGCTATTGATTTTGTAGGTCCTGGTAAAACGGTAGAAAGTGAAATAGTTACATGAGAATTAATTGACATCAAAGGATCTCAATAGATGATTTTTCTCTTATGATAGTTTTGGTGCTTAGTGAAACCACTGAAAGCTTTTAAAGCATTATGGTTCACTTTATGAAAAAATTAATATTACAAAATATTCCAGTTTACCAATGGCTTTTAAAAAGTTATATTTAAAAAACACATTCTATAAATACAAAAGAATGTGTGAAACTTAAGGTAAGATTTAAAGAATGATGAATAATGAACATCCATTTAACTAGCTAGCTCATGACCTTGACTGTTACTAGCAAATAATCTGTGAGTTCTTCCCCTCCCCCTTCTCCATGGTAAATTTAACCTTTGCCTAGGAAATGTAGATAGCAATTCAATTTCTAGTAGTGAAAGACTGGCATCAATCCAAATGTCCATTATAAGAGAGGGGTAAACTGTGGTTTGTTTATCCAATGAAATATTATACATTAATGAAAATGATGAATTGAGTGGCATGCAACAACATGGTATGTTTTCAAAGTATAATGTTGAGTGGAAAGAAAATTTTAAGAGATTGCATATAATATGATTCTCTTTTCTGAAGTCTACAAATAAAACCAAATAATATATTGTTTGGGCATATATGTTAGTAAACTAAAATAAGGTAAGGGAATGACAAACAGCTGTTGGATTTGTTTATCTGAGTCTTGTAGATTCTGTGTTTCTGTTGAACATTTAAAGAAATGAGTAGAAGAGTGATTTTCATGCACCAATCAGGAAAATTAAAAGTAACAAATATGCTGGCCAAAAGGTCAAATGTAGATATTGTGATTAATTTTATATTGTTCATGACTTTGCCTTTCTCACAATATGGTGTTCACTGACTTATTCTTTAATATTGTCCTCCTAATATAAGAAAGACCTAAAAATAGAGCTTTTGCAATTACCGTTGTCATTATCCACTATGACTTTTAAGATACTCCTCCAAATTTCGGTGACAGTAATTCTTAACCTATAGGCTGTGGACTCCTAAAGGTTCCAGAGAGGGGCCTGAGAGAGTTCATGAGCCCTCTGAAATGGCAGATAAAATTTGTGTGATATATATTCGTGCATTTTTTAGGATAAGGTGTTATAGGTTTTATCATGTTCTAAAAGGAATCATGTTTTTAAAAATATAGGAACCTGCCATTAAATTAGCACACATAGTTTGTTTCTCTTGAGAAATTGATTTACTTCCTTATAGCAGATAGTAAATTCTTAATTTATTACACATCACATTTTTATTCTTAGCTACGAGGAAGCTCAGAGTCCAGTTAAATGTGTGTTCATAACAACTGGATTTGACCTTAAGTCTATCTTATTTTCTTCCTTGTCTCTCTTTCTGTTTTTGAATTCTTTTTGTATTTCTACTCTCGAGAATATATATTGAGTTTTATAGGGGTCTGTAGAGGTCTAGACATGTTTAATGTTTTAGGATTGAATTATAAAGAAAATAATTTTATGTCTTAATCTACTTACTTTAAAGAGTACTTAAAAAACCTGTCTTTTCTTGAGCTTTGTTGAGACACTAATTCTAAGCCAAACTAACAGGTTGCTTGATAGAATACAATGAAAGACTTGGTCGAAAACCTACCTCACTGTTCCCTTACCTTGCTCCAAGTTGCTTTTCTGGTTCTAACACTAGTTGGTGCTGTCTCTCCTGCCTCGTACTTGTCTGTTTCATTTCTTTTTTTATTTCAACCAGGGACACCTATCTTTGTCTGCTGGGGAATTTGATGCAACCTCCTGGCCCTTCCTCCTTGTTTCCAGGATAGCGGTTAGTGTGTTTGTGCGCATGTGTAGGATTCATTCTGGTTTTCTCTTGATCCATAGGGAAGTCAGAAAAGTGCCCTCCCTAGAGACTTTAGCCTTCTGTGAGGTCCACATGCATTAGAGGAGAAACACGCAAAGAGCCAAGAACAAAAGGGAAGGAAGGCACACAGTGGTTCAAAATGTGAATAAAAAGGCAGATGATTTTTTTTTCTAACTTTTTATTTTACACTGGGGTATAGCCAATTAACAAACAATGTTGGGACAGTTTTCAGGTCAACAGCAAAGGGACTCAGAGAAAGCGGATGAATTTTTAATAAACCCCATCAGAAGAAGAGATGTAAGGAACAAACTGAAGATCTCATAAGCTACAATAAAAGAATATAAAGTAAAACTGGTGTTTAAGGAAAACAAAGTGAGAGTATGTGAGGGATTAGAGAGAATGGGAAAGGGAAAGAATTGATGAGTAGACAGACAATAGCATGGCTTTGTTTGTAGTTGAGGAAAGACTGGTAAGGATACTTAGCATCTCCATGCTAAGAATGGAAGTCAGACAAATGTGTGTATGCAGGGAAGTCCATAATTCTAGGCTTATAGTATGTTAACAGTATTAAAAAATATCCCTCGAGTTTTTGCATTTGTGTTACATAAGTGTTTATACTAAGGAGACTATAACCAGATGTAACTTTTCAAAGGCAGGCTTTCTGTTGGGTCCTATAGTGAAGAAAATAAAATGCTAATCATTACATCCTTTTCTTCCCTCATTCTACCTTTTTCTACCATGCAAATGATATGTTACATTTTAGTGCTGATCACCTTTCACAATGTGAAAACAAACGAACCCACAAAAATATTCCTCATACTGAGATGAAACCAAGTGATTGATTCAGTGACCCAAGAATGACTTGACCTCCTGCCTGGACTGTGGCCAGTTTGGGTTAAAGCAACTCCATAGTGATATAAGAAGTCTTTTGTATTTTGTATTCACTATGGAAAATTGGCTGTATGGGCAAAGTAGTAAAACAGAAGACTTCTGCAGGGACTTAGAGGAATTAATAGCCTTGCTCATTCCCACTGATGGAGAAGGTCTCACAAAGAAAGTCTGACATTCTCCATTTAGGCAAACAAGAAGGATTTGTTTGCTGATTTAATAGTCAAACAAATACTATGTTCATAATAGTAAAACCACTTTTGTTCTGATGACATGTTCACATATAGACTATGAAATCTTTTGAGGATTTAAAAGAATAGACAGTTGAATATTTATCAGGTAAAGTTTGCATAAGCTTCTGCACAGTTCCAATGATGATTTTTCACTTTTCATTTACTTTGTTCACCTTATCTATACATTTACATTTGCAGTTAAGAAGACTCATATTTATCTTGTAAAACTATTTCATTTATATAATGGACAAAATAGTATTTTTTTTTTTCCTTTTTGGAACTTTTTCAGTTTATTTGACTTTGAAATTAACTTAATAGAAGCTAATCTTCAAATGCAAAGGAAGAACATCTCCCAGGAAGTTTTGCTCAACAGTTCTGGGAACATAAAATATTTAGAAAGCATTTTGTTTTAGCATTCTAACTGCATTGTTGCAGCTGATGGAGGTCACTGAACACACTTACTGATTTAGTTTTGTACAGAGGGTATTGTGAGATGAGTGATCCCAAGTTGTTTTTCAAACCTATGTTCTTATTCATTCGGCATATGTCAGCAACTTGTAGTTGCTCTAGTTTTGGGCCATTGTAAAAAAAAGATCAGTATCAGTCCAGTCACTAGGTTGTGTTCGACTCTTTGTGACCCCATGAACTGCAGCACCCCAGGCCTCCCTGTCCATCACCAACTCCCGGAGTTTACTCAAACTCATGCCCATTGAGTCGGTGATGCTATCCAACCATCTCATCCTCCGTTGTCCCCTTCTCCTCCTGCCCTCAATCTTTCGCAGCATCAGGGTCTTTTCCAATGAGTCCGCTCTTCACATCAGGTGGCCAAAGTATTGAGTTTCAGTTTCAACACTGTGTTTCCACTGTTTCCCCATCTATTTGCCATGAAGTGATGGGACCAGATGCCATGATCTTAGTTTTCTGAATGTTGAGCTTTAAGCCAACTTTTTCACTCTCCTTTTTCACTTTCATCAAGAGGCTCTTTAGTTCTTCGACTTTCTGCCATAAGGGTGGTGTCATCTGCATATCTGAGGTTATTGATATTTCTCCCGACAATCTTGATTCCAGCTTGTGCTTCCTCCAGCCCAGCGTTTCTCATGATGTACTCTGCATATAAGTTAAATAAGCAGGGTGACAATATACAGCCTTGATGTACTCCTTTTCCTATTTGGAACCAATCTGTTGTTCCATGTCCAGTTCTAACTATTGCTTCCTGACCTGCATACAGGTTTCTCAAGAGGCAGGTCAGGTGGTCTGGTATGCCCATCTCTTTCAGAATTTTCCACAGTTTATTGTGATTCACACAGTCAAAGGCTTTGGCATAGTCAATAAAGCAGAAATAGATGTTTTTCTGGAACTCTCTTGCTTTTTCAGTGATCCAGCGGATGTTGGCAATTTGATCTAAAAAAAGATAGGATTATACATAACATATGGTTTAGTTTGATCCAGCAGAAAGTAAGTATATTTGCTAAGTGCAACCCAAGTAATTGGCAAGGTTACTGCATTCCTGTAGCTTACCTTATCTGCTGGATCTTAGTCTCTGCTGAAAGAGAGGAGCAAACTAGTCTTATCCCTGGAGGATTTGTCATGAGAGAAGCTTTGTCCAAGCGAAGAAAGTACCTGTTATTACTTCTTAAATTGCAGCTCTATTTTAGAAACCAAGTATTTTGTAAGATAAACTTTTTAAAAAAGGGCAGATAGATCTCCTACGGCATGTCCCTTTTCTTGTACAGACACTTTTCCTGGAATGAAAAATTGAAATCATGTTTAATGGAACCTAGAGGTAGGGGTCATTGAGAAAGAGAGTCAGATGAAGGGAAAGAAAATGGAGTGAAGATAAGATGGAAGAGATGAAGGAGAGGATAAGAAGGCAATACTTAAATTTCTGTGACAGAGGAAAGTAACATGTCAAACAATCACTGTGCATGTTCTTCTCTACTGTAAACAGAAACCATAGAAACAGACATTCACCTGCTCACTATTTATTTGTGAGAAGTTGTTGCAACACAAAAACTCATTACCTGTTAGTTTAGCCACCAATATTGAAAAAAAAGTCAGTACGTTGGAGTATTAAGGAAAATCTTTAATAATAACTCTATTAAGAGGTCAATGAGTTGGAAAGCTTGATTGTAAACAGTGGCTACACAATTTAAACAACAATTTCTCTTGCTTCTACCATTTTTGATTCAGTCATTTGTTACATTTAATTCAAATGAATTAACTATCATGCACAATACTTGGCTAACCAAGTATGTTGGCAGATTATAACTTTGAAACTGAATTTTCAATCGTTGTTATTAGGTAGAAGGTTTCTGACCGTATGTTTTTAGTGAATGAATAGGAGTGAAAAACGGCTGTGGGCATATTGGAAAAGAATTAACAAGTTTAGAATGTGCTTGAATCTTTAGCATTCTGTAGGTTCAACTGAAATTGAATCTATGGATATTGATTTCTTCTAAAAATTCTTGACCTCTCTTAAGTTCACCACTATAATTTACATCCCAGTTAGTAAAGAATTAAATTATCTTTCAGAACTAATTTCCTCTTGGAAAGCCATGCAGCAGCAAGCAAATAAAATCAACATTCTTAAATCTTAAAAACAACCCTTCACTCCTCTCCGCCTCTGGCTATTGCACATTAATCTCCTCTCCTATACAGCAAAGTTGTGAAAAAGTTGCCTTTACTTGGAGTCTTTTCTTTTTCTCTCCCTCAACCATGCTACTCCTTTAAATGTCTTTACATAGAAATTTTCAAACATTTACAAAACTATAGAAAACTGTATCCCATGTCTCATCACTCAGCTGAACAAATTTCTTGATAATCCTTCTTCCAACTCCTACTCCCACCCTACCAATGGGTTATTTTGGAGCAAATACTAGGCATCAGGGGCTTCCCTGGTGGCTCAAGTGGTAAAGAATCTGTCTACAATGTAGGAGTCACAGGAGACACAGGTTCAATCCCTGGGTCAAGAAGATCCCCTGGAGGAAGAATGGCAACCCACTCCAGTATTCTTGCCTGGAGAATCCCATGGACAGAGGAGCCTGGTGGGCTATAGTCTATGGGGTCACAAAGAGTTGGACATGATTGAAGTGACTTAGCATGCACGCAGCAGGCATCATATAATTCTATCCATAAATTCTTTTGTAGCTATCTCTGAAATATAATTCACAAAATACTTTTAAGAAACAAGAAACCAAACATAATTACAATATAATGATTACTCCTAAAAATATTAAATAACCTAAAATATAAAATATCATCAACTACCTTGTTAATGTGAAACTTCCCACAGTTTTATAAATGTATTTTTAATACTTTGAATCTAAATTTTTATGGATTTACTTTGTGATTTGTTCATCAATCCATTTAAAGCCTACACATTACAATTGGTTTATCTCTTTTAATATCTCTTAACATGGATTCCTCTTCTATGTTTATTCCTTGCCATGTATTTCTTTTGCTTTCCAAACTGGATTTTGCTGACTGATTCTTTCTTGAACTAACTGCAGTTAGACTTTTATCACTCGGGAAGCTGCTCTTATTAAAGGTCTCCAAGAAAACTCCACACAGAAAGTCCATTGGTCCAGTCTTAGTCCTCATCTTAGTTATTTTATCAATACTATTTTTTTAAAATTAATTTATTTTAATTGGAGGCTAATTACTTTACAATATTGTGGTGGTTTTGCCATACATTGACATGAATCAGCCACGGGTGTACATGTGTTCCCCATCCTGAACCCCCCTCCCACCTCCCTCCCCATCCCATCCCTCAGGGTCATCCCAGTGCACCAGCCCTGAGCACCCTGTCTCATGCATCGAACCTGGACTGGCGATCTGTTTCACATATGATAATATACATGTTTCAATGCTATTCTCTCAAATCATCCCACCCTCGCCTTCTCCCACAGAGTCCAAAAGACTGTTCTATACATCTGTGTCTCTTTTGCTGTCTCACATATAGGGTTATTGTTACCATCTTTCTAAATTCCATATATATGTGTTAATATACTGTATTGGTGTTTTTCTTTCTGACTTACTTCACTCTGTATAATAGGCTCCAGTTTCATCCATCTCATTAGAACTGATTCAAATGTATTTTTTTTAATGGCTGAGTAATATTCCATTGTGTATATGTACCATAGCTTTCTTATCCATTCATCTGCTGATGGACATCTAGGTTGCTTCCATGTCCTGGCTATTATAAACAGTGCTGCAATGAACATTGGGGTACATGTGTCTCTTTCAATTCTGGTTTCCTCGGTGTGTATGCCCAGCAGTGGGATTGCTGGGTCATATGGCAGTTCTGTTTCCAGTTTTTTAAGGAATCTCCACTTGTAAAATAATGAAACTAGAACACTTTCTAACACCATACACAAAAATAAACTCAAAATGGATTAAAGCTCTAAACATAAGACCAGAAACTATAAAACTCCTAGAGAAAAACATAGGCAAAACACTCTGACATAAATCACAGCAGGATCCTCTATGACCCACCTCCCAGAGTAATGGAAATAAAAGCAAAAATAAACAAATGGGACCTAATGAAACTTAAAAGCTTTTGCACAATGAAGGAAACTATAAGCAAGGTGAAAAGACAGCCTTCAGAATGGGAGAAAATAATAGCAAATGAAGCAACTGACAAAGAATTAATCTCAAAAAATACATAAGCAACCCCTGCAGCTCAATTCCAGAAAAATAAATGACCCAATCATAAAATGGGCCAAAAAACTAAACAGACATTTCTCCAAAGAAGGCATACAGATGGCTAACAAATACATGAAAAGACGCTCAACATCACTCAGTATCAGAGAAATGCAAATCAAAACCACAATGAGGTACCATTTCACACTGGTCAGAATGGCTGCTATCCAAAAGTCTACAAACAATAAACGCTGGAGAGGGTGTGGAGAAAAGGGAACCTTCTTATACTGTTGGTGGGAATGCAAACTTATCAATACTATTTAACACACTTGATAATTCCACCGTCCTCGATAACACTTCTTTTAATTGATCACAAGGACACCCACTCACCTGGCACCTGGTTTACTCCTGTCACTGCACCTTTTCTTCTCCTTGACCACTAAATATAGGAGTGCTCAGTCCTTTAACTTGGATCCTCTTCTCAATCTGGCCTCATTTTCTGTGTCAGCTCATTCAACCTGATGAGTGTATATTCAGTGATCTACTTGACCTCACTATATCCTCATGGGAATTTCCAAATTCCAGGCATTTCCAACATTCCAACATTTCCAAAACTGAGCTTCTATGTTTCTCCTGTGAACCTCTCCCACTGTCTTCCCCAGCTCTGTCAATAGCAATCTCTCCATTTACTCAGGCCAAATATCTTGGAATCACGGACTGCCATTTTCCTTTCAGTTCTCACCTCTAGTCAGAACGTCATTAGGCCTCCATCCTCAATAAATATCAACAAGTCAGTACCTCACCAGCCTCTGCCACCATCTGGTCCAACTCACCTTGATCTTTCAGTCTGGCTTACTGTGATAGCATCCTAACTGGCCTCCTTGGTTTGACTGTTGCCTTAGATATAGTCTGTACCCAACCTAGAAGGTAGAGTGTTAAAATGCCAAGAAGTTAAAATAACTTCTCTGCTTGAAACTCTCCGGCAATTTCCTATCTCACTCAGAGCTAGTGACCCCAAGTCTCCTTGAAGTGACCCCCCCCCCCCATTTCCACCTTTGCTTCTCTGATTTCACTCTTCATTTCTCTCCCTTTGACTTTTCTTCTGCCACATGATTGTTTTGGGAAGGTGCGGGCAGAGGGAGTGTGGGTCTAACTGAAAATGATGTTGTTAAGTGGTGTTTACGGGCTGGAATTTGAGTTAGTATCGCTCATTCAACCTGTAAGAAATAGGCAGAAATGAAGAACATTGTAGATGGTCTCACAGATGCAATGTCTTGCTTTACCCTGAACCATTGATTTACAAGGTATGGCTAAATTACTCCCAAATTGTTTATTTTGATATTAAGGGAGACGTCTTTCTTGGTCCATGAATGTGTACATTCATCCTAAGAATATTGGTGAACATAACCAGTTTTAGTTGTATTAATTCGTGTAGGAAAGATTATGATTTTCGCTTAGATTTTCAGAATTGAAGAGTGGCCTTTTAATTAGCTTGTGCTGATGTTTCATCTGTATTTGGCATTTCAAACTGACTGTTATTAATAAGGGGCATCCTGTAGGCCATTGTACAGTTTTGAGAGCACAGTCTTTCTTGCCCATGAATGCTGAGGGCAAAAAGGGAAAATCTGGGAGTTGAACAAATTGATCCCTTGTACTTCTAACATCAGTGAAAGGCTGTGTTATTAATAAACGGGTATCTAGATTTCAGTCCTAGGCATTTCAAAACCTTTCATATTGCGTTTGCTTTTCTCTTATTTATCTCTTTTATAAGACAGTTTTTCTTAATGGATTCAATGCAATGTATGCACTTCTAAAAATAGCTCTGAATACAAAAATATTATGAGTAATTCTGTGTTGTCATCATGTAAAATTACCCTGTACATCTCAAACATGTTTCTCCCTCCACTAAGAAATTAAACACAGACATGAAATATAAATAAATATGTGTTTGCTGTAATGCTACTTGACATTTTAGTTGTAATTAACAGGGCTTCAAATATTAGCCAACATTAATTAACAATGTAAAATACCTTAAACATGAAGTGTCGTAACAGTGCTGAGCAGATTAGGCACATTCATCAATATACCTCATGGTTATTAAAGATTTGTTTTTGAGTACTGCATTATTAAACAGGTTTATTATGTCTCCCACGTGAATCTTTGGTTTCTGCTGTATTTGTTCTGTAGATATTACTCCTTCCTGAGGCTGTTGTGGTGTTGAGCACAGGCTCCATGGTCTGAGTATGCAGAGTGAGAGGCTGATTTGAGGTGTGGTTTTGGGAGAAGCAAAGCTGCCTTCTGTATTTGATTTTGGTTATGTTAGTATTTTATTTTTCTTAAGTGTCAAAGTGAGTGGGGCAGGGGAGGGGAGAGCAGAAGGCAGAGAGAATGACCCTTCAGGTGTCCCACAAATGCTATTTCTTTGGGTGTGGTATGCCCGGCATCTCTATGATATTGTAAACTTACTTCCAATGAATCCAAGAACTCAGAAAAAAGCATTTCCCAGGTGGTGCTACTTGTGGATTCTGTTCACTCATAACATCGATATCCTTAGTTTTCATTCAAGGAGCGCGTGTCTAGAATGGCTTTGTGCCTTAGCCACCCATCGTCTCATGACATTATGTTACACAGTCCCTGCCTTGGACACTTTTTATGAATATTACAGTGATTTTCACTTTTCCTTTCTTGTAGATACTGGCTGGCTTCTCCCTTGAGCCCCGATCCTACTTCTGAATAGTTCTTTTTGATTAGTGTCTCCAACTACCCTGCCTTACTCCTGGGTGTGTGTGTGTGTAAAGTTGCTCAGTCATGTCCAACTCTTTGCAACCCCATGGACTGTGACCCACCAGGCTCCTGCTGTCCATGGGATTCTCAAGGCAAGAATACTGGAGTGGGTTGCCATTTCCTTCTCAAGGGGATCTTCCCAATCCAGGGATGGAACCCATGTCTCTTATGTCTCTTGTCCTGGCAGGCAAGTTCTTTACCTCTGCACCCCCTGGGGAGCCCCCTACTCCTGTACATTAGCATGAAAAGAAATTAAAAAACCTGCAAAGTTCTTGTTTCACTTTGAAGTTTTCTTCTAATTGATCTCAATCTTTTTAATAATTTTTTTTCTTCTTTAAGCCATTAACATATTTTTGTTTACTGCATCTGCTGTAGACCTATAATACTGTATTAAAAATCTCCTGTTTTCACTTTTAATTTCAAATAGTTCTTGCTTTATGTTATTTTGATTTATCCTATTACACATATGAACATATTTTAATTTTTAACTATAATTTTTTATCAATTACAATGACTTTATTTTGATGCTATTAAAAAACTCCAAACTCCTCTTTTTCTAAATTAATGTTTTTTTTGAGATTAAAAATTTAAGTGGATAAGCAGCTATCTAACATTGACTTTTATTATCTCTAGGTCTTTCTACTTTCTATCTTTGGTGCCCCAAACAATAAGTCACATAGTTAGGTTTGGTCTTATAAACAGTCTTAAATTCTATGACTTGATGGACCATTTAGTCTGCTTATATCCATTATTCATTAAATAATATTAATTTGCTTATATAATGTTTATTGTTATACGTATTGTCACTTATCATTCTATTTGACACCTTAAAAATTATAACTCCTTTTCTTGAGGGTCTTTATTTGAGACTTTTTATTTTGCTCTATTAATACGATGGATAGACATTATTTCATCTTAAAGAATAGAAGTGCTTAAACACTGCTAGATGATTTAAATGTTTTCTCATTAGTCCCTTCATCATGTGAAGTTATTAATATTTATTATCTTCACCACAGCAGTCAGTTTAGGATGTCCCATGGCCAGCTCTTTAAGGCCCGATCCTAACCCTGTTGTGAGCATATCACTCTGCATAAAGCAAATATGATGGCCATGTGCAATACATTTTGAGATTTATTACTCCTTATCACCCCTTCCCTGATCAATACCCTTATTTCTTGCCCCATTTGACACATCTCCTCAGGTCCCAAGTCATGCCATCATTTATTATAGGCTGTGTTTTCCTTCTTCTGGTAAATCAGTTACAAGGATTCTCTCTCTAATAACTCAGCTTTTGTCTTCTCAAAACCTTTTCTTTCCTGATTACTCTTCTAGGAAGAGTAGCCAGCTTTCTCTAACTTAAATCCTTAAGAACTTGGCTCCTTGAAGGATGTATTATTCACATTCTTGACACTTTTTCATTAGTGAAAACAAATCGAATTTTCTATTTATTGATCTATCATCTATTAATATTACTTTCTTATACTAACTGACGTTTGGTCTACTTTGGCCCCTTTGTTGTCTCTGTTATGTTTTACCATGAATGTGGTAACTATTTAAAGAACAGTAATAACAACACCGAGCTTCCCTGATAGTTCAGTTGGTAAAGAATCCACCTGCAATGCAGGAGACCCTGGTTCGATTCCTGGGTCAGGAAGATCCCCTGGAGAAGGGATAGGCTACCCACTCCAGTATTCTTGGGCTTCCCTGGTGGCTCAGCTGGTAAAGAATCCATCTGCAATGCAGGAGACCTGGGTTTGATCCCTGTGTTGGGAAGACCCCTGGAGAAGGGAAATGCTACCCACTCCAGTATTCTGGCCTGGAGAATTCCATGGGGTCGCAAAGAGTCGGATACAACTGAATGACTTTCACTTTCATTTCACTTTCAATAACAGCAAATTTTGGGACACTGTTACTCAAGAATTGCTCTAGGTACATCTCTTCTTCAATCACTTAGAATTTCCTTACTAATCAATAGGTCTTGTTCATCATCTCATTGACTTCAAACATTTAACTGGGAAACTGGAGCCCAGGAATCGGTGCCCTGTGGCTTTTTCCTTGTCATCTTTCTAGAAGTGGATGTTTCTCTTCTCTTGTTTTTTTCTTTACTTTCTTTTTTGTTCTATCAATATATGTTATTTTTGTTTGCTGTTCCAATTTGGATCCTTGAGAACAGTAGCAGATCAATTACAATTAATACTAATAATTTGGATACTTTTAAACACAAGACACAGTTTATATTTCAGCATCTTGTGCCACAGTAATCTGTAATTGCTACAACTACTCATGCCTGATGGCACAGATGAAATAAACCTGTTTCTTCTATTAATGACTCTTTTATTTATTAAACAATAAAGCACATTGAATTTTAAGCAAGTGAAATAACTGATTCCACTCTGAGTTTTAAGAAACTGGGCAATCTGTAAGCATCAGTTTTTTTGTTTGTTTTTTTTTTAAATTGAAGGGTAGTTGATTTATAATGTTGAGCTAATCTCTGCTGCACAGTGAAGTGACTCAGTTTTACAGATATACATATTTTTAAAAAAGTATTATTTTCCATTATGGTTTATTTCAGGGGCTTCCCTGGTGGCTCAAATGTTAAAGAATCTGCCTGCAATGCGGGAGACCTGGGTTCAGTCCCTGGGTAGGGAAGATCCCCTGGAGAAGGAAATGGCAATCCACTCCAGTGTTCTTGCCTGGAAAATCCCATGGACAGAGGAACCTGGTGGGCTACAGTCCGTGGGGTTGCAAAGAGTCAGACACAACTAAATGACTAACACTGTACTTTTTATGGTTTGTTCCAGGAGATTGGACATAGTTCTGTGTTCTAACAGTAGGACTTTATTGTTCATCCATTCTAAATGTACTAGCTGTAAATATCAGCTTTTGAGTTAATCATTTTATTTTGAGAGAATGGAAAGTTCACGTGGAGTGGACAGAGATTATACAGAGATATTTGGCATCTCTTTTGCCCTCTTTTCCCTAATGGTAACATTTTTCAAAACTGTACTGTTGGGATTCCCTGGTGGCCCGCTGGTAAAGAATCTGCCTTTACCAATGCAGGAGACATAGGTTCGATCTCTGATCCAGGAAGATCCCACGTACCTCAGGGCAGCTAAGCCCATGCACCTCAACTGTTGAGTCTGTGCTCTAAGCCCGGGAGCTGCAACTCCTGAGCCCACATGCTGCAACTGCTGAAACCCATGCACCCCAGAGCCCGTGCTCTGCAAGAGATGCCCCTGCCATGAGAAGCTTGCACACCACAATGAATAGTACCTCCACTCACCGCAGCTAGAAAAAAGCCTGCATAGCCAAGGAAGACAGTGCAATTAAAAAAACAAAAAACACCCCAAAAACTGTACTTTAATGTCAGGACCAAGAAATTGATATGGAAGCTGTCAGGATTCAGGCAGTTCCATCGCCACAAGAATCCCTCTTCTTATTCTTTTGTGTCAACCACTGCCCTGCTTCTCACCAGTCCCAGCCCTTCCAGCCCCCGGCCCCAACCCCTGAAAACTATTAACCCCCATATCCTTAATTTTACTTCAAGAATCTTACATAACTGAAGTTATACATTTTGAGACTGGATTTTTTTCCTGACCAGTGTAGTTGCCCAGCAATTCATGTAGGTTGTTGCGGGTATTAGTAGTTTGTTCTGTTTCATTGCTGAATAGTATTCCATGATGTGGATGCACACAGTTTGTTTAACCATTCATCCACTGAAGGGCATTTGAGTTATTTTCATATTTTGGCTATTATAAGTAAAGCTTCTATAAACATTCTTATTCAGGTTTTTGTGAATATAAGTTTTCATTTCTCTAGGATGCATGCCCAAGAGTACAATTGCTAAGCCTATGGTAACTGCATTTTGTTGTTCAGTTGCTAAGTCATGTCTGACTCTTTGCAACCCCATGGACTGCAGCACACCAGGCTTCCCTGTCCTTCACTGTCTCCTGGAGTTTGCTCAAACTCATGTCCATGAGTTGGTGATGCCATCCAACCATCTCATCCTCTATCATCCCCTTCTCCTCCTGCCCTCAATCTTTCCCAGAATCAGGGTCTTTTCCAATGAGGCAGTTCCTTGCATCAGATGGCCAAAATATTGGAGCTTCAGCCTTAGCATCAGTCCTTCTAATGAATATTCAGTATTGATTTTCTTTAGGATTGACTGGTTTGATCTCCTTGCTGTCCAAGCTGCATTTTAGTTTCGTACAAATCAGCCAAACTGTTGTCCAGAATGGCTGTGCCATTTTATGTTCCCACCAGCAATGTATGAGTGATTCAGTTGCTCTGCATCTTCACCAGCATTTAATATTGTCATTATCTTTTATTTTAGTCATTTTGAAAAGTAGTAATGATATCTTTAGATTTTATTTTGCATTTCCTTAGTGGTTAATGATGTTGAACATCCTTTAATGTGTTTATTTACCCTTTGTATAACCTCTTCCATGAAGTGTCTCTTTATGTCTTCTGCTCATTTCCTTAAGGAACTTTTTTCTATTATTGATTTTTAAGAATTCTTTATACATTCTAGACACTAATCTTTTGTCAGATACATGGTTTGCTTATATCACATGTCATTTTCTTTCAGTCTGTAAATTGTCTCTTATCTCCTTAATGGGATCTTTCACAGAGCAAGAGTTTTTAATTTTCCTGAGGTTAATTTTATCATGTTTTCCTAATATGTGTCATACTTTTGGTGGAAAGTTTAAGATCTCTTTGTGTAGCCCTAGATTCTGAAGATTTTGTTTTTGATTTTACCTTAGTGCATTTTAATTGGAGCCTTACTTCCTGCACTCTTCTGAACTGAAATCAGTTCAGTAGTCTTGATTCCGAAGTCATAAACTATGTAAATGAATACATGGATGAATTAGCCATAGTCTCTATATTTGCTGGAGTCTTTAAAAAATATTTTTGATGGCTCTAGCATTGTCAAGAAATACAGAGTGCCTCAACTGTAGGTACTGTCATGAAGGAAGAAGAGCATGGAAAGTTAGGACCCTTGCTCTCTGTACCTTATAGCGCTATTGGTAGATTACCAGAATAAGGGACATCCTATAGAAATGTTGAGAAGGAAGCTGAGGTCAGAGGTCATACAGCATGTGAACAAATTTATAGCCAGAGATTAAATGGAAGACTTTGGACTTCAGCATCAATGGAGAACTTTTAGCTTGTTCTCCTAAGAGTGTTTACCATCCTGGATTATGAAATCCATGTAACATGACTCATAGTGTTCACAAAGGATTATGACACATGAAAGGTTAGTAATAGTTGAGAACATTGCTGAAAAATAGACTATCAGAGAAAGATATCATCACATACCTTGAGTGTTTGGGCCTTCTTATAAATCTGGTCTTTCAAAAGGTCAAAATTATAAAGGTGTGGCTTGCAGCTTCATTATTTCTAAAAAGGGCTTGATTACTTTGAAAATATGTTTGTGGTTCAGGCATAAGTTCACAATGACATCATCAGTAGGGGTAGATTCCTTTTAGTACTGAAATTTAAAGTACTTTTTTATAGTTAAATAAGCATAGAGTCCATATATAGATTTTAATATGAAACTTATGGTCATTTTTCAAAGAGAGACAGCAAACAGTGTGTTTTTGTTTACTTCTTGGCCTTAATATTTCCCTTCTAAGAAAACTAGCTAACCAGAAGCACAACTTTGTATGACATATTGAAGATTAGATACCTGCTTTCCTGTCTTCTGGTTTTAAGCCCCAGTTTAGTCCCCTGAAAATGTATATCTATATTGTCATAATCAAAGAAGCAGTGGCAGTCTTATATGGTATCATTTGACAGATGTTATGAGGCTGCACTAATCCCAACTTTCCTTTACATGGAGCCTGGAATTTTTGCTGTCCTTTGAGTTAAAGCCTTCTTTCCAGAAGATTTTTTTTTACAAAGGAAAATAACTTACCAGGGAAGTAGATATTAATATCTTCAATAGATTCACATAGCCATACCCAGCCATTTCCCTGAGAATATGACCCTAAGGAAGCACAAGCCAGGACAGTTATATTCATGTGGGACATCTAAAAAGTGGGGGTTTCTAGAAAGCTGACTGCTGAAGAATCGATGCTGTTGAACTGTGGTGTTGGAGAAGACTCTTGAGAGTCCCTTGGACTGCAGGAAGAGCCAACCAAGTCCATCCTAAAGGAAATCATCCCTGAATATTCATTGGAAGGACTGATGCTGAAGCTGAAACTCCAATACTTTGGCCACCTGATGTGAAGAACTGACTCACTAGAAAAGACCCTGATGCTGGGAAAGATTGAAGTGGGAGGAGAAGGGGATGACAGAGGATGAGATGGTTAGACGGCATCACTGACTCAATGGACATGAGTCTGAGTAAGCTCCAGGAGTTGGTGATGGACAGGGAGGCCTGGTGTGCTGCTGTCCATGGGGTTGCAAAGAGTCGGACACGACTGAGCAACTGAACTGAACTGAACTGATGGGAGCGCAGGTACATTTTATTAAAGGGAGATTTCTGAGAAGCTCAGACTTTCCAAGTGAATCTTTTTCACAAATGCCAACCTATGTATTTTCAAGTTTAACTAAGGGAGTATTGGCATTATAGAAACTAAATAGTATTAGCTTTTAAAAAAGTAAATTTTACGAAGTACAGAGTACACACCACAAAATGCTCATATCCTAAACTTCAGTGGACTTTGATCAATGTGTACTTATGCCTGTAGAAACGACACAGCAGTTAAGATGTGAATGTTCCCATCACCTGAGAAAGACCTCTCATAGTCCTTTTCCAGACACCTCCCTTCTTTTGTCTCTGGACAAACACTGTTGTGATTTCTTCATTTTGCTGCCTCTTCTGCTCCTTCACATAAATGGAGCCCTATAACATTTACTTTTTGGGGCCTTGCTTCTTTTGCTCAAGATAATGGTTCTGGGATACAACCATGTTGTTGCATGTATCATTAGTTTGATTTCTAGCATTAAGTACTAGTTCACTGTATGACTGTACCACAGTTTGATTTTTCATTCTCTTCTTGATGGATGTTTGGGCTGTTTCCCAACTTTCCCCATTACAAGTAAAACTGCTCTCAGTATGGTCTATTTATGACCATGTTTTCATTTTTCTTAAGTAAGCATCCAAGAGTGGAATGGCTGTGTCCTAGGTTTACCCTATGTATGTTTAACTTTATAAGGTATTGCCAAATAGGTCTCCAAAGGGTTGTACTCTTTTACACTCTTACAACAACAGGTGAAAGATGTTTTGTATCTTGCCTGTGTTTGATATTCTTGGTCTTTTTTTAAATTTTAGCCTTTCTACTGGGTATAAATATCTTATGCTAAGTTGCTTCAGTTGTGTCCGACTCTGTGTGACCCTATGGACTGCAGCCCACCAGGCTCCTCTGTCCACAGAATTCTTCAGGCAAGAATACTGGAGTGGGTTGCCATTCCCTTTTTGATCTTCCCTACCCAGGGATCAAACCTGGGTCTCCTGCATTGCAGGCAGACTCTTTACAGTCTGAGCTACAGGGAAGTCCCACTCACTGTGGTTTAAATTTGCATTTCCTTGATGACTAATGATGTTGAGCACATTTTCTTGTGTATGTTGGCCAGTCTTATACCTCCTTTTGTGAAGTGTCTGTTCTTTTTGCCCATTTTTTTTTAACCCAGTATCTAGGCCTACTTGGAGTTAATTTCTATTGACTGCATTGTTTTTTTCCTTGAGTGTGAATCATACTTTCCTGTTTCTTTGCAGTACTGCTAACTTTTGAATGAATACAGGACATCCTTGTAGCTACTCTAGATTCTGTCACATTCTTCTAAGAATTCAGTTCAGTTCAGTAACATTCTATTTTAGTAGGTAGCTAAACTGACTGGGCTCTAGAGATAAACTTTGCCTCCTACAAGAAATATAACTGCTTGTATCTTTATTCTGTAAGATATATCTTACTAGCACATGGGGTTTATACATAACTACATAACCTAACCTAATATTGAAGTCAGTGGTAAAGTCAGAGTCTATGTATCAGTTCAGTTTATCAGTCAGTTGCTCAGTCGTGTTTGACTTTGTGAGCCCATGAACCGCAGCACACCAGGCCTCCCTGTCCATCACCAGCTCCCGGAGTCCACCCAAACCCATGTCCATCGAGTCGGTGATGCCATCCAACCATCTCATCCTCTGTCGTCCCCTTCTCCTCCTGCCCTCAATCTTTCCCAGCATCAGTATATATATATATATATATATATATATATATGAATATATTCTTGGAATTATTTTACCAATATATTTTAAAGGTCCTGCATCTGAGCTAATGAGAGACACTTTTCTTGAAATGTCTTTGATTTTGATACCAGGTAATTCTGACCGTATAAAATAAATTGGAAAATATTCTTGTATTTTTTGAAAGGGTTTATGTATAAGATTGATATTATTTCTTCCTTAAATTTTCACAGAATTCACCTGTAAAGCCTTGGGGATAGGGAGTTTTCTTTGTGGGAAGGTTTTAAATTACAAACACAATTTCTTTAATGAATATAAGGTTATTAAGATTTTATGTCTCCTTGTGTTTGTTGTGTTAGATGTTTTTTATCAAGGGACATGTCTATTTCATCCAAATTGTCAGATTTTTTGACATATGGTTGTTAACAATATTCCTTTATTGTTATTTTAATGTCTGTGGGAATTTGTGGTGGTTCCTTCTTTAATTATAGATATTGATAATTTGTTTTTGATTGTTTTCTTGACTGATATTGCTAGAGGCTTATACCTTTTATTAATCTTTTCAAAAAATCAATTTTTGTCTTGTGGATTTTTTCTATTTTTTGTTTTTCCCACCATGGTTTTTATTATTTCTTTCTGACTGTCTCTTAGGTTTAATTTTTTTTTTCTATTATTTTCAAGGGACTATTTGGTATGATTTCAGAAAAGCACTAGAGAGATATGTATATGTATGCTTAGGAAATTTGTTAAACAGTTTTGTAATCTTATTCTTATTATCAGGGATTTCTTTTCAAGTGACCTAATTATTGCTGTAAATTTAATTTTAATTAACTACATATAATAGATGTGAATATTTACAATAGAGAAATAATAAGGTATAGAGAAATAATAAGGCAGAAAAGCCTTGTTTTTTGTTTGTCAAATCAAACACCTAAAAACAGCACTTTAATTTGAAAGTAGAAATATAGTTATGTATTTCAAGCAAGTATACTGCATAGGTCTTTGTTCTTTTCATAGTCTCTGTCTTATCAGCCATTATATGTTAAATTTTGTCTGCACCATTGATGTATTGATCATACATGTCACATTAGGGAGCATTTTCTCACAATACATTTCTTTTAAAATGTATTTCTCCAATTATCTGACATCACAATGATGTATGATATGGTTAGGTAGCATATATTTTTTGACTTTTTGTCTTTTTATATTGGTATACATGTATGTTTTTCCATTATAATGTAAACTTGTAAGTAAGCCTAGTCTTAGAGTTCAGTTCAGTTCAGTTCAGTTCAGTCGCTCAGTCGTGTCCGACTCTTTGCTACCCCATGAATCACAGCACGCCAGGCCTCCCTGTCCATCACCAACTCCCAGAGGTTTACTCAAACTCATGCCCATCGAGTCAGTGATGCCATCCAGCCATCTCATCCTCTGTTGCCCCCTTCTCCTCCTGCCCCCAATCCCTCCAAGCATCAGGGTCTTTTCCAATGAATCAACTCTTCACATGAGGTGGCCAAAGTATTGGAGTTTCAGCTTCAGCATCAGTCCTTCCAATGAACACCCAGGACTGATCTCCTTCAGGATGGACTGGTTGGATCTCCTTGCAGTCCAAGGGACTCTCAAGAGTCTTCTCCAACACCACAGTTCAAAAGCATCAATTTTTCGGTGCTCAGCTTTCTTCACAGTCCAGCTCTCACATCCATACATGACCACTGGAAAAACCATAGCCTTGACCAGACAGACCTTTGTTGACAAAGTAATGTCTCTGCTTTTTAATATGCTATCTAGGTTGGTCATAACTTTCCTTCCAAGGAGTAAATGTCTTTTAATTTCATGGCTGCAGTCACCATCCACAGTGATTTTGGAGCCCAAAAAACATATGAAGTCTGACACTGTTTCCACTGTCTCCCCATCTATTTCCCATGAGGTGATGGGACCAGATGTCATGATCTTAGTTTTCTGAATGTTAAGCTTTAAGCCAACTTTTTCACTCTCCTCTTTCACTTTCATCAAGAGGCTTTTTAGTTCCTTTTCACTTTCTGCCATAAGGGTGGTGTCATCTGCATATCTGAGGTTATTAATATTTCTCCCGGCAATCTTGATTCCAGCTTGTGCTTCTTCCAGCCCAGCGTTTCTCATGATGTACTCTGCATATAATTTAAATAAGCAGGGTGACAATATACAGCCTTGATGTACTCCTTTTCCTATTTGGAACCAGTCTGTTGTTCCATGTCCAGTTCTAACTGTTGCTTCCTGACCTGCATACAGGTTTCTCAAGAGGTAGGTCAGGTGGTCTGGTATGCCCATCTTTTTCAGAATTTTCCACAGTTTATTGTGATCCACACAATAAACCTTTCGTGTAGTCAATAAAGCAGAAATAGATGTTTTTCTGGAACTCTCTTGCTTTTTTGATGATCCAGTGGATATTGGCAATTTGATCTCTGGTTCCTCTGCCTTTTCTAAAACCAGCTTGAACATCTGGAAGTTCTCGGTTCACGTATTGCTGAAGCCTGGCTTGGAGAATTTTGAGCATTACTTTACTAGCGTGTGAGATGAGTGCAATTGTGCGGTAGTTTGAGCATTCTTTGGCATTGCCTTTCTTAGGGATTGGAATGAAAACTGACCTTTTCCAGTCCTGTGGCCACTGCTGAGTTTTCCAAATTTGCTGGCATATTGATTAGGCCTCAGTAAATATTTATTGTAATGTTTTTCATTTTAGAGAATTCTCAACATTTAAAACATTTTAAAATCTACTTGTTTAGTTTCTAAAGAACAAGCAGAATCTGATTTTAAAAGTTAGTGGATCATAAAATATCATTTTTAAAAACTAACATAACACCATTGAAATTTTTGTAGTTATTTTTTTCACTATAATTTTCTCACCAAATTTTGGAAACCATTTGTACTCATATCAGTTAGATATATACAGGCATGTGCTGTGCTGTGCTTAGTTGCTCAGTCGTGTCTGACTCTTTGTGACCCCATGGACTGCAGCCCGCCAGGCTCCTCTGTCCATGGGATTCTCCAGGCAAGAATACTGGAGTGGGTTGCCATGCCCTCCTCCAGGGGATCTTCCTGACCCAGGGATTGAACCCAGGTCTCCTGCATTGCAGGCAGATTCTTTACTCACTGAGCTACCAGGGAAGCCCCAAAACACTGGAGTGGGTAGCCTATCCCTTCTCCAGGGGATCTTCCCGACCCAGGAATTGAACCAGGGTCTCCAGCATTGCAGGCGGATTCTTTACCAGCTGAGCTACCAGGGAAGCCCCATATACAGTCATATCTTGTTTAAATTTGCTTTGCTTTATTGCATTTCTCAGATATTGCATTTTTCACAGATTAGAGTAAGTCTGCTAGGGCCATTTTTTCAACACCTTTTGTTCACTCTATGTCTTTGTCACATTTTTGTAATTCATGCTGTATTTCAAACTTTATTAATATATTTATTATACTGATCTGTGATCACTGAGCTTTGATGTTAGTATTGTAATTGTTTTGGGGCTCCATGACCACATACAAAACAGAGAACTTAATTGATAAATGTTGGGTGTGTTCTGACAGCTTCACCAATGGGCTTTTCCCTCATCTTTCTGCTTCTTTTCCAGCAGACATCCCTGTTCCTTGAAACACAGCTATAATGAAGTTAGGCCAGTTAATAACCCTACAGTGGCCTCTAAGTGTTCAAGTGAAAGGAAGAGGTGTATGTCTCTCACTTTAAATAAAAAGCTAGAAATGATTAAGCTTAGTGAGGAAGGCATGTTGAAAGCCAAGATAAGCTGAAAGCTGGCCTTCTTGTGCCAAACAGTTAGCCAAGCTATGAACAGAAAGAAAAAGTTCTTGAAGGAAATTAAAAGTACTGCTTCAGTGAGCACATGAATGATAAGGAAACAAAACGGCCTTACTGTTCATACGGGAAAAGCTCTAGTGGTCTGGTTGGAAGATCAAACGAGCCACAACATTTCCTTAAACCCAAGCTTAATTCAGAGCAATGTGCTAACTCTCTCCACTTCTAGAAGGCTTAAAGAGGTGAGGAAGCTGCAGAAGAAACTTTGAAGCTAGCACACATTAATTCAGGAGGCTTAAGGAAAGAAGTCGTCCATCAGTGTGGCAAAATTTATTGTCTTATTTTAAGAAATTGCCACAACTGTCTCAACCTTCAGTAACCACTGCCCTGATGAGTCAGCAGCCATCAACATTAAGTGGCAAGACCTTTCACCAGCAAAAAGATTACAACTCACTGAAGGCTCAGATGATAGTTACCATTTTAAAGCAATAAAGTGTTTTTAAATTATTCCGCACAGTGCTATCCCATACTTTATTGTTGTTTAGTCGCTAAGTCATGTCCTACTCTTTCAAGACCCCATGGGCTGCAGCCTGCCAGGCTTCTCTGTCCAAAGGATTTCCCAGGCAGAAATACTGGAGTGGGTTGCCATTTCCTTTTCCAAGGGATCTTCCTGACCCAGGAATCGAACCCATGTCTCCTGCATTGCAGCTGGAGTCCTTACGACTGAGCCACTAAGGAAGCCCATCGCATACTTAATAGGCTACAGTATGTGTAGACATAAATTTATATGCCCTGGGAAATTAAAAAATTCATGTGATTCATTTATTATTGGGATGAGTGAGTGAGTGAAAGTCACTCAGTTGTGTCTGACTCTTTGCGACCCCATGGACTATACAGTCCATGGAATTCTCCAGGCCAGAATACTGGAGTGGGTAGCCTTTCCCTTCTCCAGGGGATCTTCCCAACCCAGGAATTGAACTGGGGTCTCCTGCATTGCGGGCAGATTCTTTATTATTGTGATAATCACTTTATTTTGATGGTCTGGAACCATCGAGAATGCTCAGTATCTCCAAGGTTTGCCTGTCCTACAAAAAATAAGACTTCAAAAATGTTGATAAAGCTAAAGTAAGTTATTAAACTATTCTTTCTACTTTGGAAGATGTCTGCAAATTGCTATAATACTAAGCTTAAAAATTTGTTATGAGTATGAAACCAAAGGAAATGGGAAGCTTGTGTCTTATTGAGATTTTTTTAAGAAAATATTTCTGAACATGGGTGGATCTAGGTTTCATGAATCTACTGCTTACATAGTCTAGAGGAGGAGGTTCTCTTTAAATAAAGAATTAAAAACTATGTGGACCAAATTTGGTAAGAAGGAGAATATTTATCTAGAAGGTTAAAGCACTGCAAATTATTTAAAGAAGCTGGCAAATAATAAACATAACATCACATTTATTAGATGAACTGCCTACTCTATGAATTTTTTTCCTTCATATTTTGACTTCATTTTCTTTGATTGGCTCTTCATGTGAAAATGATTTTATAATACCGTTTTCTATAGAAAGAGAAGTAATAGTTTAGATTTATTTTTGAGATGTCTAATCAATTTTTTTGGTTGGTATTGTAGAAAATCTGCTTTAAGCTTCATAATTCATTATCTGCAATATCATCTATAATTTTAGGGATGTTTTGCTTATTTAAATATTTATTTGAATCTTATTTTGCTTTCCATTTTCAAATTTTGGTCTTTGTGCAGCAAAAGATCATGATTTTGATCTTTGAACAACAAACAGGAATTAGTGTTTAACTTTTTAAAGGTATATTCTTTTATTCTATGAGAACATTTTTAATAAGTTGATTCACAGAAAGTCTAGACTATTCAAATTGAACAGTCCTTTGTGTTGTATGTAGTATTTTTTTTAGGCAGGATGTCAAAGAAAATAAAAAGTAAATATCCTCATGTGATTTTCTTTTTTTGTAGAAAATCAGTGAAGTTGAAGAGAAATGTAAAAAATGAAAAACAAAAATATGTGATTTGTTACAATAGTCCAATGCGATGGTTCCCTCTGTTTAGCATTCTCTCTGGAAGATAGCATAAGAGATTATTAAAAAAAAAAAGAGAGAGAGAGATTATCTACTCACAATGAAAGGGATGTATCCCTAAATAACCTGTTTTTTTACTAAAACCACATGGTTGGGGCAGTTTTCTACAAATTTAGGTAAAATTTTAAAAATATCTTTTTATAATATTTTTAATTCCTTTATGCAATAATTTCTTTTTATTTCTGACCCACTCTGTAGAGTAAAATTTTGATTTGTGGACACGTTTCTCACTGCACATTCTGTACAGTGTTAGAGAAATTTCACCGAAGTGCTTTGCACATCTGCCAACACTCTGGCACTGCTTATTACCTCCATGACTTGACCAGGTTATGCTGTTTCTCTTGGCTGTAGTTTCCTCCTCCACACAATGAGGATATTGAAGCACCTGCTTTGACTACCCCAAGCTTTGCCATGAGAATGAGTGCCGTGATGTAGGTATGATGACACTGTGACTTGTAGAGTGAAACCTAGGTGCTATCCTTATGGTGATTGTTGTTACTGTCCCCTTATTTGTAGGACTGTGATCATCTGATTGGCTATGAGAATATTAATGACTGATAAAATCTGACTTACTTTTTTGTTCTCTGTTCCAAACCTTCAGACGATTCTCTCTATATTAATGTCTTATTTTTAAAAGTTATTTGGTCAACTTTAACTTCATAGGACTCATTTTAACTTGATAAGACATAATCATTTGTTCATTCATTCATGGTCTTTACTAAGAGTATACTTAATACCAGGTGTTGTGGTAGGCTCTGAGCATTGGAGTGATAAGCAGAAAAATAGGGTTTTGCTCTCTTGGCACTTACAAGTATGGTAGGGAAGTGAGAATTAATCAAATAATATTTTTAAAAAAAAACAACAAGGAAAGGAACATGGTGCGCCTATTCACCTGGCCTGCAGACAAGGATTTCCTAACCTGAGATATTTGAGCTACAATCCAAAGAAAGAATAGGAATTAACTGGGAATGAGGGGGTCTTATATAATTAATCTACCATCACTCAGCCTGGCAAAAAACTCATGCCTATTGAGAGTCCCAATCTTGAAGCTCTTGAGTGTTCCTGTCCTGTGTTGTCATTCCAACAGCAGGAATGACATTTGTCATTTCAAATCTATAAGGTTTAAAAATCTCTTTTTTGTAGCACCAAAACATATACATTACCATATGTAAAATAGTAGGTAGTGGAAAGCTGCTGGATAACACAGGGAGCTCAACCTGGTGTTCTGTGATAATAACTTGGAGGATGGGATGGAGGTTGGGAAGGAGGCTCAAGAGGAGGGATATATGTATACTTACAGCTGACTCACACTGTTGTATGCCAGAAACCAGCACAACATTGTAAGCAATTATCCTCCAATTAAAAAAAAAATCTCTTGTTTGGGACACAACTGACTGGTTAGAGTTTACTATACTATATATTTCACTGAGTTCTTTAATTAATCCCAGGCTACTAATGTTTTAGTAGCTGGGAAAGTCTTTGTATCATGAAAAGTATGAAATGAAATCTTACTGAATTACAGTTGGTTAATTAGTAAGGTGGCCATCCATGCAGGGCATAGTTCAGCTTCTTAGAACACATACCAATTTACCAATGTGTGCGTGCTCACTGGTATTGGACTCTGTGACTCCATGGACTATAGCCTGCCCATATTCCTCTGTCCATAGAGTTTTCCAGGCAAGAATACTGGAGTGGGCTGCTATTTCCTTCTCCAGGGGATCTTCCCGACCAAGGGATCGAGCCCGCATCTCTTTTATCTCCTACCTTGACAGGTGGACTCTTTAACACTGACGCCACCTGGGAACTTGTATACAAATAGCTTATATGCTATTTATAAATAATATTTGCATTGTGTATTATTGGAATGTATCCCCTTATTAAGACACTTTGAGAGAGCAAATATTTTAACCTAATTCAAGAAATTCATTATTTTAATAAACTTGCATTATTTAAAGGATAATTGTAACTGGAAGAAACTCTGTCCCTTCACCCTTAAGCTTGGGTGTGTCCTTGCCCTTGACACAAGAATATGCATAACTACGTGGCCATGCTCTGATATGGCCAGTGGTGGGAGACCTGCTTGCCTAAGGATTTGATGTGCTGAAGAAAATTCTATTTTCAAAACTCTCACTGTTGGTGTTGATAAGAATCAAGACCTGGAGTGCATGGACCTTTACTGAAAGAATAATTTGATGTCTGTTGGAATCTCCAGAAGGAGGCCCAGACCAAATTGCCTTGACTGCAGAAGCAGGGGTATTTCATTGTAAAACTATGTAAAAGTAGGGCCCTGGATCTGAGGGAAAAGAAGATGTTGGCAAGTTTTCTCTTTAGGGGAAAGGATATTAAAATTTTAAGAACAGAGATTTCTAGTTTGTGTGAGCTTGCTTTCTATTCTAGATTGTCCCTAAGTATTTGCTTTACATTTTTAAATTTATGACTTGTTGGATGGGTTGAAAATAAGAGAGTGAAGTCCAACATGGGGCAGAGTGGGCCAGAGAGAACAAAGGTTTGAGCTCGAAGATACAGATGTAAGAGAAAGGCTGTCTCCTCAAATCACAGACCTGAGCGCCGAGCTGAACTCCCTGTTCTACATAGCAGCTTCCCACTAGCTACCTATTTCACATGTGTGCATATGTCAAGAGGAAACTCCAATACTTTGGCCACCTGATGGGAAGAACTGACTCATTTGAAAAGACCCTGATGCTGGGAAAGATTGAAGGCAGGAGGAGAAGGGGATGACAGAGGATGAGATGGTTGGATGGCATCACTGACTCAGTGGACATGAGTTTGAGTAAACTCAGGAGTTGGTGATGGACAGGGAGGCCTGGCGTGCTGGGCTCACAAAAAGTCTGACACCACTAAGCGACTGAAGTGAACTGAACTGATACATATCAATGATGCTCTCTCAATTCGTCCCCCCTGTTGTCCCCCAATTCCCCATCCCATATCCACAAGTCTGTTCTAAAAAAAAAAAAAAAAACCTAAACAAGGCTGTAATTTGTAGGCCCTGGGTACTTGGCTTCCCGCCTCTGAATTGTGTGCTCCACTTGGGAACTTCCAGCATCCTCAGCTCCACCTCAGGCCTGGAGGCATTCACTTGGGACCCTTGCTGCCTGGCATTCTTATGCAGACTTAGGGGGTGGGAAACTGAGGCCCTGGAGGAAGTGAGTGGTGTTGGTTGGTGTGTGTGTGTGGCAGAGTGGGTGATGAGTGACAGCTTTCCTTCTCTCAGACGGCCTTTCCTCCTAATAGTTCCCAGGAGTGAGGTTTTAATATACTCGTGCAAATGCCGTTTCCTCTAACTCTAAGCAGAAACAAGCAGAGAAGCAATTTTCAGGTTCAGAAACATCTCCCAGGGCTGGTGGAGCCTTCCTTTTGTTTCCTGACAAATAGCTTGTTGACACTGAAAGCAAAAGGTGTGTTTTCTGGCACTGCTTCTGGCTTTCCTTTTGACGAGAACCAGCTGCTCTATGGACTGTTCAGCTTCTAGCATTTCAAAGTCCAGTGGGTGGCATTTATGAAGGTTATAAGCTTCAGTTATTTATGCTAGGGTTATTATTGGTAATTGTTAATTATATCCAATTTTAGTGGGTGCACGGGGTCAGATTATGGAAAGAAAAAGGAAAAGCAATGTTTTTTCTGACCTTTACTGAATTCTTTGTCTCACTCCTTGTCTGCCTGGGAACACCTGTTTCATTTAAATCCCTAAAATTTCAGTGCAATTAGTGCACAACTGTGATGGTAGCTGCAGACACATTCCCCGCCCCCACATACACATATTTACACATCCATTTCCACACATATGTGTGTGTCTTTTTGCCATGTATGGGTTAAGATAAGACAGAGATTTTGTTCTTCATTCTATATTTGCCAAATGTGAAAGATAATTTCATTTAAATAGTTTGATTTTATATGGCTTTAAGAGATATCTATGAATGAATCCTACTTTATTTATTCTATTATAATCAGAAATAGTATTTTTTATCCTATGTATAGTTATTTTTCATAAAACAATACTCTTCCCGTTAAACAGGTTGCTCACTTTTCTTTGGCTAAAGAGCCACTGCTTCCCAGGAGGCCCTTGGAGGATACTTGTAGCTCCTGGTGTTTTGCATTTTCATAAATGTCACTGATAAAACATGAGTGAAGTTGATGGGCATTGTTTGTTCTTTAATTAGAAAAAAAATCTGCCTACAGATCTTGGCCAAATTGCAGTTGAAAAATCTGGATATTGGCTTCAATCCTAGAGTAGATTATGATCCTCACTCGTTTACTCCTCTCAAAGATGCAATTCAGTTTTTCTCCACATCTCTGTTTATTTTGATTACTTTGAGTTTAGGAACACAAGGCAAAGCCCTCTGGAATTCCACCTGCCACATACTGCTGCCTACTAAGAGTGATTCTAAAAATGCAATCTCCCTCTTCCTTCCTTTGCTTCTTTTTCCTTTCTCTTTTGCACATATCACCTTTGAACACACTGTATAATTACTCATGTATTTTGTTTGTTGCTGTTCTTCCCCATTAGTATGCAAGATCCACAGAGGCAGGATTTCTTGTTCCTTCCATTCTCAGCTGTAATTCTACCAGCCTGAACTGTGCATGCACAGAGTAGGTGTTTGAATGAATCCTTGTTGCACTGTTGAGTGAAAAATGAATGAGTGGATGAATTTTATGCTGGTAGACTGTAGTTATAGCTTTGTCATCAGTTCTTGTGTGAACCTGAAAAAAACCACTTAAACTTACTGAGGAAAATGAGTATCTTCTGTCATAGGCGTCATTGAGAATTTAAAGAAATGATGGATTCATGTCCCAGAAAAATGCACATACTCATTAAAACACATTTACAGTGAATTTCAAAGATTTACTCATGGACTCACATAAAAATGTCTTTCTAGCTCTAAACTTCTGATCAGCTCTTCTGTGTCCCTCCCACAGAAGAAATCTTTCTTGTTTCCACACTCCATATTGTCATCTCTTAAATTTGTTCATTAAATAATTTTTAAAGTGCAAGTCAAAATTGTCTGTCATTTTTGCTGGTGTGCCTCAAACTTAATACTATCTCCCATTTAAAATCTTAAGTGGAATGTCTTATTTAAAATGTTGCTGATGATCTGTTTCTCTCATTGAGTTAGTAGTTTCCACCTGCAATTACCTGTAAACATCAAAGAACTGGTTTTCTTGCTTCTTCCTTTAATGGTCCCTCCCCCCTCACTGTTACCAACCAAACCAACCTGCTCACAGACACCTTGTTGGTTCTTCAGTTGTGCATATGCCCTTGCCCTTCATTTCTTTGGACTTCTCATCTTTTCCAAACCTGTATTCAAAGTGTGTTTTCTTTAAAAAGGCTTCCATCATTGACTCACTGTTAGTTGTTCATATCTCTGACAGAGATCCCTTGGTGATTAAATGTTCTTTTTGCTTGATCACTTTCTCTTTGAGTTATTACTCAGTTAAAATGACCTTTTGTCTCTCCCTTGATACTCTAAGATTCTCAAAGGAAAAGAAATGCACTCTTCTTTTCCTCTTTTGCTTTTTCATCTGTTCTTCATATACTTATGAAGTAAATATAACTGATATATTTCAGCATATAAAGCATATAGAATATTATATCAATATTACCCTGTATGGTAATGAGAAGGTAAAGATACTTTAAAGATGTTTCCTATCTTTTATATGGAGTAAAGAATTCAATGAAAGTGAGAGATGACACAGTGCATCATTTAGAGTTAAAATGATAAGTACCATGGTTGAAAGTTAAACATGAGCTTCTGGTTTTTCTGGTGTCTATTCTAATAATCACTCAGTCATGTCCACCTCTTTGAGACCCCATGGACTGTAGCCTACCAGGCTCCTCCCTCCATGGGATTCTCCAGGCAAGAGTACTAGAGTGGGTTGCCATTTCCTTCTCCAGGGGATCTTCCAAACTCAGGGATCGAACCCAGGTCTCCCGCATTCCAGGCAGACGCTTTAACCTCTGAGCCAACCAGGGAAGCCCATTCTAATAATGGGTACCTGTGCTGTATCAGTCACAAAATATTTTGAATATAATCTCTGACATTTATAAAAAGGATATAGACACTCCTTCTTTTTTTCTTTTTGTATGAGAAACTTGTTATCCAGAAAGTTCAGACTGGCCTGCCAAATCCAGAAAATGGCTTTATGAACCCATCCAGAGCAGGTGCCCACAGGGACCATCCACTGATTAGACTCAAACCTTTGGTCTTGTTTTTTTTCCATGAAGGTGGTTGTCAAAGAAAAAGTTATTTTGCTGCTTTTTAAAGAATACTCAATGGTTTAAATGAAGTGTGTTGAGATAAATATCATTCATGACACTGGAAATTAAAATTCTATAAAGTTAAGTGAATTAAAAAGTTCCTTTTAGTTTTCTGTCTTGGAGTGAAAAAGAAAATGATTCATGAAGGAAGGTAACTATTTTTGAGGGGTAGGAAACTAAATCACTCTGAAATTAGTGACCCATATAACTATTAAAAAGAAATGTTAGTACCTCAAACCTTATTCATGTAAGAAAGAAATGTGAATGAACAGGTGTGGTGTTTTGTGAAGCAGAGCATTTCCCCAGGAATTACCAAATCAGTTTACTTTCTTTGGATGTGACAAAGATAGAAACTATTTAATGTTTAATGCTTTCAACTCTAACCCATATTCCTCTAGTTTCTAGGACAAGCATGATCACAAATGTACAAAACAGAGTACATAGGTTAAATTTTACACTTTTATTTCAGGCTTGATGAACATCATATATGTACACATTGTGTTTTTTATTTTAAAAATATTAACTTTTATTTCCTTTTACACTGTTGAAATGGTTGGTTTATTTCAGGCTTGATGAACATCATATATGTACACATTGTGTTTTTTATTTTAAAAATATTAACTTTTATTTCCTTTTACACTGTTGAAATGGTTGGGAAGGAAAAGCAGTGCCTTGAGACTGACTGCTTGTCTAAGCTTTGTTGTATTCTTCTTAAACCTTTTGTGAGGAATTGTGTACTTTTGATGACTAGACTCAGGGAAGTGGATTCAGGTTACAGTCAGATGCTTTCATAAACACGTGGTACTGTACCTTCCTCAGTGGGGAAAGTACCAATTAGTTAACCTTACTTCCTCCCTGAGAAAATTCCTTCAAAAGTCCCCTTTCATGATGACTACAGAGGTGACCAATAGCAACAACAAAGCTTTATCAAACGACCCATACAAGGAATTTCCTGGTTTTTCTGTGACTGCAAGTCCTACCTCAGATACTGAATGTGACATTGTCACTTTATCACACATGCTTTCCTCTGTGCAGCCCTAATATCCCTGTGTTTTGGAGGACAGAAGAGTCAGCCTCATTTTTGGTCTCTACATTCATGCAGGACTGTTCCCTTGGGCAGAAAAGAGTGGTTAGATCTGTGGTCTGAGGCCAATTAACATTCGAATCTGTGCTGTGACTGGCCCAGAGAAGATAAGGCTTCTTCCTTAAATGCTTTGCCCTCCACACTCTTTGGGAAGAACAAATAAAAGATTACGTGAAACACAGGCATTATGTTAAGTCCAACATTCAGTATAAATCAAAAGACTATATAAAATGCCCACACTGAGATACAATGTGTTAACGGCTTCATCAGCAAGTATTTATTTAAATGCTCCAAAAAGCATATCTGGTGTTGTCAGACTCAGTCTTTATGCCAGAGAGGTCTGCAGCCTCAGGTGAACACAGGGACTAATCTCAAAGTAAAAAGTAATACTTTGCAGCACTAGTTTTTGTGTGCGTCTTGCCAAACCAGAGGAGTAGTGGCTCAGCACTGAAGGAATTCTGGGGAGGCAGGTTTTAAGTGATGCTACCACCAATAGTGGGAAGAGGATGTGTTTAGCTGGAGCAGAATTGGTATAGGGAAGATAAGGCTGAAGAAATGGCTAGTGGCCACATGGAGGTGAGTTAATAAAGGTTTTACTCCATGAGCAAAGGGAACCCTTAAAACTTTTTTTATGTGTATGTACTGGTGAGGTGTACCAAGCCTGGTACATCATGTTTCCTGATGATTAATCTAGTGGTGGTGGTGAGCAAGTGGGATAGAGACTGAGGTGATGCACATAAAACTTGTAGCCACAGTGCCTGGCTCCTTGTGTGTGATCTGCAAGCAGAAGTTATGAAGATTAAAGGTAGCAGTAAAACACTTCCATAGTCCAAATGTGATGATGCATGGGACAAAGGTTGTGGTGGCAGAAATGGAAAGGAGGGAAAACAAAGAGAATACATTGATCAGTATTATTATTATCTTTTTGTCCTTATCATAATAGGGGATTGGGGAAAAGTGACAGGGCTAATTACTGCAAGCCAAGAGCCATGCTGAGCCAAAGGGAAGGGCCAGGGAGGAAAAGGGAAAGGACATGAAAATTACCTGGACCATAGGGAACTTTGATAGAGACTTTCCTGGAAATGTTACTGAAACACAGATTAGTGCAGGCAAGTCATATAGAACCCCCATAGCTTAAGGGGTCATGATTCCAAGCCTTAGGTACCATAAATGGCTAAATGTGATTATGAATGTACCCTGTAAACTGTAGGTATTTTGCAAAAATGTTAGTCTCGCTGATTCTCCCAGACCACACTGGTGGGGACAATAGGTAGTTTTTTATCCATAATAACCTGTGTTACTGTGATGACAGCAATAAAAACACCCCTAACCTGCCTTCCACCAGGGGACTCATCCCCGGGAACTTTCCCATGGGTGGCTATGCCAAGTCGATCTACCCACTTTCTTTTTTGCTATTTTTGGGGAGGATGCAAGTATTGGTATTAGAGATCTATTTTTTTTTTAGAGTCTAGCTAGCCATCTTTAGAGTTTAAGTCTAGCCGTCTTAGTTGTTCAAACTACCACACAATTGCAGTCATCTCACATGCTAGCAAAGTAATGCTCAAAATTCTCCAAGTGAGGCTTCAACAGTATGTGAACCAAGAACTTCCAGATGTTCAAGCTGGATTTAGAAAAGACAGAGGAACCAGAGATCAAATTGCCAACATCCGTTGGATCATAGAAAAAGCAAGAGAATTCCAGAAAAACATCTACTTCTGCTTCATTGACTACACTAAAGCCTTTGACTGTGTGGATCACAACAAACTGTGGAAAATTCTTCAAGAGATGGGAATACCAGACCACTTTACCTTCCTCCTGAGAAATCTGTTAGGTCAAGAAGCTACAGTTAGAACTGGACATGGACTAATAGACTGGTTCCAAATTGGGAAAGGAGTACGTCAAGGTTGTATATTGTCACCCTGCTTATTTAACTTATATGCAGAGTACATCATGCAAAATGCCAGACTGGATGAATCACAAGCTGGAATCAAGATTTCTGGGAGAAATATCAATAACCTCAGATATGCAGATGACACTACCCTTATGACAGAAAGTGAAGAACTAAAGAGCCTCTTGATGAAAGTGAAAGAAGAGAGTGAAAAAGTTTGCCTAAAACTCAGCATTTAAAAAAAACTAAGATCATGGCATCTGGTTCCATCACTTCATGGCAAATAGATGGGGAAACAGTGGAAACAGTGAGAAACTTTATTTTCTTAGCCTCCAAAATCACTGCAGATAGTGATGGCAGCCTTGAAATTAAAAGACGCTTGCTCCTTGGAAGAAAAGCTTTGACAAACCTAGATAGCATATTAAAAAGCAGAGACATTACTTTGCCAACAAAGGTCCATCTAGTCAAAGCTATGGTTTTTCCAGTAGTCATGTATGGATGTGAGAGTTGGACCATAAAGAAGGCTGAGCACCGAAGAATTGATGCTTTTGAACTGTGTTGGTGTTGGAGTTGGTGTTGGAGAAGACTCTTGAGAGTCCTTTGGACTGCAAGGAGATCCAACCAGTCAATCCTAAAGGAAATCAGTGCTGAATATTCATTGGAAGGACTGATGCTGAAGCTGAAGCTCCAATACTTTGGCCACCTGATGTGAAGAACTGACTCATTGGAAAAGACCCTGAATGCTGGGAAAGATTGAAGGCAGGAGGAGAAGGGGACAACAGAGGATGAGATGGTTGGATGGCATCACCGACTCGATGGACATGAAGTTTGAGCAAGCTCCGGGAGTCGGTGATGGACAGGAAAGCCTGGTGTGCTGCAGTCCATGGGGTTGGAAAGAGTCAGACGGACGGAGGGACAGAACTGCACTGAACTGACTGCTGTAGTTCGCTTTTTTGGATTAGTAAAATGGACTACTGCCACCTCGTGGCGGCATGGCCTAGTCAAGACTAGACAGGCAGGACAGAGAAGTCAGTTCAGACAGAGACCTAAGATCAGGTTCACGTATTCACTTGTGTTCTATCATTTCCCCCAAGCCACCATGTCTAAAAACAAATATATAACTTGTCCCTTCAATCAGTTCTCTTAAAGTAAGTGCTATTTATTAAGTGTGAGTTTGGCCAGGCATTGATCACTTTACACATGTGATTTTCCTTAATCTCAAAACAAGACTGCAGGGTAATGATTATAATTCCCATGTACAAATGAGGAAATACAGGCATAACTTCCCAGTGAGATGTGGTAGCTCTTACTTCTCATTGCACTCTGCCTTCTGATGTGTTGCTGAGTACGTTGTCCTTCTGTGATACAGTTTTGATACCCTGGTGTCATGTTTGATCTTCCATCTGTTTCACTGCTCATCCACTTTCACTCATTCCATACTCCTTTGAGATTTTTCTTGTAGCTTTCAATTCTAACTGCCCAAATTTCTAGTCCAGATCTTAATAATGTGCAGTTTTTTTTGTAGCATGTACCTGATTTATTTCTTTCAACATTTTTTGTAAATAAATTGTGAAATGATATAACTGCATCTTATTATAAACATATAAATTACAGAGAAGAATGCAGAATGAAAATTGAAAGTCCTTTGTTATAATTTTTTGTCTGTTCCTAATCTCCAAAGAAGTAAGCACATATAATTTTTGACTTGTTGGCTTTTGGAATATAAATAAAACTATAATATTCCTAGTACTTTGCAATTTACCCTTTCGTATCCAGCAATATGTCTTGCAGATCTTTCTATGTCAGGGCTATATAATTTATATACAATAGACACTCAAATGTTTGCAAAATAAATCTTAGATTTCAATTACATATTATTTTTGTCTAAAAAAATTATAATTTTTTCTCCATTTTCATCTAATTGAAGCATTTTTCTCCAAGGTTATTTTTTTTTTCCCATTTATTTTTATTAGTTGGAGGCTAATTACTTTACAGCATTGCAGTGGTTTTTGTCATACATTGAATTAGCCATGGATTTACATGTATTCCCCATCCCGGTCCCCCCTCTCCAAGGTTATAAGTTAGCATGGAGCTCCTCTTCTTTTTGGTTAGTCTTAATCAAGGTCTCTTTCATGGTGGATAAGGCATAGTAATAAAGTTTATTTTCATTAAATATCAATAAAATGTATATGTGTGAGTGTGTGTAGTGTCATTTTATTGGATATTTGTTCACATCTAAGTGCCAAATCTAACTTGTTCTCAGATGTCTTAGGTAAATTTCTAAATTTCTAAATTTCTCTTCACTGTTTCTGTACCGCAGTAGTTCTCAGTCTTTGGTGTGTATCAGATTTACTGGGGGACAAGTCATTAAAACCCAGGTTGCCGGGCCTCACCTTCAGAGTTTCTGATTCAGTAGGTATGACGTAAAGCCTACAAATTTCCAAGTGTCCATGCGATGCTGACCCACATTTTGAGGATCATGCTCTATAAGACTCTTCTTTGATGTTTTATAACCTCTTAGGATTTCTTGATTTCTTGGCATTCACTGTTTGCTGCACATAAGAACTACAGCTTACAGAGAGCACGCAAATGGCCGTGGTGGATGTACTCTTCCAGAATGCGGCCAGCAAGGGCTCTGAAGGCAGAACTGAGGAGAATGACAGTTCTGCCCGAGGCTCAGGCCACAAATTAAGGAACAATTTTCACATGTGCAGAGGGTGGAACGAACTATCGAGTGCCCATTAGTCTATGCAACAGCATACGCTCTAGTGATCACAATCTATAGCAGATGCATCATCTTTGAGTATGAAAGATGGCATTATAATGCCACTGCATCCAGAAACCTATTTTTATTCATCTTCTTCAGTTATTTAAAATATTTATTTGCTTTTTGGCTGTGGTGGGTCTTCATTGCTGCACAGAGGCTTTCTCTAGCTGTGAGGAGTGGGGGCTACTCTCTGCCTGTGGTTTCCCATTGCACTGGCTTCTCTTGGGGAGCGCGGGCTCTGGAGCGCGTGGGCTTCAGTAGTTGCAGCGCGTGAGCGCAGTAGTTGAGGCTCCCAGGCTTTAGGGAACAGCTTCAGTAGCTGTGGTACACAGGCTTAGTTGCTTCATTACACATGTGATCTTTCCAGGCCAGGGATCAAACTGGTGTCCCTTGCATTGCAAGGCAAATTCTTTTGATCCAACAGGGAAGCCCTATTTTCTTCACTTCTTGATGGTAGCTCAGCCAAGTCAAATTCCAGATATTAAGTGAGCTGATACATCCAGTTAAATATTGGGATGGTCGAAAAGATTGTTCGGTTTTTTCCACAAGATGGTATGGGAAGACCTGAACGAACTTTTTGGCCAAACCAATAGTTTCATGTATTTCATTGTTATTATCATCGATTTTTTTACTGGTGTGATTTGCCTTGTAAAGTGATTGTCCAAGAGTCCAGAATGGGTGAGATAGAAGTTCCTCTCTTCAAGTGTAGTAAATTGACTGTATCTTTAACCATTTGGTTTACAGAATTGTTTGCTTATATGTATATTGGGCAGAGAAAACACGTCATTTTATAAACTTGATTATCCAAAATACAAATGTAATGTTTGTATGTAAAGCTTACAGAATGGAGTGTTTATTCTTTAGAAAAGTGAGATATAGGAGAAATAGTTGTACTTCTAAGAATTTAATCTGCAAGATAAATTATAATTCTTATAGAAGTTTACATATTTACATTTGGACCAAACATTTTAATGTTGCTGGATAATTAATGCACTAGAAATCAGGAAAATGTATGGGATTGATCAGTATATTTGATCCATGTTGCTTCTTTGCTTGAAATATTTGTCTGAAGAAATTTTGCCATTGCTGGAAATGGAGTCTAAAAAGAAATTGCCTGAGTACTTTAACTATCAGTTCAGTTCAGTCACTCAGTCATGTCCAACACTTTGTGACCCCATGGACTGCAGTACGCCCGGGATCCCTGTCCATTGCCAACTCCCAGAGCTTGCTCAGACTCATGTCCATTGAGTCAGTGATGCCATCCAACCATCTCACCCTCTGTCGTCCCCTTCTCCTCTTGCCTTCAATCTTTCCCAGCATCAGGGTCTTTTCAAATGAGTCAGTTCTTTGCATCAGGTGGCCAAAGTATTGGAGTTTCAGCTTCAGCATCAGTCCTTCCAATGAACACTCAGGACTGATCTCCTTTAGGATGGACTGGTTGGATCTCCTTGCAGTCCAAGGGACTCTCAAGAGTCTTCTTCAACACCACAGTTCAAAAGCATCAATTCTTCGGCACTCAGCTTTCTTTATAGTCCAACTCTCACATCCATACATGACCACTGGAAAAACCATAGCCTTGACTAGATGGACCTTTGTTGGCAAAGTAATGTCTCTGCTTTTTAATATGCTGTCTAGCTTGGTCATAACTTTCCTTCCAAGGAGTATATGTCTTTTAATTTCGTGGCTGCAGTCACCATCTGCAGTGACATTGGAACCCCCCAAAATAAAGTCTGTCACTGTTTCCACCATTTCCCCATCTATTTGCCATGAAGGGATGGGACCAGATCTGAATGTTGAGCTTTAAGCCAACTTTTTTCACTCTTTTTTCACTTTTCTTTCCCTACTCTCTTCTTTCACTTTCATCAAGAGGCTCTTTAGTTCTTCACTTTCTGCCGTAACGGTGGTGTCATCTGCATATCTGGGGTTATTGATATTTCTCCCAGTAATCTTGATTCCAGCTTGTGCTTTATCCAGCCCAGTGTTTCTCTTGATGTACTCTGCATATAGGTTAAATAAGCAGGGTGACAACATACAGCCTTGACAGTACTCCTTTTCCTATTTGGAACCAGTCTGTTGTTCCATGTGCAGTTTTAACTGTTGCTTCCTGACCTGTATGCAGAGTTCTCAAGAGGCAGGTCAGGTGGTCTGGTATTCCCATATCTTTCAGAATTTTCAACATTAGCTTTCACTAAATAGGCATTTATCCATAAAAATCTATGTCTTTTTTTAGTGTGTTTGCTTAAACTTTGTATAAATGGCATTATAATGTTATGAATCATCCTTGAATTTCCTTTTGTCCCTCAACAATATATTTGCTTTAACTCTGACATAGTAATCCATTTTTGTGCATAATTAAGTTTAGTTATCAATTCCCCTGAAGTGAACATTTAGGTTGTTTCCAGTTTTCAGTGTGAGAATTCTTTAGTAAATGTTTTTGTGGTATATTTCCTTGAGCACATAGAGTATACAACCTAGAAATGAAATTAAGTAGTATACAAATATTCAGTTTTACCAGGTATTGCCAAATGCTCTCTGAATGAATTGTACCAATTACCTTGCCACTAGTATTAGTATTGTATAAAGGTTCTTGTTTCATATTTTCCCCAATGTCTGAATGTGAAAGTTTTAAATTTTGTCCAGCCTGAAAAGTGAAATCACATTTCATTTTTATATTTAAATATTCTTAATATTCATAGTTACTGGCAATAGATAAAAGCTATACTTCTTTTTTTTTTTTTTTTTTTAACTGGTTATTAGGTTTTCTTTTCTGCCAGCTATCAAGTATATACTATGTCAATTTTTGTCATAGTATATACTGTGACTTATTTATTTTTTTAGTGAATATAGATCTCTATATAATCTGAATAGTAATCCTATTCTTGGTTATATGCTGTGCAAGTACCTTTTCCAGGTCTGTGGCTTATATTTAAAATTTATTTCATGGCGATCTTCGTGTTGTTAGCTTTTAATTGTGATGCAAGAAATATCATCAGTCTTTCCCCTTAAGCCTTATATGTCTTTCTTTTCTTTTTGTATTGTTGAGGAAAACTTCCCTACTCCAATATCCTTAGAATGTTTTAAAGTCTGCTTTTTATATTAGGTCTTTAATCTATGTAAAATTATTGTTATGCTGTAAGTAGCATCAATTAATATTTTCATATGGATTATGAATGGTACCAGCATCATTTATTGACTAATCTATACTTTTGTCACCAATTTATATGTTTGGTTCTGTTTGTGTTTTTAATTATGTTCCATTATTCTATTTACTTATTTATGCAGTGATGGAAAACATAAATTTCTATTTTTCTATGAATTTATTCCATCACCACCTTGGAACATTTCCAATCAGTTCAGTTCAGTCACTCAGTTGTGGCCAACTCTTTGAGACCCCATGGACTGCAGCACGCCAGGCTTCCCTGTCCATCACCAACTCCTGGAGCTTGCTCAAATTTATGTCCATCGAGTTGGTTTTGCTATCCAACATCTCATCCTCTTCTCCTCCTGCCTTCAATCTTTCCCAGTATCACGGTCTTTTCAAATGAGTCAGTTCTTAACATCAGGTGGTCAAAGTATTGGAGTTTCAGCATTAGTCCTTCCAATGAATATTCAGTCCAACTCTCACATCCATACATGACTACTGGAAAAACCATAGCCTTGACTAGATGGACCTTTGTTGGCGAAGTAATGTCTCTGCTTTTTAATATGTTGTCTAGGTTCAAGCCTTTTATAATTTCAATTGGGCAAACAATAGTCTATGGATATTAATTTGGTTCCTGTTATTGAATCAGTGTGGTAGTCATTAGTGTAGTCTATACAGTGTTTCCATGTTTTCTGCCTTCGAGGAAATCATAGGATTGCATTTTCTCTTTGCATTTAGGCACGAACATACAACTTATTTGTCCATAGGCTCATTCTTGAGCAGAAGCTTTAAATAGATGCTCCAGAAATCAGCCTGTGATTTGCCACAGTTTCTAATCCTGCCTTCCTGGCCAGTCATGGAAGCATGGAGATGGAAATTCTTTGGTAGACATAGAGATGGATGTAGCACAGATGAGCTTCAGTGGATGTGCAGCTGAGTACAAAATAAACCTCTGTTGTCTCTAAACCACTGAGATTTTTGGAGTTGTTCATTGCTCTAACATACTCTGGCATTTCCTAGCTAATACAGTTAATATTATACAATTTGAAATTTGATCATTAGGAAAATGGTAAACAAACATCTTACTTTTGTCAGGAGGTAATTATATTTTAATGTCTTTTTTTTTTTTCCAACTTCTTCCACTTCTTCTTTCAATTATATCACCCTTCATGCACTCATACTCCCTGATACACATGACCTCGCCAAACAACTGGAGCCAATTTTGAGGGCCTCTTCCAGCCTGCAGTTCCTCACTCAGCTTGTATCTTTTCCCTCAAGCCTACATTTCTTTTTGAGTGCTTATATTTTAAAAGATGATAACCTGGAAAGATAAATGTTTTACCTAAAATCTTTAATGATAAAGATCAAAATTATAACCCCATAGTGAAAGTTTATACATGAAAAGCTGGCTATTTCAGTTTCCTCTTTATCATATTGGTGTCTACTGACTTGACATAGTTTTTAAACTGGCTCAGATATTAATATCCATAATTCTTTGTTGGAGTTCATCACAGTCACATTTATTGACTCTTGTAGTTCTGGAATGTTATGGATAAGAGGATAAAGATAAGAAGTGGAGGGGACACTGAGAAGATACTACCCAGGCAGAAGTATCTTTTTCATATAATCTTTCCATGGATAAAGGAGCTTCCTTGATAGCTCAGTTGGTAAAGAATCCACCTGCAATGCAGGAGACCCCAGTTCAATTCCTGGGTGGAGAAGATCTGCTGGAGAAAGGATAGGCTACCCACTCCAGTATTCTTGGGCTTCCCTTGTGGCTCAGCTGGTAAAGAATCCACCCACAATGTGGGAGACCTGGGTTCAATCCCTGGGGTTGGGAAGATCCCCTGGAGAAGGGAAAGGCTACCCACTCCAGTATTCTGGCCTGGAGGACTCCATGGATAGTCCATGGGTTGCAAAGGGTCAGACACGACTGAGTGACTTTCACTTACTCACTCCATGGATGAAAACTTCCTTCTAAACATGTGAAATCATCTCACATTACTGGAGGAGTTGACAGCGATGGAGATGGGGAAAGGTCGAAATTAAAGCCCAGAGAAGGGCTTCCCTAGTGGTCCAGTGTTTAAGAATCTTGCCTTGCAATGGAGGGGACATGGGTTTGATCCCTGGTTGGGGAACTAAAATCCTACACCCCACATGCTATGGACAGCTAACCCTGTGTGCTGCAAAAAGGAATAATAAAAAGAAGAAGAAGAAAAGCTCAAAGAACTACATTTTTGACTGTTCATAGTTTGATGTGAAATATATGAATCCCTGGATTGGAATGTTTGCCTCCTAACACCTACAGGTGTTAGGAGAGTTAGTGGTCTGATACTGATGATGAGCAATTTTGGAGCATGGAGCATGAAGCATGTCAGGCTTAACCATGTGGTGGTAAGCCCACCTTGGAAGCTTTGCATTTGACAGAAAGTGAATACAGGATTTCTCAGACAGAATGCACGTGTGAGAAGGGATGTCGTAGCGGACATCACCCAAATTCCTATTTGTAATGTATCAAAGACTCCTGATGAGGATTGAAGACATCCAGAAGAATCATGTCAAGTATCCACAACTACTCTTTATACCTGTTATAGTTTCACTGAAGAGTATCAAGCCTCTGTGGTATTGAAATACTTTCTTGCCAAACTTCTTCCTCCTTAAAAAAAATGAATGTTGATTGGTTAATTAAAGTTTATCTCTCTCTCTCTTTTTAGGTGGTTCTTTGGAGCAATCAAGAGAACAGATGCTGAAAAACAACTATTATATTCAGAAAATCAGACAGGAGCTTTTCTAATCAGAGAAAGTGAAAGTCAGAAAGGCGATTTCGCCCTTTCAGGTATGGGAGTTGTTTTATGTGATTTAAGTATGGATTTGAGAGTCTGTAGTCATGTCCTTCTGTGTGAACATGGACATGTTCATTTTAAGTTTGCCTTCTTTATCTTCAGAATAGTACCAACAATAAATGTACTGAACCACCCGAGTAATATAAAAATTAGCAAAAAAAAAATTTCTATCTATGGTTAGTAGTATCTATAAATAGTTTCAAATATATACTCTCTAAGTATGAAATGAAAACTATATGGATCTGCCTGTGTTTTTGCACTTTTGCATAATCTACTAGCCTATCCTAGAGAAATGATAAGCAAGAAGCAGAGTCTAAACTTGTCAGAACTGATCTTGTCATAATACCTTTTTTTTTTTTTTTTTTACATTTCATTTGTATTTGCCTGGTAAATAGAAAGTGAATTGAAATTCTGAATGCCAATGCACTTAATTAACCCATGACATGTAACATTTGGTCAAATGTAGTTTTCTGGCTAAGAGTCAAGTATGTGTTTACTTTATAATATCCTAGAAGACAAGAAACATAGGGGACCTCAGAGTTATCTTAAGCATTACAGGTGCTTATATATTAGGTAGTCATCAGCCAAAAGCTAGATTAAATGTTTTAGATCCTAGCATTAAAAATATAGAAGAAGAATATTTCCATGAGGAAAACACAGGAAAAGTAGGATTACTTGAGTCATATCTTTAAATAATTCCCAGGCTACAGTGACTGTTCTGAACACTTTCTAAGTAGAATATTATGGAACAAAACAGCTTTGTAGGCTTAGAATAAAATTACAAGGATATTGGCTGTTATGTGCTGAGAATACTCTAGTGCTTGCCTATGGATTTAGGAAGCTTTGTAGGCTCTACTTGGAGACCAGCATATCATTATAAATTCCTTTTCAATGAAGTCAAACCATTTAGAGTCTTGCAAACAAATTATCTGATTGCTGTGTATTCACTGGGGGGGGGGGGGGGGCAAGTAAATGTAGACCTTTATGTTCTGCTGAAAGGGAAATTTTCTCATTTGCCAGAAGGAGGGTGATACAGGAGAAAAATGGGGAAAACGGGTCTTTGATATATCTACATTCAAACAAACAAATGAACGAACAAGCCAATTGCTGACTTTGATTACCACTAACGATCTTCAGGTATATCAGTCATGAATTTATTTCTTAGTGCACTTGTCTCCTAATCAGTCTGAATTGATGGTCTTCAATTTTGCTGATGGTTGTGCACTAAAGGAAGGCAAATAATATCCCTTTTCTATCTCTGTCTTTCCCACATGAGTTTTCCTTTGAAGTATTGTCGTTATTCCTCCGGCGGCAATGGTTCCTAGCTGTCAGAGAAGAGCTTCATGAGGAAGCGTGATTTATTGATGCTGGGGCAGTCGCTGAGAAGCAGCCGCCCAAGGTTGGGGTGGGTGCTAATTGGCTTGTTGTGATCCTTGCAAGGCTGTCAGCTCTTGTGAGGTCTGCGTTGATCTGGGGAGAGAGTTAGGGCCGTGACACCTCTCATAATGGCGTGACACTAATTAGCTGTGAATTAGAGCACTGCTTTTGGATATTACATATTATATGTGGTAGCCGGAGAATCTGTCTTCATTAGATGCATGACAGGTAGTTTTAGTGGCCTTACTGTTATTTGTCATTGGTAGAGAATTGTTTTTCTGATGAAAAATATAAAATTCTGACTACATGTCAACTGGTTCGGCTATTTCTTGACTTCAATCAATTACTTTAAAGGAAATGATTATTGTTATTGCTATTAACATTAATTTGATTTGGTGTCCCATAAGCATTTATGTTATTGTTTAAGGTACACTTTCAGAAAAATACACCTTGAGGGCTAAAAAATGACTTTCAGGTGAGTTTTTCAGAGAAAACACTGCATTGCACATAATGATTTTACTTTAGGTAACTCTGCATGGGAAAATCTCTAGAGGAGGAGAGGGAGATCCAGATTCATCCTCAGCGAAACCCTTTCAAGAGCAGATGATACTAGACTGAAGATAATAAAAAAATGACCACCCCGAGGGCATGAGGCGAAAAGGCTTATCACTAGTATTCAGGTTGATGCATCTAATAGCTGATATCATTTTTTTATACTGTTTATTTCTGGAGCAAACGTTTGAGTGCCTACTCTGTGCCAGGCCTTTGGTAAATCGAGGGCATCAAGGAGAGCAGGGCACTGTCTCAGGAGGGTTATAACATGGCTGTCTCGTTGTGAGATGAGAGGGGGCAGGGGCCAAGTCTAGGAGAGGGCATTAGGAAGGATTCACAGAGGCCGAATTTGTGTTCAGTTTGCATCACAAGGTAGCGGAGTGACAGTGATTATTTCTGGCAAGGACAATGAGCAGAGTTGTGATATGTCTGGTGTTATGTGGAATGGAGGGTGAGAAGGGGGAAAGAATAGTGCAGGGGTGTGTGTGTGTGTGTGTGTGTGTGTGTGTGTGTGTGTGTGTGTGTGTAAAGCAGTGATGGAGGAGAGCAGGAATGGCCAAAAATGAGCCTGAAAAGTTGGAGCTAAACTGTTCAGGGCCTTGTATACTAGCCTGAGAAATACAGACCTTTTTCTCTAGGTTCGAATATAGAAGGAGGTGTTAGGTAGAAAGTGCCTTGGGCTAAACGGTGGTGGCAGTGTGGAAAGCAGAACGGGTGAATGATTTATAGGTGATGGTCTGGGGAGAAAGGCTTCCCTGGTGGCTCAGATGGTAAAGAGTCTGCCTGCAATGCAGGAGACCGGGTTCAATCCCTGGGTCGGGAAGATCCCCTGGAGAAGGAAATGGCAATCCACTCCAGTATTCTTGCCTGGAAAATCCCATGGATGGAGAAGCCTGGTGGGTTACAGTTCATGGGGTTGCAAAAAGTCGGACATGACTGAGCGACTTCACTCACTCTGGGGAGAAATGACCAGTAAACAGAAGCATCATCGCTGCTCTCTGAAATCACAGATGTGAGACAGCAGAGTCAGTCAGCATTCCAAGGAGTGGGGCCTGGGAACCTACAGTTAGCCAGCTGCACTGAGGCTTTGCTTGTGTCCAGAAGCCGCACGGCCCCTCTGTTCCTCTCCTTTTTTAATGCGGCAAGTGCAGAAGTGGCCTTAGGGCCCTCGAGAGCAGCCTGAGTTTGCTGTTCTTGTTCAGTTGCTAAGCCATGTCTGACTCTTTGTGAGTCCATGGACTGCAGCACACCAGGCTTCCCTGTCCTTCACACTCCCAGAGTTTGCTCAAACTCATGTCCATTGAGCCGGTGACACCATCCAACCATCTCATCCTCTGTCGTCCCCTTCTTCTCCTGCCCTCAGTCTTTCCCAGCATCAGGGTTTCTTCCAATAAGTCTGCTTTTTGCATTAAGTGGCCAAAGTATTGGAGTCTCAGCTTCAGAATCAGTCCTTCCAATGGATATTCAGGGTTGATTTCCTTTAGGACTGACTGGTTTGATCTCCTTGCTGTCCAAAGGACTCTCAAGAGTCTTCTCCAGCACCACAGTTTGAAAGCATCAATTCTTCAGTGCTCAGCCTTCTTTATGGTTCAGCTCTCACATCCATACATGACTACTGGAAAAACCATAGCTTTGACTATATGGGCGTTTGTTGGCAAAGTGGTATCTCTGGTCTTTAATACAGCTGTCTAGGTTTGTCATAGCTTTTCTTCCAAGGAGCAAGTGTCTTTTAATTTCATGGTTGCAGTCACCATCTGCAGTGATTTTGGAGCCCAAGAAAATAAAATCTGTCACTGTTTCCACTTTTCCCCCATCTATTTGCCATGAAGTGATGGGACTGGATACCATGATCTTAGTTTTTTAAATGTTGAGTTTTAAGCCAGCTTTTTCAGTCATCTTCTCCTGTGAGCACACCAAAACTGCAACTAGCTGCAACATCCATCAACAGAAGGACACTGGAACCCACCAAAAAACATACTCCATGTCCAAGGACATAGGAGAAGCAGCAATGAGATGACAGGAGGGCAGAGTCACATTAAAATCACCTACCAGGTGGGCGACCCACAGACGGGAAGAACAATAATACCAAAGAACTTCTCATGCTGTTGCAAATGTTCTAGGTCCCACATCAGACTTCCCAGCCTGAGGATCTGGCAAAGGGACTGGGACTCTGCAGGGAATCTGACTTTGAAGGACAGTGGGATTTGATTACAGAACTTCCACAGGACTTGGGGAAACAGAGACACTTGGAGGGCACAGACAAAGCCTTGTGCGTACCAGGACCCAGGGGAAAGGAGCAGTGACCCCACAGGAGACTGAGCCAGACCTGCCTGTGAGTGTGTGAGGGTCTCCTTCAGAGGAGTGGGTCGGTAGTGGTCGCCGCAGACAGGGGCGCCGGCGGCAGCAGCAGCAGACCTGGGAGGTCCGTGTTGCCAGAAGTCCTCTTGGAGGTCCTCTTCAGCTCTGCCGTGGAGCCTGAGGACTCCAGGACTGGTTTGCCTTTCCAGGAATGGGTCGCCTCAAGCCTAACAACTAACAGGGAGGGAGCACAGGCCCACCCATCAGCAAATTGGATTAAAGGTTTACGGAGCATGACCCTGCCCACTAGAGCAGGACCCTGTTTTCCCCACAGCCAGTCCCTCTCATCAGGAAACTTGCACACACCTCTTAGCCTGATTTTGGATATCAGCTATTTGCAGGGTGGTTTGAAAAGCCCAGCTCCTCTGGGCTTTGGCACTGTGGAAAATTGTAGCTCCTCTTTTGTGGAAAAGGAAATCATAGGACCTGTCAGAAGTAGAATTCAGGTGCAGCCCTTCTTACTGCTCAAAGAGGGCAGTGGGGGGACAGGCCCAGTGGCCCTGGTATCATGCAGTTTAGAAATAGCTCCTGGGGCTTTTTGCTGAAGAGTCTTGTTTATCTCTATCAGTGATGGCTTGAATCAGGGCAGAGGTTTAGAGGATAGGGCATGGAGGTGAGAAATATTTAAAAGATAAAGCCAACAGGAATTGGTGGCTGATCAGAAATGAGGTAAAATAAAGGAGAATACCTAATCTAGGGTAACTGTGATTGGGGGAAACTAGTCACCTGAGCCATGATGAAGTCCATGAGAAGAAATACTAAGAGTAGAAAGAAGAGGGAACCAAAGGAAATAAGTTTAGAGGGTTGAATCAATTGCAGGAGGACATATCTCTTTTTAAACTTGTGTCTGCTGAGCTGAGAACTCACTGTGATACATCTCCATTACATTGAACATGTAGGTCCCATGGAAAGTGCAGCACTTTTACAATAGTACTTTGTGATTGCTTTGAAGCCTGCTACCTACTCTTGAGAATATAAGGTTGGTCTCTGCAGTAACATAATTTAATTTTTAAAATAAATAGACTAGAATTTCTAGAACTGAAGTATCTCACAAATAGCAGAACTGCCTTTACAGAAAAGATATCACTTTATGTGAAAGGCCATAGCTGGGGCAATTATTATGTTCATTAAGGGCAGTTTTGATACTTGGGAATGGCCAGAATCACTGGAAGAAATTTCTGAATCATATGGCTGATTAACCTGAGTGATACCATGAGCTTATAACTTGGTAAATATTTCTTCATGCCTTATAAATTCATTCTGAAGGCAATTCAAAAAATAATGGGAACAACAGCAGCTTCGTTAGGGAAGAAGTGTACCCTTTCATGTTGACCTTGTGTGTATCATGCTGAACTTACGTATTCAAAGATTCATTTAAATTTGAATTACTCTTTCACTGTAGGTAAAAATGTGCTTTTCAAACTAGGTTATGCACTCCTTGAGCTGAAGCAACATATGTTTATTGCTTCTGTTTCACGCTTCTTCTCTGTCTCCATAGTTGCCAGTACAGTTTGTAAGGACGGTAGATGCTCAAACGCTCACGTCTTTACCCTGTCATCTACCAGCAGCAAAGATAAGCAAGGCCATTGTCGCTTTCTTAAACCTCTGAAGTCTGGACCATGTAAGATCACAAATAATCCTATTTGCTATGTTTCAGACTTATTTTAGAAAGACAGCTTCTCACCTTAACAAATTAGTTGTTTCCAGATAATAAGGCTTGTAGGGAAGACAGAATTGGAGAAGGATGTCATTGGCATTATGGCCCTGTATCTCTCTGCCTGGCCCAGAATTTAGACCCAAACTCACTTTTCACTAACTGCTGAGATCCCACTATTGCTCCCAAACTTTCTAAGACCTGCTGACTCATTCTAATCCGATGCTGACCAATGGCAAAAGGCTGTGTATTTCATTATCAGTCCCCCAGCCTCCATTTATTTTTCATTTAAAATTAATGTGGACATAGTGGCCACAAGAGAATGTCAGGAATTCTATTACTATTAGCCATGGATGTAAATACAACAGTATATCTCAAGGAGGGGCAAGTAATAATTGGTTGGAAAAAAAGTGCTCCTTCAATTTATTATGCAATGAAGTGTCTATGGATTCTGGGAGCATTTTGATATTGGTTAGAGATGTTTTGCTTTTTAAAAAGTGCACACGGTGCAGAAAGAAAATTCTATGTTAACAACTCCAGTATCTCATATAAAATGTATTAAATTTTAAACATGTTGGTGCCATCTTAGAAAATGCCTTTTAATTAAAGTCATAATTTAGTTTTGTTCAACTTAATTGGAAATATCATTGCCCATAATAGCAAGTGGTGTTTTTTGGTAAGTAATCATATTATGCCTCCCTTTTCTTAACATTACTACTGATAAATTATATTTCAGATGTTTTACTCTATAAAGTTAAATTAACATTTTATTATGTAGTACATATATCTGTGTTTATGTCTGTACACACACACATGCACGCACACACACACACAGATACACAGGCAAAATACTTTTTTCTCTAGGCACCCAAATTCAATATGGGTTTGGATAGCAGGACATTGCCACACCTGAGGTGTCAAACCAGTTCTCTCTGGATCTTGGGCATTGATAATATATGAACTTGATGATCTCAAACTGGGGAAAAAGGGGAAGGATTAAGCGCAGAGTTGAGCAGGGGAATACAAAAGGAGGCATAGATAAGGAAGAATATTTGAGACATGGTGCTGAGTTTTTGATTGAACAGGAAACTAAGATACCTTGACTTTGGAAATGAAAGTCAGAGAGTCACAGGCCTTCCAATTCCTCCTCCTTACCACCAGCCTTGAGAAAGTTTAGTTTATATTTCATGGAAATAATAACTAAATAAATGTTTATATTTCAAGGTTGCTGCTACTGCTGCTGCTAAGTCGCTTCAGTCGTGTCCGACTCCGTGTGATCCCATAGACGGCAGCCCACCAGGCTCCGCCGTCCCTGGGATTCTCCAGGCAAGAACACTGGAGTGGGTTGCCATTGCCTTCTCCAATGCATGCAAGTGAAAAGTGAAAGTGAAGTCGCTCAGTCGTGTCCGACTCTTAGCGACCCCATGGACTGCAGCCCAACAGGCTCCTCTGTCCATGGGATTTTCCAGGCAAGAGGACTGGAGTGGGTTGCCACTGCCTTCTCCTATATTTCAAGGTTAACCTAATTCTTAAATACAGTGTCTAAGTGGCGAAAACGTGTTATTGAAAAAACAAACAAACAAACAAACACTGTGAAATTAAGCCTAATGAGAATATTTCACATGGTGTTTACACAAACATGGATGTTATCTACAATGCTGAATGCTATATGTGTACCTTTATTTTAAAACCAAAACACCACGCGGACTTCCACTTTCTGGTCCCCCCTCTTCGCAACTGCAGCCAAGGAGGGCTTTTAGTCAAGCATGTGCTCCCTCTAGTGGCATGTCAAGAAATAGCATGCCGTTATGGAAACAATACAGGAGGTTTTTTAGTTTAGATTTTCTGTTTCCACGACTCATTAATTTAAAGAAAGGGGAAGGATATATGACTTTTAGTTTAAAAGAAGTTTCTAATTTTAAAATATCTCTATCAACTTGTGCTATAAATAAAATCACATCCTACTGGCAATAATTTTATTAATTTCAAAAAATTGACCAATCTTTGTATTTTCTTAATGATTCAAGTTACCTATTTTCCGTGTCCTGATAGTTACATAAGACGTGTTCATGATATACAAAGTAAATGAAATAGACACAATCCAATTTAATAAATGAATAGCTCTAATTTTTAAACTATGTATTTCAAATGATACATGTATATTAGCTACTTTATAACTATTTGTCAGCATTGCATCAATCATGAAATCATTTCTAATGCATCTTAGAAACATGCTTTGCATCAGGTTATTAGATGCTTTGGCACGGGAACTACAAATTAAGGAAGTATTCTGTTGTCTTAAAAGCCTAGCCATGGCAGAGATTAAATTTATTTTCCTATTTGTTTCAGTGGGGCAGGAACCTTCTTTAAATCCTCTCTCATAGCTATCTCCTTTTCACCTGCAGAAACTTTAAAAAATCTTTTGCCAGAAGTAAAATATGGAGGAAAAAATATAAAAGGAAAGAAGCAAAACTTATATTTCTATTTTCATATAATTTTAGTAAGCATAATTTTCTTTATATCTTTTATGTGTATAATCCTGAACAAAATGATGACCCAAGCCTTAAAGAACTTGTGATTTATTCATTCATTCATCAAATACTTATTTAATGCCTACTATGTGCAGTTGGTATTCAGAAGGCTGGGCTACAATGGTAAACAAGACAGTCCCTGCCCTCATGAAGTGTATCTTCTAGTTGGTAGTGGAGGGGAAATGCCAACTGAATAGAAAAGACACACTTTTATAGGAAAGGTATCTACTTACTTGTGTTAACTCTGGTTTTTACAAGACTAAGCAAATAGTTGAAATCAGGGAAAATATTTTGATTTTCTATATTGAATAATGATGGATTGGAGTAGAAATGAGGATTACTTTCTTACATTGGAAATTTGAGAGAAATCTGGAAGCAGAATTTTATTCTGAGATTATCTAGGTTGGGAAGATGAGGTCATCAGAGTGATAGTTGGATTCTCCCGTCAACAGGAAGAAACTCAGCAGCCTGGTTGCATGGGTTTGGCTTTTTTCTCTTAGGAGCAATGTGGCTTTGGGCAAATCACTTAGCCTCTTTGTGCTTCAGGCTCCTCTTTAGGAAGCAAGCAAGAAAGAGTTTCTCAGTCGTGTCCAACTCTTTGCGACCCATGGACTGTAACCTGCCAGGCTCCTCTGTCCATGGGATTCTCCAGGCAAGAATACTGGAGTGGGTTGCCATTTCCTTCTCCGGGGGATCTTCCTGACCCAGGGATTGAACCAGGGTCTCTGGCCTTGCAGGCAGACTCTACTGTGTAAGCCGCCAGGAAGTCCTCTTGGTAAAATGGAGATTAAATATAGTATCTGCCTCCTGGTGTTATTGTTTGGATTAGATGAGTTAATGCATGAAAAGTGCTTAGAACACTGCCTGGCACCAAGTTGGCAATGTAGATACATGTTATTGTCATTAAAATTCAAACCAAGCCTTTGGAGAGCTTGTCCCATGATCCTAGCTTAGTGTCATGGCTTAATGATGGGACTCTGAAATTAACAATATGATCAGTGCTGTCTGGGATGGCAGGAAGAAGACATTGGCTTTGTTCTTTCCTCTTTGAAATTTGTGGTGTGACCAGCACTTTGCTGTGGTAGTTTTGGTAATTTAGGTTGCAAAAAATGAGGGTTGGATACTTTAATGGAGCTGCTGTTGTTGGGTGGGAGGGCTGCCCAGTAGACAGGGCAGAATCCTAAGCATCAAGCACGTTACTCCACATGCAGCCCACTGTCTTTCCCTGCAGGTGCCTTTGTCATAACGACGAGTCTTCAGAATTTTCAGGTTTTATTTAAATGTTGAAGCTTGTGTCCCAGTTTTCTCTTTTGGAAAGTAGCAGTCATAATTTTTCTCTACCTCATTCGAATGTTACGATGGCTATATTTATTTCCTTGTTAGAATGGTAGACATTAGAGAATCTGAACTGGAAAGGACTTTTAAGACACTTTCTTTGTAATTGATGGAATTGGAGACAAGACAGAGTAAGTTGCTCATCAAAGGTAACCTAACTAGATCTGAGCATAGCTAGTTCCAAAATCAGATCTTTTGGCAGCTTTTAAATCTCTTTCAGAAGTCACATTGCTTTCTTTAAAATGTTCTGTATCAAGCAGATTTTGCTCCTGAATCTCAGTGGTTTACTCATGTGACATGTTGCTTGATCACGCTTGGTTAGATTCTGTCCCAGATAGAAAGCCTAGGTTCATTTCCATATGGCTTTCGTTCTGGGACTTAGGTCAAAGGCGTAGCCACTGTCCCAGGCATGGCACTCTCCTGGTGGAGAGCAGAAGATTGAAGGGGCAAGGGGGGAGGAGACCTACTATTCAGACTCTTTACTGCTTCTGCTAGGATGTGCCATATGTTGCTTGCCCCCACTCCATAGCAAGTCACACACCCACACCCTAAGTCAATGGGATGGGGAAGGATGCTGCACCTATTAGAAGCCAAGAAAGAGTGATTGATTCACTGGCCTCATGTCTCACATAATTGTGTGTATGTATGCGTACATGTATGCATGGTCAGTCGCTTAGTCATATTTAACTCTTTGCGACCCTATGGACGATAGCCCACCAGGCTCCTCTGTCCATGGAATTCTCCAGGCAAGAATACTGAAGTGGGTTGCCATTTCCTTCTCCAGGGGATCTTCCTGACCCAGGGATTGAACCCACGTCTCTTACATCTCCTGCACCGGCAGGCAAGTTCTTTACCACTCGCACCTCCAGTTAAATGCGATCAAAGGGCTCAGAAGCCAGTAGGAGAGGTCCAGTGTAAATACCCAGGAGCAACACTGTGGAATGAGTTCAGTAGCAGAAGTCTATTAACAGTGGGATATGCAGGACCAAGTGAGTCACTCTGCTTGCCCAGGTCTGCAGGCTTAATTGAGGAGAAGGGCCTGAGCTGGACCTTGAAAAATGAACTTGTTTCTAATAGGTAACTAGAACAGCATTCTACTTGGAGTAAACAGTTCATGCAAGTGCACAGAAACAGGAAGCATCATGGTGCCTTCCAGAAACTACTGATAAGTGTTGAAACCTTGAGGGTAGGGTGCAAAAGAGAATTCTGTTAAGGTGTATGACCATTAGGCAATGGGGTACACTTGAAGAGCTTTAAAAAGGAGAATCATAAATTCAGATCTGGGTTTTAGAAGGTGATTCTGGTGACTGTGGAAGATGGACAGAGATGTTGGAGACAGGGAAAGCAGTGGTCCAGAAGAGAGAAACTGAGGGGACATGCTGTAGGGTGATGGTGATGGGGAGTACAAGTTGATAGGATATAATGCTCGGTTGGAGATGAGAAATCAGGAAGGCAGAGGAATCAGGGGTGACCCCTGAATCTCTAGCTTTGCTGTCTGGGTTTCAGGATGGCAATGCCATTCGCTGAGAGAGAATATTCAAGTGGGGAGGAAACTGGGGAATACGATCATGGGAATTAAAGTTGTGACTTTACATTTAGTACAGTCAGCTGAAGCCGTGTATCTGCAGTGTTAGCAAGGACGATTGTGAAAGCTGAGGTGGTGGTCCAGGTCAGAACCAATATAGAAGGAGAAGATGTAGGTGGAGAAGATTCAGAACTAGTAAGAATAAGAAAAGTGGAATCACAGCATTAGATGGAAGAATGTTCAACCTACGTCTCCCTTAAAAAGGTGTCAGTTGCAGAAATAGACCTTCTCCGTAGCATTATCCTCATCTCAGGATTAAATAGTACCCATAAGCCTACTTGCTCCCAGAGCTGTGAGCAGTGACTTGTGAGAGTAGCCTAAAAATACTTGCTGTTTGGCAAGAGAGGGAGACAGTTGGTGGAGGGATTAAGTGTGTGGTGTGGGATTCAGCATTTTGTTGCCTGGTTTCGACTCATAGAATGAATATTTACCTGCTTTGTATCCAGGGGAAATTTACTTAATCTCCCTCTACTTTGTTTTCTCCTCTGTAAAACAATGAAGAAATATCCACATCCCTTAGGGTTGGTATGAGAATTAAATAAACTATGACATAAAAATGCACTTAGCACAGTGCTTGCTCAAGGCGGGTGCTCAATAAAAATCCAATTGGTTTTATGTTTGTGCGTAAAGAGTATTACCTTTTGCACAGGAAGATGGAGGTGTTGACCCCCCTTGCATTGAAACATGTACTTTGGACTCTTTTTCTGGGGATAGTGGTGAATCATGCTGAGTATCCATGATTGTTCACCTGATTCACACCTGAACTAGTAAAAGGCATTAGGAAGATGGTTGGCTAGCCTTCCAAAAGTAGCCTATGATTTGGAGATGGTTGGTCTTTATGTGACATGTTTACTTGAACATGACCAGAGCTGTTTGCCACCAGCTATGACAAATGAAGCCAAATCTAAACAGACTTGTGTACACTTCACCTAATACTTGTCTGAAATAAACAGCAGGAACATAATGAGCAAATGACCAAAAGTGGTCTTGCATATGTGAAAACAATGAAAAATGGAAGGAGACAGTATTCTGCTATGAAAATCAATTAGTTAATACATGAGAAAGTCCTTTGTATTTTCCCAAGGAGGTAAAACTTCATTTCGAAGTATTTCAATTGCCTTTCATCACATTTCTCCATGACTTTCGTGTTCATTCTGTTTAACTTGCCTGCTACTTACTGAGCTGGGGTGCAAAGAAGGAGAAGAGGGATTCAGGCTTGAGTTCTCCATCACTGAGAAGGCTTCCTGAGAGTTTGGGGTGAGTTTGATAGGGAAGATAAAGGTGGTATTCTAAAAGTCCTCAAACGTTCTCCTAAGAAATCAGTCAATTATTTCTTGAAAAAAAAGAGAAACAAAACAGGAAACAGGAAATAAATTGTTAAAAGTTTTCTACTATTTCTACTGTCATTAATAGGACACCCTAGATGACTAGACTTGGATTCCAGCCTTGCAAACTACTAGTAGTTTATTTTGAGACTCTAGGTTCATCAGTAAAAGAGGGATTTAGACTCAGTCATATGTAAAGTTTCTTGCCATTCACATATCATGGTTTCCTTTTTTTGATAGACTAGTAGAATTTGCAAAAACTGTCTAAACTAATATAGCTTCTTCCAAGAAATCCCTTATAATTTTAACTTTCTAAGTGGAGCATTAAACCTCCCAGAAACCCCAGAGAACCAGCCTGTTCCAGTGTTGTGCAATTCATTTAATTAGAAATTCTTTCTTATGTTTGGCAGATATGCCATTTTATTTGATTATATATCATTTCATTTGTGAATGTGTTTTCTTCTACAAAAGCTTTCAAGTTGGCTTACGTTGCTGAAACAGAGCTAAACATAAAAAAATAAGCAAACATTAAAAAAACATAAAATACAGCTAAACATTAAAAAAGACAAATCAATGAAAAAAACAGAAAAAATAGATCTTGCTGAGCCTCTAATGGGAGATAATTATCACAATTTAGAAATCACTTTAGCTTGGGGTTCTTTTGCAGTTAAGGCAGAAATGGAACCATATTGTGCTTCTCACTGGGTTATGTGAGAAGAGATGCATTATGATTTTAAGTGTCAAGTTCAAAGAGAAATGAGTTCATAGAGGTCTTTATATAAAGAATATCAAGTATCTTATTAGACAGTCTTGAATAATATGTGTGGACATTGTCTCAGGTGGTTAATTATGTTGCCTCTCTATAAAGTGGGAAGCATTATGTATATGCTTTTATTTTAAATTCACTATACTTTTATTACAGTTGGTTTGAAAAAACAGAATGAGTTAAATATTCACAAATCTGCCAATCTAGCACAACTATTATTCTGTTGGCAAATTAAATCATCTTAGCTCTCATGCAATTATGGTTTTCACAAGGAACCTCAGCTGGGTTTCTTCAGCAGGAAAGGACCCCAGGAAATAGTAGCAGCCAAATGTATCCTCATGTTTGCAATTATACTCTTAATTTTTTACCCCACTTATTACACTGAACACATTATATATTTTTCTTGTTACTACATAATTTTTATTATTTTATTTTTAATTCTCAATTTTAAGATTTGCTGCAATTTACCAGTCATTTTATGCTATAAAAATGTTGCATAAATATCCTTACACTTATTGCTTTCCCTGTTTTGGATGATGAACAGTGTTTAGTTTCCCATACAATGCTTTCATTGAATTTCAGGTTGGAAATTGGCTCACCTTAGTGGACAGTCTAATAACCAGCCCTTTGCAATGTGTTGATGTATTTACTCTTAAGAATGTTGTTGGTGATATTGCTTATTACATTTTCTGTGTTTTTCTTTATGAGGACTCATGCAAAAAATTTCTCTCATTTCAGTACCAGAAATCATGTGTTTTTTTTGAATAAGGATTTATTAATATTTTCTTCAGGGAATCAGGTAACTGAATGATTTTCCCTCATGTCTGTGAGCTGTCAAAAATGCAGAGAGCCAAATCTTTGGTGCATATCTAGCAAACATGAATGGAATGGAAATCTAAAGAATACCTTACATACAGTATACCAGCCTTGTTTCTGGAGTCATCATCCTTTTCTTTCCTTTTTGTCCTAATTCCTTCATCCACTTCCCTTAAATTTTATTCTATTTTGATGATTTATGCAAGCTTTTGGAGCTTTCTGGAACAAAGCAGAGATATAACTAAATAAATACATGTAAATACTTGGATTATTTCCTTAGGGTAAGTTTTGAAAAGTAGAAGCACTGGCTTTCGTGTCACATTAAATCTTAACCTAGTGAAAAATTTTCTGTAGGAAACTGAGATAATATAATCCATGAATGTAAATTCCTGGTGATTTATTGCCGATGTAATACTAAGTGAGAAGTTAGAGTCCTGAGAGGAATAAAGAGTCAAATTGTTTCCCTGAGACTTTCTGTGCAATATCAGTTCAGTTCAGTTCAGTCGCTCAGTCATGTCTGACTCTTTACGACCCCATGGACTGCAGCACCTGTCCATCCTGTCCATCACCAACTCCTGGAGCTTACTCAAACTCATGTCCATTGAGTTGGTGATGCCATCCAACCATCTCATCCTCTGTCATCCCCTTCTCCTCCCACCTTCAATCTTTCCCAGCATCAGGGTCTTTTCCAATGAGTCTAGTTCTTCGCATCAGGTGGCCAAAGTATTGGAGCTTCAGCTTCAGCATCAACATCATGTCTCTAGCTCTGCAATATCAGAGGCTGCAAATGCTCTTTTCATGCAAAACGGTGGTAGATATTTTTAAATTAAATTATGACAAAATATTGATTGCTATAATTATGTATTAATGAAAGTGATGCTCATCTTCATATCATATCATAGGTATAAACAACAAAATTGATATTTTGTTCTGAAAATTTAAGAGCCAGCTTTGACAGGGGATTGGTCTGCCTTTATAAAGAATTAGACCATAAAGTTCTTGAGGATAAGACCAGTGGTTTTCTCAAAAATATTCTAAGTATTTGGACAGACATGTGGTTTAGGCTCATGGATTTCTATGCTATATAATATGGAAAAGGCAGTTGATTTTTGCCTGTAAGCATAATTGTTCATATTGTCTTTGACTAAAAAGTACATCAATGGGTTTCCTTGACCAGTAACCATGCTGGAAGATCTCAGGACACAAGAGCTATCAGATGTACCCTCAAATAGCTTTTCTCAAAAAATTCTTTTTTTTTTTTTCATTTATTTATATTAGTTGGAGGCTAATTACTTTACAATATTGTAGTGGTTTTTGCCATACATTGATATGAATCAGCCATGGATTTACATGTGTTCCCCATCCTGAAACCCCCTCCCACCTCACTCAAAAAATTCTTAACTGGAGTATAATTGGTTTACAATGTTGTTTTTGTTTCTGTTACATTGTTACAACAAGGTGACTCAACCATAAGTATATATACATCCCCTCCCTCATGAACCTCCCTCCCATGCCCCACCCTTCAAATAGCTTTTTTTAGTAAGTTGTTTGAGTCACCTAATAGAGATATTCTCTTAAAGAGTCTTCACTTAACCTAGCAGTTTAGCAGTCAGACTTACTGACTGATGTTCATATCTCACTGAGTATGCCTTGCAGGGAGGCAGGTGACCTTGGGGACCAACCCAGTAGTTGAGTTTTATGCATGAAAAGAGTCAAATCCGTTTGTTCTCTTTGGTTTTGGTGGATTCTTTTTTTTTCCCACCAAAAAAGAACACGTCTTCTATATGATTCCACTTTAATATTTTGAGATAGCTGTATCAATACTTTGTTCTTTCAAAACTACTTGTACTGGAATTCTACTCTGTTTGCTGTAGAACAAAATAGTGCAAAATGGATGTTTGTCTTGGATTCTGTTTTAACGGGAGCTTCCCTGATAGCTTAGTTGGTAAAGAATCTGCCTGCAATGCAGGAGACCCCAGTTTGATTCCTGGGTCAGGAAGATCTGGGGAGAAGGGATAGGCTACCCACTCCAGTATTCTTGGGCTTCCCTTGTGGCTCAGCTGGTAAAGAATCCGCCTGCAATGTGGGAGACCTGGGTTCAATCCCTGGGTTGGGAAGATCCCTGGAGAAGGGAAAGGCTACCCACTCCAGTATTCTGGCCTGGAGAATTCCATGGACTGTATAGTCCATGGGGTCACAAAGAGTCAGACATGACTGAGCGACTTTCACTTTCATTACTTTCACTTCTGTTTTAATGGGGGATACAGTATAATGACTCAAATAGTATTTACTTACTGGTGTAGAACTATCTTGACATCATTTCTGAAGCAATGGCATAGTAGGTATTATCATGAGCGTAATAGTTTTGAAAAGTAAAAACCAACCTACTAAAGAGAAACCAACTAAACAGGGGTTTACATGTGAAGGAGTTCTCACACAGAATTTATAGCAGTTTCTTTACATAATACGTTTGGTAGCCACTATGTTATGTAGTCATTATTGTGCAAAGAGTGGAAAATTTTACTTTGGAAGTGGCTCTCTTTTGTTGACAATGCTATTTGATAATACTGATATTCTAATATAGTACTCACACATTGGACATTTAGAAATATCTATCATCCTTTGTGAATAATGACACTCAAACTACCCCTGTGGGAGTATATAGATAAGATGATTATTTTCATTTTCTAGATAAGGAAACTGAAATGAAATTCTTTGCCGAAGGTCAAAGAACAAATCACTGGCAGAATAAGATTAGAGCAGTGAGTTCTTGATTTTCAATCATTTGCTCAATCATCTAAGTCACATTGTTTTACTCAGTATGAGAGCAGATTATTATCAGTCATAGGAATAAGGCTATGCCCAGATGATGCAAGAAGACCAGCTGAAAAATGAAAATCTGCTCATTCAACCATTTGTTTATCTGTAAAATGCCAAACTGCTCATTATACTGATATTTTTCACTAAGCCTAATAAGTTGTCTTCATGTCTCACAGACACAGCCTTTAACTTAATGTTTATACTGCATTCTAAAGTTAATTTCTAGAGGCTCTGTCTTTTAAAAGCTTAATTTTGGAATATCAGAATTACTTAATATGTTCTGAATAAATTAGTCATGTGGTAAATTGAGGAAAAAACTCTTTGAAAGTGTTTTTGGATGAAATCTCACTCCTTTGTGCAGTGGTAAACAAACACCTTTTCTAACATTAGAGACTAAAATAAGATCTCACCATTAGGAGAAAATTGGGCTTTTATAACTGCCACCAACTCCTTGTAAATGCATTTGGGCCTGACATATGGGACTGAAATCATAAGACTGCATCTGTATCACATGGATTTCTGCACAATCAGTTACCTTGGTTGTGAAGGTGGCCAAATAATCAGGTGACCAGTGTCATGATCCTTATAGAAGGTTGTGGGCAGAAATAGCTGAATTCTTTCAATGTTCAATAAGCCTTTATTGTACTCCACATACATGCTTACCTGCGTTGCTGCAATATATCCTAATTCTTGGACATGTTCTGGTAGATTAATCAGTTGACAAGTGAAACATTTTCCCCTAGGTCAAATAGTATAAATGTGAGTCAAGACACAAGCTTGGGATGTCTGGCCTTCTAGTAGCTCAATTCATTCAACTGTGCTGCTCCTGAGTTTGTTGATGGATGATCCCATTGTATAGCTAGCCTTGTATGTTTTGCAGTTAAACTACTAAAATACTTTAACTAGTCTGAACTCAGTAATTCACAATAAGAATGGCATGAGCATTATCATTCACTCATAGCCTGTAGAATGTAGAATAGGTTTGATTCAATAATAAAGATTACGGTGAACTAGAACAGGAATAGAAAACTCATTTTTCCTTGGTTCTGAGATCATCTGAATTCAATCTTTATTAGGAATGGGCAATTTAGTAATGCGTGTGGACTCATTACTAACAAATTAAAACCACTTTAAGGAAACAACATGAATTTTGGATCTGATTACTCAGGAATATAACATTAAAAGTGCTTTCATCCTAACCCAGTGTATTGAATTTACCTTAGGTGGCTTATGTGATCTAATTTTAAAATATATGTGTGTGTGTGTGTGTGTGTGTGTGTGTGTATATATATCTTATAATCTTGCCTAGACTGAAAATTTGAATGAACTACACATATATAGTCTGTGATGTTGATCAGAGATGAAGTACACATCCTGTGTTATTGCAAAACTTAAAAAATTAGATATAAACATGAATGATTGTCTTTTAGTTGTATTTATATGCTGGGGTTAGATTTGTTTTCCTCTACTTAAAAATAAAATTCTGGGGAAGTCTTGACTTCAAAGTACTGATATTTGTAAAATTTGTTGCTGTTGTTGCCCAGTTGCTAAGGCATGTCCAGCTTTTTGCCACCCCACAGACTGCAGCATGCCAGGCTTCCCTGTCCTTCACTATCTCTGGGAGTTTGTTCAAATTCATGTCTGTTGAATCAGTAATGCTAGCTATTTAATTTTGCAGCAGACATTTCAGAAGCTTACATTTCATTTCAAATCTAAAAGTTAGTGACATCGTTCATTAAACTAGCAAATATTTATATTAGTTGTTACCCTGTGTCAGGATCTGAGTAGACATTAGTTCAAGACACAGAGACCCTGTAATTCACAGAGCCACCTCTACTGAGATAAATCCACCATCACAATTAACCTGGGTGATGTGAGAGAAAGGAGCTGGAAAGGTACACGCAACAGGGTGATGGGAGGAGGCTGGTCTGAGGATTTAAATTGAGACCCGAAGAAGATCTGGCTTTTAGAAAATTCATGAAAAAACCATTCGAAGGGTGTTTAAGGTTGCAAGGTGGGAATGACTTTTTCTTTTGGTAATGTGTAGTTTTCGCAATTTGTAGTTTTCTGAAAGGACTACAAAAAGAAATGAGAATTCAGAAAGAGAAAACAACAGTTAATTATAAATGTTGGAACATTAAGGTAGAAACGTTTGGAAATTTTGAAATTTTTTAAAGCCTGCTCTTTTATTTTAATGTTGAAGAAATGGAGGTTCGGTGACATTGCCGTGTTTTGGTCATGTACCAGTTAGAAAATACTGGTTTTTACAGTTGAGAGCTTAAATTTTTACCTATAAATAGTTGGTAAACATTTACTTAGGTTTTCTCTATAATCAATAGCAATTGCCAAAGCCATATCAATCATTGGGATTTGCATCCCTTGTTGAGAAAAGCACGAGTATTTTGACACTTCAGTCAACTGTTGACTTTAGTCTCTGGCTTAGAAGTCACTAGGCCTTTTCTGATGCATTAAAATATAATTCTTAAGTTTAATTTCCATGTAGTCCATTTCAGTTTGGAGCCAGATATGGTCCATCTTGATTAAAAAAGAATTTTTTTATTGGAAAAAATGTGGTGATGCTTCCCATCATTTCCAGTTAGAGACATATTGCTTTGCTAGACATCTCAGTTACAATTTATGTACTATTCTTTTTGATAAATGGCAAAATTGAATTTTCAGGCCAATATTTATATAAATTGCAGGTATAATTTATAACATAGCTACCTACTTCTAATATTTTTTATTGCTTTGTGGAGAAATACTTTGAGGTTAATACTGTTTACATCTCTCTTTATTTTTCTTTTTAGCTTTTTAATCCATATACAGAAATCTGTATGAGTTTAGTTCTATATCCTAATAAAACCCTTCTATTTGGTGATGATTATATAAGGCAATTAACATTGTCTCAAGAGTTATAGTCAATGGGAATGGTAACTTGACAGATCAGAGAGTACAAAATATGTTCTAGACACTTAAAAAATTATGATTTAAGAACCTTGTGTTATTTTTGGAAGAGCTAAATATTTGGCTGCCCTCTGCATTTAATATAAAGAACTGAAAGTAAAATATTTTCATGTGTGCAGATGATATGATTTTTTTCAGTTTTATTGAGGTTTAATTGGCAAAGATATTTAAATGTACAACATGATGATTTGAAATACATATACGTCATGAAAGGATTCCCTCTCCCTACATTGAGTTAATTAAAATATCTGTCACTTCATATATTTCTCTCTTTTCTTTGGTGAGAACATGTGACAATTACTCTCAGCAAATTTCAACTATATAATATAGTGTTATCAGCTACTGTCACCATGTTATATACTAGATGTTTAGACCTTATTCATTTTACAGCTGAAATTTTATGCCCTTTTATCAGTTTCTCCCTATTCCTATTCCTCCCATGCCACCCCCAGGCAGCTATTTGTCTACTCTATTTCTATAAGTTCATTTTTAAAAAATTCTACATATAAATGATACTATGCAGTGTTTGTCTTCCTCTGTCTTATTTTACTTAGCACAGTGGCCTCCAGTTTCATTCATTGTTGCAAATGACAGGATCTCCTTTTTTTTTTTAGGCTGAATAATGTTTTTCTCTGTCTCTCCTTCCTTCCCTTTCTATATCTGTATCTATATATCTATACATAGATTTTGTTTCCTGAGAGCACTTTTATTTCAGTGTCCATGTTATATAATTTAATGGGAGAAAATTATCCTTTGTCTCTGTACCAGAAAGAACTGTTTTTAAATATCTTTTGTGATTTTATCTTGTGAACACTGTGATTTCTGAAACTATTTCCTTCTTTACATTGTTAGAATAATACAGTCACTTTTATAGCTTGTTTTAAACAAGTATACTAAGCCTCAAAGCTTGGTTTTTTTAGTGCTAACCATACTCTTTTATTTTTATATTTCCTTTAAAATATGATTTTCCCATTCTTTTTTCCTTTTTATTCTGCTATATATGCTTTTGTAAGCCTCCTGAAGCCTTTTCTGAAAGAAAAGTTGAGAAATAAATAGAATTTGTTGAAATTTTATTCCATGCATGGAACTATCATCACAAAATAAGCAAATCTCTTTTGCTTTGGCAAGTTTATTAAAAGGACTTATTCTGGGTTCCAGTTTTAGATGAAGGGGTTGTGAAACACTACAGAATCAGACAACTGGATGAAGGGGGCTTTTTCCTCACCCGGAGAAGAACCTTTTCAACACTGAATGAATTCGTGAGTCACTACACCAAGACAAGTGATGGCCTGTGTGTCAAGCTGGGAAAACCATGCTTAAAGGTGAACTGCTTTCAAGCTGTGTTCCTTAATTTTGAAGTCACTTTTTTCCTTCAGATATTGGAGTTTTTTGTCATATGATATGTTAGCTCGGGAAAAAAAAGGTCATTGAACATCTAAGGCATGGATAGGCAAACTATGGCCTATGAGCCAACACTACCCCACATTTATTAATACTTTTATGAAAGTGTAAAGTGTTAGTCGCTCAGTCGTGCCTGACTCTTTGTGACCCCATGGACTGCAGCCCACCAGGCTCCTCTGTCCTTGGGATTTTCCAGGCAAGAATACTGCAGTGGGTTGCCATTTTCTTCTCCAGGGGATCTTCCTGACCCAGGGATCGAACCCCGGTCTCCTGCACTGCAGGCAGATTCTTTACTGACTGAGCTACCAGGGAAGCCCCAATATTTTTATAAATAAGTTTTATTGGAACATAGACTTGCTCATTCATTTACAATCGTCTTTGCCTTTTTGCTGTAATTTTGCAGAGTTTGGTAGTTGAAACAGAGACTATATGGCTCACAAAGTCTAAAATATTTACAATCTCATTCTTTTCAGAAGAAGTTTGCCGAGTCCTGACCTTAAGCAATCACTGAACACAGAAAATATTCTTTCTTTGCACTAAGACACTAATCTAACATCCTGATATTGGAGCATTTAATGATATGGCTGGAGGAGAAAAAAGTGCTGGAATATAATTCTTACTTAGATGATCTGTATTCAAGAATATTAACATGAAATGACCAGGTTCATTATCCAGTTGTCTGCATATAATAGATATCATTTAACTGTTGAACAGTTTGTTTGGCCTGGTTTTTGGTGGAAGGAGATAATATTTATAGAATTTTTATCTACATCTGTCATTAAATTCCATTGTTTGCATGTTTTACCTAAATGTGTTTAAAGTTAGATAGTGGTTAGTCACCCTAGTTGGGCAAAGCCTCAGCTCTTCATCAGAGTTCAGGTCTCATGTACAATCAATGGTATAGCCAGTCCTGTGGTTTATACCTGGATGACTGCTGAAAGCTTCCTGGTGATGCTTGATTATAATGCTATAGACAAATAGAAGCCGAAGAATTCTGATCATTATGTAGGCAATTTATTGAGCTAAATCCTGCCAGGTGAATATGCAATTTGGTATAAGCATATACATCTTGGGGTATCCACAGTGGCTCAGTGGTAAAGAATCCACCTGCCAATGCAGGAGACGAGGGTTCGATCCCTAGGTCGGGAAGATCCCCTGGAGGAGGAAAATGTAATCCACTCCAATATTCTTGCCTGGAAAATCCCATGGACAGAGGATCCTGGTGGGCTGCAATCCATGGGGTCACAAAGAGTCAGACACGACTGAGCAACTGAGCATGCATGCATATACATCTTAGATGGTACAGAAATGACCTCACAAGAGTATTTAAGCTTATGCTAAGAAATAGCTCACCTGATACCAAGACATGACTTAAAAATACTTAGTTTAACTAATAGTGTTGAATTCAGATAGGGAAAAGATTTACAAAACATAGGTGACCTTCTGTGCCCTCAAGATGCCAATGACTTAGTGGAGGAAATAAGATAAATATCTAATGACAGATGACAAACTAGACTGAAGTATGAGAGCAGAGGCCTTGCCTGTTTAGTTTACACAGTGAAGCCTAGTTGGTGCTTGAAAAATATTTATTTATTAAGTAAATGAATGAACAGATAAGTAAATTTAATTGAAAAAAGATGAAATTAATTATGAGAAATTTGATGATACATATGGTAGATGCTATGGGTCAGAGAGTTGGGGAAATAACTGTGGATGAGATGGAACTTCATTTGACCTTGACCCTTGATTTAGGTAGGCAAGGATACAGAGAGAATGCTCACCAGGTAAGTGGGAGGAGGACATTTGGGTTTGGGGTGGGACAGATGGACAGCAAAGTGTCTGATGTAACAGGATTTGGGAGGAGAGCAGCTGGATGAGGTAATAGCACAGATTCTACCACTATTGCTTTTCATTTTAAAGTAATTGGGATAAAATTTACAATATTTTGTTTTTAAGAGTGATGTCTCTAAAACTACCTAGGTTATTATTTTCAAACAAAAAAATTGTTAAATATAACTTTTTTCTTACCAGTATTCTAATTATTCTGTGAAACAGATAGAAGTCCCAGCTCCCTTTGATTTGTCATATAAAACTGTGGACCAGTGGGAGATTGACCGCAACTCCATACAACTTTTGAAGCGATTAGGATCCGGTCAGTTCGGTGAAGTGTGGGAAGGCCTGTGGAACAATACCACTCCAGTAGCAGTAAAAACATTAAAGCCAGGTATGGGCACCAGGATGGCATACATTGATTTTTATAACCTACTTGCCATTATAAATGTTCAAGAGGTCATGGGACAGCTGGTTTGGACACCAAGCAAGTGTTTTGCTAGGTGACCACAGTACTCGATCCCAGCACCTGAGATTTTCACAATTACTGCAGATGTGTGGTTTTGAACCCTAATCCTGTTGAAAACTGAGACTAACCTTTACTGTCCAATCTTATCATCTTTTTTCCAAAAAAGCAGCAGCTAGCTATCCATCCTAACATCACTCTCTAAGGAAGGCCTTTCACAGGTCAAAAGAGAACAAAAAAATTAGATTCTTATATTAAAAAAAAAGCTCCACGATAGTTTTCTCTCCAGCAGGAATAATTATTATTGATTTACAGTGTAATAGCAGCAAACAGCTTTGGTGATTGCTTAAATGTCTTCACTTCACTGGGGCCATTAATCAATCTTCTCAGCTATTTATTGCTTAGCAGACTGCCATGCAATAAAGACGAGCCTGAAATCAACTCCCACAGTAGCTTTGACAGGCAAAAATTAATATTTAATGTTGCATTGAGATTGGGTCTGCTTGCTGTGCAGCTGGTCCAGCTTCCCCTGCAGAAGCTCCTGATGTCCTCTGGTTCCAGCTCTAGTGGATGGTCTGATTTGGCAATGATTTAAGCTTTGCTGATAGTTCAGATGGTAAAGAATCTGCCTGCCATGCAGGAGACCTGGGTTCAATCCCTGGGTTGGGAAGATCCCCTGGAGAAGGGAATGGCAACCCACTCCAGTATTCTTCCTTGCCTGGAGAATTCCATGGACAGAGGAGCCTGGCAGGCTGTAGTCCATGGGGTCACAAAGAGTTGGACACAACTGAACAACTAAAACCTACACGTACATAAGTGGCCAGTATCCCATGAATCTGATAACCACCCAAAGCATCAACATAGAAACATACTGTAGATAAATTGTCTGAATCATAATTGATTCTGATAATTATGAAAGATCATAATTGATGCTTTTACTGGAAAGTTCATGAATCAGATTATTTGGGGGGTGGGGGCAGGATCCCACTATATATGTAATTGACCATAGGCCAAACTAATTATAACAACCCTAAGTGGTCCCTTATTATGGTGTGGGTGCCTCTTTTATTCTTAGCTCCATTTTGCCACAGTGATTCAAGACTTTAATCCTATTTGATTATGTGGAGCAAACCAGTGGTAGAAACTGAAATGAGGGAGCTCAGTAAAAATTGATGGAGAAGAGAATAGGCCATTTCCCCATATTCTTCCTCTGTAAGTCCTTGCCTCTTCTCCTTAGTCAGTGAAGAGATATTTATAGTTGATCTGTTTGGTTTTCCTAAGAATATGATTGCGAATAATAGTACAAACATGGTCAACACTCATTGAAAACATACGTGCCAGACAATACTATTACCCTGACATTGATTCTATGATGTTGGTGGAATTATTAGTCATGTTTTAGAGATGAAGAAACTGAGGTTCAGAGATGTTTGGTAATTTGTTCAAGATCACAAAGTGAGGTAGGGCTTGATTGAACCTGGGTAGTGAACTTTTAGAGTCTCAAATGGCATACCAAAGGATAGATTGCCTCTGTGAAATAGACTGCAGGTCACATGTAACTCCTTCTAACCAAGTATTAATGAACAAGTCAGAGTATTAGCTTGGAGTGTCAAAGCTTATCCATGCTTGAGGTTCAAATATTAGCTGTGAAGTCTTCAAAATGAGAGAATAGGAACAAAATGGACTCTCTGAACATCAGTGAAAATGTTTGCACTATTGATAGTGAAATGACAGTATTCCTTCAATTACATCAGTGACTCTGAAACATCATATTGTATAAGAAATAAAATATTTTTAAATGACTAATGAAATGTAAACTCCAGGTAGCCTTCTTTCTATTAAATTCTATGTGATTGTAACTACTTGGCATTTTGCATGTTGAGTCAGAGTGGAGTCAATATAAATGCAATTTAACTTAGATGAGTCTGCAAAACAGGCTCCAATGTCTCCCTTATCAAGCTATTAAAACTCCAACTGTGGAGGTATTAATACATGAGAAAATGTGGAATGTCAGTTTCAAGTGGTGAAAAAAACATTAATTTGGGGGAGGGACCCATGAATGTTTTCTGCTTGGTCTATACTATATGTCCCTACAGAATTAAAGACACAAACATGGTAGAATGTCATTGCTTTTTAGGATAATTTTCAAGCTCTTCCCACAGTGGGTACCAAGGACAGGGCAATGATTAGTCTTTGGATTCTGGGCAGAAAAACTCACTGCAGTAATTAAACATTCAGTGTCTTCCAGTGTTCATGTTATTAGACTGTCTTCTCTTTGTATCCCTAAGATGCCTGCCTTATTTTATCAATTAGACTGTCAGTCTCTCCTTTTCCCTTCATTTTTCATATGGACCTGAATCAACCTCTCTTCACCTGCAGGTCATAATATATAAGCTGCACAGCCCTGATGCACCAACACATCAGTTATTAGGTTGCCCTGGTTGAACTGATTCTCTTCCTTGATAAATCTGAAGATTTGTGGCACCAATACTCTTACTTTACTGAGAGGCAGGAAGCAATCTCGGTGATTCCCACCAGGCTGCTCTGAGGACAGGAATGCCTCAATAACATAAAGTGATTTTCCCCTCTTCTTGTTTCAGGTTCAATGGATCCAAATGACTTCCTCAGGGAGGCACAGATAATGAAGAACCTAAGACATCCAAAGCTTATCCAGCTTTATGCTGTTTGCACTTTAGAAGATCCAATTTATATTATTACAGAGTTGATGAGACATGGAAGTCTGCAAGAATATCTCCAAAGTAAGCTGAAGACTTAATAAAAGGAAAAAAAAAGAGGAATTTAGTTTAGTGAATCCTATAAATGTCAATTTAGCAAGCCTTCTATAACCCAAAGGATATTTACTATGGCATATCTGTGACAATGAATGTCTTAACATTGAATTGCTCAACTACTTTTTAATAGGCTGTATGCTGTGCACTCAAAGGGAGGAAAAATATTTATGTAGTGGAAGAACAAATTGTTCACCATAGACATATCAGAGTACTTAAATGTAATGTGGAAAATTGAAGAATAGATGTTTTGCCTGATCCTTTGTTTCCTACAGTAACTAATTGAACAATATCAGTCATGGAGCAGTATTTTCCATGGCCCAGAATTAGGAGACATAGAATATTTTTGGGGGAAGGGAGGGAAAGTTACCCTCATTTTCATCTTTGTCAGTTTTTGACAACACTGTGCTTATTGGTATTTAAAATACTTCCAACTGCTAGAAAACATTAGAATCAGTTCAGTTCAGTTCAGTCGCTCAGGTGTGTCCGACTCTTTGTGACCCCATGAACCACAGCATGCCAGGCCTCCCTGTCCATCACCAACTCCCGGAGTCCACCCAAACCCATGTCCATTGAGTCAGTGATGCCATCCAGCCATCTCATCCTCTGTCGTCCCCTTCTCCTCCTGCCCTCAATCTTTCCTAGCATCAGGATCTTTTCTAATGAGTCAGCTCTTCGCATCAGGTGGCCAAAGTATTGGAGTTTCAGCTTCAACATCAGTCCTTCCAATGAACACCCAGGACTGATCTGCTTTAGGATGGACTGGTTGGATCTCCTTGCAGTCCAAGGGACTCTCAAGAGTCTTCTCCAACACCACAGTTCAAAAGCATCAATTCTTCAGTGCTCAGCTTTCTTTATAGTCCAACTCTCACATCCATACATGACTACTGGAAAAACCATAGCTTTGACTAGACGGACCTTTGTTCTGGCAAAATAATGCCTCTGCTTTTTAATATGCTGTCTAGGTTGGTCATAACTTTCCTTCTAAGGAGTAAGCGTCTTTTAATTTCATGGCTGCAATCACCATCTGCAGTGATTTTGGAGCCCAGAAAAATAAAGTCAGCCACTGTTTCCACTGTTTCCCCATCTATTTGCCATGAAGTGATGGGACCGGATGCCATGATCTTAGTTTTCTGAATGTTGAGCTTTAAGTCAACTTTTTCAGTCTCCTCTTTCACTTTCATCAAGAGGCTCTTTAGTTCTTCACTTTCTGCCATAAGGGTGGTGTCATCTGCATATCTGAGGCTATTGATATTTCAGGCTTAAAAGCAGACATATACTATTACTTTATTTTTACATCTGCTTCCTGTAGTCTGAGAAGACTTAATGGTACTGTAGAATTTTGATGTTTATTACAAATGAATAATTTAATAAACAGAAATATTATAAGCATTAAAATGAGATGTTCAAAGAAATGGAGATCAAGTACTGAGAGAACAATTCATGCTTAAAGAAGAGGCATTTTCTTTACTTTCTTGACGTGTCAGAGGGGGACTGATACAATGTATGAGGTAAAGAGAGGTGAGAATAACAGAATAAAGATATCAGAAAGATAGGAGAATTTTCTTATTTCAGGGTGACTGGTGAAGCTGGTGATATTAAATTGCAAAACTAGATAAGAACAAAGAGCATAAGACCTGCCAACTGATGTTAAAAACAGAAAATATACCTAGCTCCCTTGCATAAAGATAAAATATTTAACAGTCCTGTGTTACCCACCATAGAGAGACTAACCTCAGCACTGACTCCTTTTGCCTTATCCCCAAGGACAAAAGTACAGGTGCCATCTCAGGTTATCTGTAACAAAAATGTTTTGTCAAATGATAAGCCTTCATGCTGTTAAATAGCACTGTCAATTCTCAGTCCTAAGAACTATCAACAGTGTTCAATTCAATGGATACTCTCTCCTTCTGGAACCACTACCTTCATTTGGCTACTGGGACATGTCATCCAATGGCCTTTTCTCCTTTTTTTCTTTCTGGTTCTTCTCAATTTATGTGATTTCCCTCATCTCCCTGACCTCTGGATATCTTGGGATTTTCCAAGACTCTTTTGCAACATCACTAGATTTCTTGCTAATCTCAACACTCTTATTGTTTAATAATATGTTTTACCAATTGCCCAAATCATATCCCTCCATTACTTCAGAGTCATATATCCAACTGCCTTTGTAACTTCTCTATGTGAATGCTGTATCAGTCTGGATGATGTGGGATAATATGGGTATAATGCAGTAATAAACTCCTGCAAATCCCAGAGGCTTGACACAAGTATTTATTCTTGCTCATGCTACATATGAAAAATAGACTGGCTGGTGTCTCAGGTCTGTTGATCCCCTTGTCAGGAGCCAGAAATATGACTAATCTCATTCTGTCTCTTAAAGTTTCTGACCAGGAGTGACAGCGGTGATTTCTGTGCCCTGTTCATTTGGTTAAATCAAGTCAAAGGGAAGGGGAGCACAACCCTCTAAAGTACTTAAAAGCAAGAAAAAAAAAAATTTATAAATAGCCCTCATTTCTGCTACATATGTCTATTGGATATCTCAAAATAACATGTCCAAAAACCAACCTCTGATATTAGCCTTGGTAATCTGCCCCTCTTGAGGTTTTTCCTTCTCTGATGATGCCAACACACAGGCTTACTATCTCAATCTTCCCTACTCTCACATCCTATATCAGACCAACCAGAAAATCCCACTGGCTTGCTCTTGAAATATATCCAGGATTTTACCACTTCTCAACACCGCTACTCCAGTGCAAATCATCATCAACTTTCTCCTGGTTTCTGCAGTAGCCTTCTAATTGGAGTCCCTCTTTAGGTTCTTAACCCCTTACATTTCTTCTTAACACAGTAGCTGTGGTGCTAAATCTCTTCAGTTGTGTCTGACTCGGTGTAACCCTAGGGCCTGTAACCTGCCAGGCTCCTCTATCCATGGGATTCTCCAGGCAAGAATACTGGAGTGGGTTGCCATGCCCTCCTCTAGGGGATCTTCCCAACCCAGGGATCAAACCTGTGTCTCCTATGTCTCTTGCATTGCAGGTGGATTCTTTGCTCACTGAACCTGGGAAGCCCCTACTCATTTTGTAATGCATGATTTATTTAGATAGCTTATTTTTAGTCTCTTCTAAAATACAACTCAGTTTTAGTGCTTGAACAACGTCAGGCACACAGAAGGTGTGCACTAATTGTGTGTTGACTAACTGAATGAATAAATGATGAATAGATTAAGTTGGGGTTATTCTGAACCTAATCTGGGACTTGGGGTTACACTTGTTTTAAGACTCTTGATATTCAGCTTGAATGCCAAGGTACACTTATATTACATTGCAGACTCCTTTGACATTGAGGATTTCTGTAGCTGTTGATGTGTTTTACTCAGGGTTGAGCATGAATTCTGTTGTCTTTTGGGTTGATCCATCAGGGTCGAGTTGACAAAGGCCTTCATTTGCCAGGATTCTTAGTAGCCAGGGGGAATAAGGAAGGTGTGCTCATTACAGGCAATTCCTTCCGAATCAAGAGGGTTTCATTTCAACAAAGTGATCTTAAAATGAATCTGCCACTCTTAAACAGACCATCATGATAAATATTATTAAGCTGAAAGGCTCTTGAGTAATGGAACATAATGAAAATATTTCCTTGCTGCAGATGTAAATTGTCGCAGGTCTGTGAACCTTTATATCAGTTTTGACATAGGGCTGTTGTATTAGAAGTGTGCTCTGAGGCTGTACACATTTCCTAGGCCACTGCAGTCTTTCAGGGCAGGAAATGTGTTACTCAATTTCCTTCACTATTGTGCCTGTCAGTGAAAACCTTTTTATATCCACTGTAATAGGATTAGATGTTGTATTTGATAGTTGAAATAACACATTTTTCTATAGAACCATCTTTGTAGTCCCTAAGTTTGGCTGAATATTTTTTTTTTGTAATAAACTTCTCCAAAATGGGAGAAGCCTGTCAAAAAACTTTAGCACTATGGGTAATTGATGCCTGGTATTTCTTATTGAAACTTAAAGAGGATAAATACCTGCATCTTTTAAGTTTAGTTGGGCTTGTTTGCTTTCCAATAAATACTTGTAGAGCATCTAGTATATATCAGTATATTTTCTTTTCCTACGAATCAAGCTCCAGCATATAGTTCATCATTCTCATGGACAGTCCACCTATGGATTGATGCAGACAGGAATGTTTTCACTGAGATACCCTTTAACTGAACACAACTATATAGCTATTTACTGTGTGTATGAATTGAAGTCTCTTCATAGCCCCTGACTTTTTGGTGCTCTGGAGTGTCAGGCAGATTTTAGGGAGGCAGTATAGAATAAATTTATGAATCATGAAATTTCAGTCTCCAACATATCGTGGATTTGAATCTCTGCAACTTATTACCAGACAACCCCGATGGTCCAGTGGTTAAGAATCTGCCTGCCCAGTGCAGGGGACATGGGTTCGATCCCTGGTCTGGGAAGATTCCACATGCAACTAAGCCCCCGCATCACGACTACTGAGTCTGTGCTCTGGAACCTGTGAGCCACAACTACTGAACCCAAACATCCTAGAGCCTGTGTGCCCAACAAGTGAAGTCATGGCAGTGAGAAGCCTGTGCGCCACGACTGGGCAGTAGCCACAGCTCATGGCAACCAGAGGAAGCCCACACAGCAAGGAAGGCTCAGGACAGCCAAAAATAAATAAATAAATAAATATTAACAGAAATTATTATCTTTTCCTCCGAATGCCAGGAATCCCTATCAAACTGGGCAAACTACCTCCTGTAGTTGCTCTGAGTATGAGATGAGGTGACTTCCTGGAAATCAACCATATGGGATGGTTGGAGAGGAGCATATATTTTTAATTTTTTCCTGTAAAGACAACTATGTAGCACTTACTATGTGCCAGGAATGCTTCTAAGTCATACACTAGTATTAATTTAGTTCATTCTTCTAACAACCTCATGAATTCTTAGCATTATCATCCCCACTTAGCAGTTGAAGAAACTGAGGAGTGGAGAGGTTAAGTATAGTAACTTATTCAAGGCGGTTGAGTGAGAATTCAAACCCAGGAAATCTGGCTCCATAATCCATTAAAAATTTTTTTTATTTACTTATTTCTGTGCCTGGTCTTCATTGCTGCCCAGGCTTTTCTCTAGCTGTGGCCAGTGGCTACTCACTAGTTGCTGTGCATGATTTCTCATCGCGGGGCCTTCTCTTGTTGCAGAGCGCAGGCTCTAGGGAATGCGGGTCTCAGCAGTCGTGACTTCCCGGGCTCCAGAGCACAGCCTCATTGTTGTGGAGCACGAGATGGGTTGCTCCGCAGCATGTGGGATCTTCCCGGATCAGGGATCCAGTACGTGTCTCCTGCATTGGCAGGGGGGTTCTTTACCACTGAGTCACTAGAGAAGTCCCAGGGTCCATATTTTTAATTGCATACATAGCACTGATCTTATTTTCCAAATATCAACCTTTTATCTATTGCTGCATGATAAATTACTCCAAAACTTAGTAGCTTAAAGCAGCAAACATTTATTTCCTCACAGCTTTTGCAATCAGGAATCCAGGTGCAGATGAGCCAGGTCTCCTGGCTCAGGGTTTCTCACAAGGCTGCCGTCTTTTTATTTGCTTGTAAACAGGATTGTTTTATTGTTTTCTCTTTCTGATAGTTCATTATTACTGTATGGAAATGTAAATGATTTCTGTATATTAATTTTGTATCCTAAATGTTACTGAATTTATTTATTAGCTCTAGGAGTATTTTTGATGGGGTCTTTAAGATTTTCTGTATACAGTGTCATGTCATCTGCCAATAGTTAAAATTTTACTGCTCCTCTTCCAGTTTCTTTCTTTCTCTTGTTGATTACTGTGGCTCAGACTTCCAGTACTTTGTTAAATAGAAGTGGCGAGAGTGGGCATACTTACCTTATTCTGGATATTAGAGGAAAAACTTTCTGCTTTTCACTATTGAGTATGATGTTAGCTGTAAGTTTGTCATAAGTGGCCTTTATTACTAAGATCCTATTTAAATACACTGCTTGTATTAAACACACACACACAGTGCTTAGGTCTTTCTCATTTGAAAACTTTCCTTGGTTCTATTTAATTTCATTTTCTTAATTATAAAAGATGACAGACATGTAGAAAGGAACATGTATGATTTATGCCCTTTAGACATATAGATTTATTCTGTAATTGTAAAGTGAGCAAATAAACAACTATGCAGCTAATATGCAAATCAAGAATAAGAATATACTCAGCATTTCAGAAACTGCTCTAGTACGTTATCAATGACAATCCCTCACTATTATGAACTTCATGATAATTGCTCTCTCTTCCTTGACTTCATTTTCTTTGCTGGCTTTTTGTTATTTTCCCTTCTTGATTAGGTTTTTGGAAATTGATTTCTCCTCTTGCTATCTTCATGTCCTCAATTCCCACTCAGCCCTTCACCCTTTATACCCCATCTCCAGTGAGATTTTCTTCCTGTCACCAGTGTTTCCAATGACTTCTTAGTTGCTATATTTAAGAAATGCTTTTTAGTTCTTATCTTGCTGGGCTTATTTGACACTGGTGGTGACATTCTCGTCTCAAACTTTTGACTGTTAGGATGTTCTATCCTGGTTCTTCTCTCATTTTGCAGGCTGATTCCTCTCAGTTTTCTTGCAGGTTTATTTTTCTATGCCCACTGTAAATGTTGGCATTTCTGATGATTCTATCACCTCCCAGCAATCTCAGCAACTGTTAATGTTTAACTTCCACCCATATTCAATGACCCTTAAATCCATATCTCTAGCTGAATGCTTTCCTTTGAGCTTCAGAACCATATGCTTGTCTCCTTTTAGACATTTCCACTTGGGTAATCCACATGCATCTCTAGTTTCACAAATCTTAAACTGTTTAATTCGGATTAGGCAGCAACAATGATAGATAATAAGAACAGGTAGACTTTACTGAATTCTTCCTATATCAAGTACTATTTTAAGTGCTTTATGTGTATTAACTCATTTTAATTCTCTTTTAACAACTAATCCATGCGGTAAGGGCTTCCCTGGTGGCTCAGATGATAAAGAATCCACCTGCAATGTGGGAGACCTGGGTTTGACCCCTGGGTTGGGAAGATCCCCTGGAGGAGGGCATGGCAACCCACTCCAGTATTCTTGCCTGGAGAATCCCCATGGGCAGAGGAGCCTGGTGGGCTACAGTCCATGGGGTCACAAAGAGTCGGACAGGACTGAGTGACTAAGCGCACCATGAGGTAATAATAATTATTGCTGTATATATGGGGAAATCGAGGCACGGGAGTATTAAGCAGCTTGCCCAAAGTCAGGGAGAAATCTAAGGTGGAGCCCTGATTCAAATCTGGCACTCTAGCTTCAAACCAGTATTCCTCCCTCCTGCACTATCATTACCTCTCAGGTCAGGAGTTGTGTGTAAGACTCTTGCCCATAAATTCAATGCATTTTTGATGTTCGGCTTATTCAGACAAGGATAATGATAGTTTGGATTTATGTGAGACAATTTCAATTCTCCAAAAACTTGAAGACATCTATTAACAGTATAGCATCTCAACTATGCAGGGATGGCTGGCACTGTTTCACAAAGCAACATAAGATAACACTAATCTCTCTTTAATTATCAGACTGATTCTACTACATAAATTTCCTGTACTTCATTATACAGCATCAGCAATAGGAGAAACTATGTCTATGAAAGGTATACCATGTCTAGAGAGATGAGCAACCTATTCTAAGAATAACAGACTAAGAAAGGAACTTTAACACATGTATCAAATGGAGTACAAATGTAATATACACAGTTTATAACTACACATATAGAGCCTACATTTTTTTTTGTGAGCTAGTTTTTAAGAACAATATAATGGAAGAATGAGAACTTTTCATTGGCTCAACCATGCAAATTAGCATTATTTTTAGGTTCAAAGACTAAAACAAACTATACAATGAAAGAAATCCAGAACAACCAAATAACAATTTCCAGGAAGAGATGAGTCAGTGACATGTGGTATTCAAAATGGCAATAGCTGGACTCTTTCAGATATTTATAGCTGTGTTTGGATCATGTGGTTCTTTTGCTCCTTTCTCTCAGTAATGTTCATTTAGGGAAGGGAGGGACTCAGCTTTGAAATGTGTTTGAACTCTGAAAATTGCTGCCTCATTAACCCTTCATAGGAGATGGAACAGCTTGTACTGATTATATTTATTTTCTCAACAGATCATCACTATGGCACTTAATCCCACTGAGAGCTCACTCATCAGAATTCTTAGAATTTACTTCAATATTTCAAATGTTCTCCAAACTGAATCTCTTATTTTCTCTTTTTGCCTAGATGATGCTGGATCAAAAATCCATCTGACGCAGCAGGTAGACATGGCAGCCCAGGTTGCCTCTGGAATGGCCTATTTGGAATCCCAGAACTATATCCATAGAGATTTGGCTGCCAGAAATGTCCTTGTTGGGGAACATAATATCTACAAAGTGGCAGATTTTGGACTGGCACGAGTTTTTAAGGTGGATTTGGCTTTGTTTTAATTAGTTGGTAATGAGTCAAAAGGCTAACAGGCCAGTAGACTAGTAGCATTCCTGCTGTTTTTTTCCACAATATTTCTGAGAGTCCTGTGGTCCAAAGATCATGTCAGGATACCAAGGTTCTACAGACAAAACTACCTTCTGTTTCCGTTCACCAACTTGAAAGAAAAAGAGAAAACAACGACCAACCACATGGGAAAGTATGTAATTAAGTTTGCGGTTGAATTAATGATCAGTTTTTCATACCCAGTCTCTGGTGGCTCAGTGGTGAAGACTCCGCCTGCAATGCAGGAGACGTGGGCTCAATTCCTGGGTCGAGACGATCCTCTGGAGGAGGAAATGGAAAGCCACTTCACTATTCTTGCCTGGAAAATCCCACGGACAGAGGATCCTGGTGGGCTATAATCCATGGGCTCTCAGAAGAGTTGGACATGACTTAGCGATTAAACAACAATAGCCTCTGTCTGCCTTTGTTTATTTAGAAGCGGCACACTTTGTGCAGTTACTATATGTATTGCTGTTCACTTTGTGCCAGACTAATATGCATGCTGCCAGAACTCAACAGCAATCATTGGTTTTTAAAATACTGCCTCCCCCTACCTCCCTCAATTTTGTGACATCAGGCCACAAGACACTGATATGGAAAGTGTAGTATTAGCTGCTTTTCTCTGACTTTAAATGTTTATTTCTACATTATGTCCTAAAATATGAGTGTGGAGCATGAAACACAAGTATATGATTCTCTTCTGATCTTTATGACGTTGTCTTTTCTCTTTGTAAATTAATTAGATCCCCAGTGAGTTGATATAATAATTTAAATCATTTGGATCCTACTTTTCAGTAGTAGAAAATGGTTACATGGTAATTCTCAAAGTCAGTGGCTCTTCAATACCAGCAGTAAATAAAAAAAACAGGCTTTGTTTTCACTTTTTTTAGCTTGTTAAAGACCAGGTATAAAACCTGGTAGTGCTTCCAGCACTACTTTTAACACACAGTAGGATCTCAAACGGCTGTCCCAGTGGCTCAGCAATAAAGAATCCACCCGCAAAGCAGGGGCCACAGGAGTCTTGGTTTCCATCGCTGGGTTGGGAAGATCCCCTGGAGGAGGGCATGGCAATGTACTCCAGTGTTCTTGCCTGGAGAATCCCATGGACAGAGGAGCCTGGTAGGCTACAGTCCAGGGAATTGCAGAGTCAGACATGACTGAAGCAACTTAGCATGCAGGCACAGGCTCTCAAATAGGGTTTCCCTGGTGGGTCAGATGGTAAAGAATCTGACTGCAATGCAAGAGATGGGAGATTTGATCCCTGGGTCAGGAAGATCCCCTGTATAAAGGAAAGGCTACCCACTCCATTTATTCTTGCCTGGAGAATTTCATGGACAGAGGAGTCAGGGCACTGCAAAGAGTCAGATAGGACTGAGTGACTAACACTTTCACTTCAGGCTCTCAAATAATGTTTCATTAATGACTAATTTGCTACTGTACTTATCACCTGAACTAAACTCATTTTGAATCTTTTCCCTCTATATTTTAATGAGAAGTAGATTACAGATGGATGAGGGTGGCCAAAAAAAATACCACTTTAACTTGGCTTGATTCCTTAATGCATTAACAGGTAGAGAATGAAGACATCTATGAATCTAAACACGAAATAAAGCTGCCGGTGAAGTGGACTGCGCCTGAAGCCATTCGTACTAATAAATTCAGCATTAAGTCCGATGTGTGGTCATTTGGAATCCTTCTTTATGAAATCATTACTTATGGCAAAATGCCTTATAGTGGTGAGTAATTCTAAAGCGGGCCTTTCTGCTGTAGGTCACTTACTTAGGTGTGACTTTAACTGCTTTGCCCAGACTTAGAGGGCAGAGTTATGAGGCTGACCACACCATGCGCCTGTGGGAGCATAATAGATAAAATTTGATGATAATGATTTGCATTAATGAGGTGCTTTATTGCCTCCTTATCCTTTGCTCTTGAATTTCCATCTTATAGACAGTACTTGCTGTAGGATTTAGTCTTGACAGCCTGGGAAGAGAATGGAGGACTTCACAGTCTCTCCGAGGAAGTCAATTTGCTTTGTCCTCTAGGGTATCAGTATCTATGGATTTAAGACTCTGATTTTCAATTTGTTTTTTGTTGGTTCCATTGTATATATTTTAGGTATGACGGGTGCTCAGGTAATCCAGATGTTGGGTCAAAACTATAGACTCCCTCAACCATCTAACTGTCCATTGCAATTCTACAATATCATGTTGGAGTGCTGGAATGCAGAGCCTAAGGACCGGCCGACATTTGAGACACTGCACTGGAAATTTGAGGATTATTTTGTAACAGATTCTTCATATTCGGATACAAATAACTTTCTATGATGAACACTGAAGAGGAAGAACAAATAATGAAGCAGCAATAAAACCCAATAATCAGTTCAGCAATACAATCATATTAACCAGCTGTAAAAATGAATTTCTCTTCACATATTCAAGTAATAAGGTAAACTTGGCCACATGATATAAAAAAGATTAAATGTACATTTTACCAACTGGGCAATACCGAAGGACAGTCTAAGATGAAATATCATCTCCCCACTGCCTGGCCAAATCAAACGTACTAAACAGAGTTATTTTTCTTTTTAAAAGAGACTTACATTTCTATTTATTGTTTGAAATGCCGATCAAGAGGATCAACAGATGATACTCAATTTTTACTCAGTGACTGTTGTAGCATTTTCCTGTTTACTGATTAAAGTGGTTATTCATTATTCCTTGAATTGCTGAATCCCATCAGGCTGTTATTATGAAGGAATTTGATTGCTTTTCTGCACAGCAGGACCTGTGCTTTGAGATTTTTTTTTTTCTCATTTAAAATATCCTGTAACTACAATGATGGCAAAGCCATGTTAAATGACTTGATTGTACTTGGAGTAATTGCACATATTTTTTTCCCATGCATAAAAAAATGAAGCAGCTGTTGAGAAAAAGAATTAAAATCTCCCTCATTTTGTAGAAGGAAATGATGGAATTTTTCTATACCTCAATGTGTGTCATCTGAGATTCATCTACATTAGTTTTAGGCTCTTAATGTTAAGAATCAGATTGCAAAGCTGATGAGTTATTATCTATGGAAATATGCAAGAAACATCTAATAGCCTGCAAGATCTGAGAAATAAGTATCAAAATAGTTTAGGAAAACGAGAGATCAGTAGGATTGCTTTATGACCTAGGATTTCTGAATAATAAAAAAAATGTACTTTTGGCATATAGGCCAGATTTTCAAACTGACTACAAAACAGGTCAAATTCTGCTTCAGATCTAGAAAATAAGAATCAGGAATAATAAGGTTTCATAACCTTGGTTTTAACACTGTATTTTTTGTCTGGTTAGGCCAAAAGGGTTTTTTACTCATCTTAAGTTTTAATTAACCTTTGCAAGAATCTTATTTCTTTTAAGCAGTTGGTTTATCAAGTTTTGTGCCTTATTAGATAAGTATAGAGAGTCCTCAAAGAAATATATGAAAAGATCTTCTAATGTAAAGCAATATGAATGAAACAATTCATAAAATTTTGAGTACATTGAGAATATTTTGAGTATATTCTCTCATCTTTCTTTAAAAGTAAGGAAGAGCATTTCTAAGCAGTTACAGAAGCCCCAACACAATGTCGATTAAGCACTAAGTAAATCTGTAACTCTCTAATTGGAAGACAGAAGTCGTTAAAAAGGAGATAACAGGTCCCAGATGGGGAGTCGCTTGTGCTAAGCCCCAAGTCAGCAAACCTAGACCTAACACTTACCCTAATTGTAGTTTCAGCCTCTCCCAAGAATGTAACCTTTAACCAACCAGTCAACCTGGAATTACTGGGTCAGCACAAGGGTGGTAATCTGCTGGATAGACCCCTTCCATCCCACTTAGGAGGACAACCTTGTCCAAAACAATGCATTCTTGGCTAATAACTTCCTTTCCCCACCCCCTTTCCTGTTTTTAAAAGTCCTTCCTTTTCTATGGCATGGCCTAGCTGTTTTCTATTTGTTAAATGAGATGCTGTCTTGATTCAAGAATCACTGAATAAAGCCAATTTGATCTTTAAATTTACTCAGTTGCATTTTTGTTATTTAGCAAAGGAGAGAGGGTTTCATGAACAATACCATTAGCAATTCAGTGATGTTCTTGTTGCCCAACTCTTTTGAGGCCCCATGGACTGTAACCTGCCTGTCTCCTCTGTCTATGGGATTTCCCAGACAAGAACACTGGAGTGGGTTGCCATTTCCTTCTCTGGGGCAACTTCCTGACGCAGAGATCCAACCTGCATCTCCTGCACTGGCAGATGGATTCTTTACCAATGGCCACCTGGGAATCCCATCAATGGTGTTAACAAAGATCGAAGTCCTTTCCCAACCTTCCCTCTGCCATCAGCATTGTTCTCATTCCTATGATCACAGATGGCCATCAGAACCAACTGGGGTTCCCCTTTCTCCATCCAGCAAGAAAAATGGGATGTCTCTGTCTTTGCATTTTCAGTTGGATAAAAATCATTCTTCTTTTCAGGCAAGGTGGGGTCATATGCCCAGTCCTAGACCAATAACAGACTGTTTTGTGCTGACTTAGAATAAGTTTTGGGCTTCTGTGGTGGTTCAGATGGTAAAGAATCCACCTGCAATGCAGGAGATCTGGGTTTAATCCCTGGGTCAGGAAGATACTCTGGAGAAGGAAATGGCTACCCACTCCAGTATTCTTGTCTGGAGAATTTCATGGACAGAGGAGCCTGGTGGGCTAAAGTCCATGGGGTCACAAAGAGTCAGACACAACTGAGTGACTAACACTATTTTTCCCCCAGAATATGTTCTGCCACTGAAGCTGGGAATATGGGTACCTTTTCTGGAGACAGGCTGGGAGGTTGGCTTATCTGAATAAAATTAGAGAAGTCTGGGTAGGCGTCCATTAAGGAGAAATTCCCCTAGAATGAAGTAGCTATGCTATATACACATAATAGTATGTGTGTGTATACACTTAAGCTTTTTGAAACTAAAATGGGCCTTGTGGAGCTAACAATTATAGAGTCACTTGGTTCCTTCGTGTGTGTGTGTGTATGTGTGTTAGTTGCTCAGTTGTGTCCGGCTCCCATGGACTGAAGCCTGCCAGGCTCCTCTGTCCATAGAATTCTCCAGGCAAGGGTACCGGAGTGGGTTGCCATGCTCTTCTTCAGGGGATTTTCCCAACTCAGGGGTTGAACCCCAGTCTCCTGCATTGCAGGCAGATTCTTTACAGTTTGAGCCACAAGGATTATTGGACAGCAAATATTTGTAAGGGAAGGTCAACACTAATCTTTCTAATTATTTGACTATGTATAAGGTAACTTCAATTACTTGAAGTCAAAGAGTCTAATGCAAAGAGCAAATGATAAATAACCAGTTATTAGAAATTAAAAGAAAACAGCTCATTCTCTTTGAGCTTATTTCTAGGAGTTCAATCCTGCTTGAACATATATAGAAATGAATTAAAATATTCCCATTTCATTGTGAAAATTCAACTACTATATCATTTTCTTTTTGTAGTAGCTAATAACAATAAATTTTTTAGTAAGGTCTGATTTTGAAATGTAAAAAGAAGGTTATCCTTTCTTGTTTTTATACTACCTGAAACCCTTTTGACTTAACATGTTTGATTCTTGGAGACATTTATGCTCAAGTTTCTGTCAAAGCAATCTATTATTCTTGTTTTTACCTGATGGATCATAGAGAAAAATAATAGATTCAGTTATGAGAAGCAGGAATAGATTTTTAAACTGATATAAATTTCCTTCCCTGTATAGAATAAAAGGATCAGGAAAAGATAAGTTGAATTCTCCTACAATGAGCCAGCCCTTGTTAAATTTACCTCCCATAAATTGAAGCAAAGCATTTTCTATGTAATGTTTTATTTATGTAATTCAATTATTTGGAGGTGGTGGTGAGGGATGTGAGTACGTAATTTCATGTGGTATTTCAAATCTCTTTTGACAAAAATCTAAGGAATTTTAAAATAGAAAAAAACCTCAAAATTCCAATAAGCCTCTCTTAAGAAGGTTATGAAGGAAATAGCTTTATGTTGTCTAAGGTCAAAGGAAGCATAAATCGAAGTGACCAGAAACCTGCAAACGGGGCGGTGCCCTGGGTCGTCTTAAAGGACACCAAAGAACCAGCCGTGGGGAAATCTCAGGCCGGGCACATCAACTCTCATGCTTTGCTCACAGTGTGTGTCTGCACGGTGCCTGCACGGATGACTGGACTATAGGGGCCCCAGGTCTTTCCACTCCCTGATGGCCCAGTGGGAACCACCGCCCTTGCAAGGATGCCGACTGTCACCCAGCTGGTGTTTCCTGGAGGAAGCAAGGCTCAGCTGGGGACCCGTGGCTTTGCCAAGCCTATGCCCGACCTGCAATCCTGTTTTTCATGGTGAACTCGAGCATGTGGTTTCTGGTCCAAATGGCCTGGTTGGAAGTGTGTTTTTTGGTGACTTTTCAGGACTCTTCAGAAAGATATGTGAACTACAATGGTGATAATTTGGATACTTACTCAGATTGTGTGAAAGGCTACTTAAAAAAAAAAAAAAAGGTAAATGAGTGGAGTTACCAGTGAGTTCATCTGGAAATATTCAGTTTTTGTATTTCCTGGCATCATTACAGAGAAGTTTTGGTCTATAGTCTTCAACATAATCCCCAAATTCCATGGAGTAGGCTAAAAAAAAAGTGGGACATTTGATGGAGAATACTTAGAAATCTTTAAAATCCATGATCCCAGAAATATTATAATTTTCACTGTATCATCCTTTTACTGCCTACATTGCCCTATTAAACTCCTTCAGATTTGCCTTTTTTATATTAAGGAACTGATGGTAAAACTCAAATTATTTATGACATATAGAAATGAACTGGAGAATAAAAATAATGTACAAACCTTGAATCTCAGAACTTTAACTAGTTATGCTTCAGTCTGCACTCAGGTGATACTATCTATATAGGAGTTATAAGATTAAGTCATAAGGAAAGAGACACCCAATTATTTCCTTTTACTTTTCTTGCTTGGATGGTTAATCTATTAGTCATCTAAAGCAACAGACTTCAGTGTAACATCTTTTTCATCCTCATAGAAAATACTCAACTCTTCCAGAAAAGGGTAGCAAATCTTGAACATGCCTTAACCATCTAGTTATATGTATTGCTGTGCAGGAGATTCAAATCAAATAACATAAGAATCATGGAATCGTATGTTAGGGTGAAGTGGTTAAAAGCAACTAAAATTGCTTGGTTTGGAAGGATCTAAACATTGTCTAGGAAAATTTACTGAAATTTTAGAATAGAGGCTTTAATTGTACTAATTGTAAAGGAGAAAATTGGTTGATATTAGCCAAATTAGGTTTAATTTTTATGGTCCACTCAATTTCAGAATAAAATATGTCTTAGCTTTTAATCATTTTTCAACATCTACATTTAATGATAGATTCAGAAAGTGAGAAGCAAAGTAGATTAGCCAGGTTAGTATATTTTAAAGGTATCTCAGTGAGATTTTTTTCTCTAAAAAATGTGTATTTCTATATTGTACCCTTTAATAATATTTATGTTGTACAATTACATTTGAGTGTATTACACATGATTAACTTATCTGTGTAACAAAAGGTTAAAAAAGACCTCTTTTAATTGTACCACTTGTTATAAAGCTATTACTTGTTGTTCAGTTGCTCAGTCGTGTCTGATTCTTTGTGACCCCATGAACTGCAGCACACCAGGCTTCCCTGTCCTTCACCATCTCCCAGAGCTTGCTCAAACTCATGTCCACTGAGTCAGTGATGCCATCCAACCATCTCATCCTCTGTCGTCCCCTTCTCCTCCTGCCTTCTATCTTTCCCAGCATCAGGGTCTTTATTCCATGAGTCAGCTCTTTGAATCAGGTGGCCAAAGTATTGGAGCTTCAGCTTTAGCTTCAGTCCTTCCAATGAATATTCAGGACTGATTTCCTTTAGGATTGACTGGTTTGATCTTGCTGTCTAACAGACTCTTTAAGAGTCTTCTCCAACACTGCAGTTCCAAAGCATCAATTCTTCAGCGCTCAGCCTTCTTTATGGCCCAACTCTCACATCCATACATGACTACTGGAAAAACCATAGCTTTGACTAGATGACCTTCATTGGCAAAGTAATGTCTCTGCTTTTTAATATGCTGTCTAGGTTTGTCAAAGCTTTTCTTCCAAGGAGCAAGTGTCTTTTAATTTCATGGCTGCAGTCACCATCTGCAGTGATTTTGGAGCCCAAGAAAATAAAGTCTCTCATTGTTTCCATTGTTTCCCCATCTATTTGCCATGAAGTGATGAAACCAGATGCCATGATCTTAGTTTTTTGAATGTTGAGTTTTAAGCCAGCTTTTTCGCTCTCCTCTTTCACTTTCATCAAGAGGCTCTTTAGTTCTTCTTTGCTTTCTGCCATAAGGGTGGTGTCATCTGAGGTCATTGATATTTCTCCCAGAAATCTTGATTCCAGCTTGTGATTCATCCAGTCTGGCATTTCACATGATGTACTCTGCATATAAATTAAATAAACAGGGTGACAATATACAGCCTTGACATATTCCTTTCCCAATTTTGAATGAATCCATGTTCAGTTCTAACTTTTGCTTCTTGACTCGTATACTGGATTCTCAGGAGGCAGGTAAGGTGGTCTGGTATTCCCATCTTTTTAAGAATTTTCCACAGTTCATTGTGATCCACACAGTCAAAGGCTTTAGTGTAGTCAATAAAGCAGAAGTAGATGTTTTTCTGGAATTCTCTTGTTTTTTCTATGACCCCATGGATGTTGGTAATTTTGTCTCCGGCTCCTCTCTCTTTTCTAAATACAGCTTGAACATCTGGGAGTTCTCTGCTCACATACTATTAAAGCCTAGCTTGGAGGATTTTGAGCATCACCTTGTCAGCATGTTAAATGAATGCAGTAGTTTGAACATTTTTTGGTATTGCCCTTGTTTGGGATTGGAATGAAAACTGACCTTTTCTAGTCCTTTGGCTGCTGAGTTTTCCAAATTTGCTAGCATATTGAGTGCAGCACTTTAACAGCATCATTTTATGATTTGAAATAGTTCAGCTGGAATTATATAATCTCCACTAGCTTTGTTTGTAGTGATGCTTCCTAAGGCCCATTTGACTTCACACTCCAGGATGTCTGGCTTTAGGTGAATGATCACACCATCATGGTTATATGGGTCATTAAGATCTTTTTTGTTTAGCTCCTCTGTTCACTCTTGCCACCTCTTCTTATCTTCTGCTTCTGTTAGGTCCATATTGTTTCTGTCCTTTATTGTGCCTATCTTTGCATGAAATGTTCCCTTGGTATCTCTAATTTTCTTGAAGAGATCTCTAGTCTTTCCCATTCTATTGTGTTTCCTCTATTTCTTTGCATTGTTCACTTAGGAAGGCTTTCTTATCTCTCCTTGCTATTCTTTGGAACTCTGCATTCAGATGCATACATGTGCAAGTATTAAATTAAAAAAAATTAATTGTGTTCTTTAAAATACTAAAGCAAAGACTTTTCTTAAAAGTGTATTTTACCCTAAGTGTTCTGTCTTCATTCTCACTGGATTTGTTTATTATGCTAGTTGTTTCAAATTAATTATTTTAACTTGAATTTTATAGTTGATTTTGCTGTTTCAGAGTTCAAGATGGTTGTGAATTCACTAATGTATTTCATAGCAAGTAAAACGTTTCCTCAGTTGATTATATTAAAAGAATTTACATCTGTATGATGGGTAAAGTACATCTATGAACCTTGGGAATATGGTCTTTTTTTATGCCACATATTCACAGCAGGCTAGCTGCTTTATGTCACCTTTCTCAGGAACCCAAGCAAATGGAAAGACTACCAGCTCTTATGTTGTCTGTGGCTGTGGCAGTGGGAATGACAGTACTGGTGGGTCTCGTGTTGGCAATTACATCCTTGGCTTGCAATTCATTGGGCAGAGTGACACGACTTCGCCCAGACACAAGGAGCACTGTGTGTGTAATCCTGCCATGTACCCAGTGACAGGGTGCCAGAAATATTCAGTAAATAGCACTAACACTAGCATGCCACGTTAAAATGTCAAGTAATATTTAAAGGATGTTTGAGTCGTGGAAGGTCATGTATACTCATTTATCCATTACTTTTCCTTAATTATTTTATCCATTTCTTAAGCAAATATATATTGATTGCCTGTGAGTAGCGGATAGTGAGCTAAATGCTTGGATAAAATTGTGAACATGAGAGAAAAAGACTCTGCTTTCCTAAGTTTACAGTCTATCAGGAGAGGCAGATTGGGGTATGTGAACCTCAACCCATAAACCTATAAGCAATCTTCCTTTCTCCTATTCTCCCTAAGGATTAATTTATTGTCTCCAATCTGCTATCCACTACTCATTCTCTCCTTGCCCCTTAACAACAGAATCTGTGTTCTTGGATCCCAGCTAAAAGATCACATTTCTTAGCCTCTTTTTGTAGCTAGGAGTACCTATGAGATGTAAGAGAAGATTATTTGGCAAGACAGTGTGTGGAGTGAGGGGGAGAGGCACAAATTAGGATTGACCAGGCAAGTCCTGCCCCAATTGTGGGAGGCTGTGTAGTCTAGGTTAATAATGGACAAGACGTTGATGGCCTTTAAATTGGTAGTATAACCAAATTTGAACTTTTAAAATGTTATTGTCACTAATCTATGGAGAATGGATATGGGGAGACAATTTAGGAGGACTGATTGCCGGAACAGTGGTAATGGGTCAAGTGAGTGGATGGCAAGAGACAGCGAAAACGACAAAGCCACGTGAGCCTCTGGAGGTTGAAGCGATGGTACTGTTTGTTCCTGTGAATGAGGAATACTTGGGTATCAAGGAGGACCTGTCCTCTAGGAGAAACTAGATATGACATAACAGAAAAGAAGCAAGCAGGGGAGACAATGATCAGAGGAGCTAATGAGCTGACTGGTCATCATAAAACATCCAACTTGAGATGTGAGTTAAGGAGCTGAATATTTGCACCTGGAGTTCAGAAGTGTGAAGTGTACATTTGGAGGAGTTGGCATAAGAAAATCACATGAGCAAAGGGGACCACTGAAGGAGAGAGTGGAGAATAAGGACCAAAAAGGGCTCAGAGCTTTTCCCTGGGGAGGTGGGCATTTAAATTTGGGTGGAAAAGAAGAAGCCAGAAAAATGGTGGAAAATCAGGAGTGTTATCACAGAAGCTAAGAATTAAGGAGCAGACATTTGTATCCAATGTTAATGAGAGGTCAAAGACTTTGGAAAGTGAAAGTTTTCCACTAGCTTTTAGCAACTTGGCCCTCCTGAGGAAGTGCATTCTTGCTGGAGAAATGGGATCAAAAGGGAGACTGCAGTGGGCTGAGGCAGAAGGGAGAGGTGAGCGGGGACCTCATCTAGGGGCCTGGCAGTTCTTGCCCATGCGGGGTTGTGAATGTAAGAGAGAGGCAGCAGCTCACAGTGAATGTGGGGTTCAAGGTGGGGGTGTGTTTCTAAAAATTGGGGAGACCAGAAATCTTGTTTGGATGCCACTGGGATGCTTGTTGGACCTTATTTCAGCAGGAGTGGAGGCTGCACTCTAGGAACATTTACCAATTCAAATAAATCTGAAAGAATAACTGCTGTCTTGCTCACTGTTTGTATGAACTATATAATATGAATATTTCGTTGTTAAACTAAGTATCTTTGCCTTAGGGGAACTAAGGCCTGGAACCTATAAAAACACATTTTGAACAGATACATCTCTTATTCCAGGACCATTTAGTTTTAAGGCAAATGTCATGGTAAATTTTTCTTAGCTGTTTGCTCAAGATTGATCTAGTTTCCTAATATTCTGTAGTAGATAGGTGGCTTTTCTTTGGAAATGTAAGTTTTATCTGGAGGAAAGAAATAGGGCCAAAAAAAAAAAAAAAAGAATTCAAGTAATTTCAACTAAAGTATCTATTCATTTTCCTTGAGCATGGATGTCAGGTCTAATTGTTCAAAATATTACAATAAGGCTCATTGTAGATGAATTATGAACCCCATTTAAAGAGGTGATAAGAAAACTGGGGTTTTAATATTTCAGGGAGAAGACGTTTGAACTGCCCCCAACGAATATAATTATAAGAATAAAAGGGAAAAAGAAGGGAAAATAAAGCAAAGAAAAGCAAAGCTATTTTAAGAAAACCTATCATCAAATCTTAGGAGAAATGGTTCTTCCTTTATTTGGTTATTCAGCTTATGAATAATGCAGAAATGCTCTTATTTGATTTTAACATATCCTTAGTTCAAACTAAGTTTTAGGACCTGCATCAGACAAGTGATTTTGCAATAGAATCTTTCCTGGGCATTATCTGCATCGATCTATTTTCACAGAATTGCAGAATTTATTTGAGAGCTGGTAGAAACTTTGGAGATCATATTGTCAGTCTCTCAGGAGTGCTCTTTCTTTTGGAGTGAAAACTCAGAAACAAAAATAGTTAAAGCAAGGGGTATTTAGTCATTTGAGAGAGAGGTTTTTTTTTTTTTTTTTTTTTTCAGATAAAACTGCTTCATATACTTCTAAAATTCTTGCAGAATTACTTGAAAATCTTCAGGAAAAGGCTTGGCATAAATAAGATTGTTTCAAGTTAATTATCTCTTCCCTATATTTTTGGAGAAACTTACAGCTCTTAATTTAGAGAATAGTAAAGATAAAATTCAAGAGTTGATTTTGTGGCTGCACATTAAAAATATTTTAAAGCTAGTAAAGTGTGCAATGTTGTGCAAATGGGAAGGAGTGCCAATCTTGAGTAATAGCAAAAGTCAAAACAACAGGATAAATGAATTCCACAAGTTCTCAAACTGACCAGCAGGTGGGGGCCCAGATTGCTGCCAAAGAGTTTATAATTAGGAAAGAAAAAGAGACTTTAAAGTATTCTAAAATCCTTATATTTAGTCTATGTGAAAAAAAAAAATACTGGAAGTAAGCTCACTTGATCGTAAGTACCTCTGCTCAGACCTGCAGTGAAGACATTGATACAGACACAGTGCATTGACACAGTGCTCCCAGTTTTAGAGAAATTCAAGATTATGTAATTCCTTCTCACCAAACTCTAATTATCAAAGTAACAATGCTCCTCATCAAAGTAGAGTTAATGGTAGATGGTCCTCATGAATGTTTCTTTTTTGATATACAGTTTCTAGTATTTCAGCTCTTATTTTTATATGTATTTTTATATGCACTCTGATTATCTTCCTACAATGCCCAGTTATATTTCCAAAGCACTGAAATATTTTTTATGTATCTTTGCTTGCTTTCTTGGCTTATCCATTATTTTAACAAAGAAGTATGAAGAGACTTTTGTAAAATTAATTTTAAAAAATTACAGGTGTTTAGATTGTTATTAGCACAAAAAGTAAAACATTTTTGATCCTAACTTGCAAAACTGACAACTAATCATAGTCCATTTTTTCAACCATAGGAGAGTTAAATTATTATTATACCAGTGAAAAATTGAACAATTTTCCCTACTGTGGTTTAGAATTTTGAGTTCATGAAACAGTGAAAATGATATGTTGTTTGTGGCATTAACTCTACTTAATTTGGAACCTTAGAATAATTTTGTTTTCTTCCATTAAATCTTTAATGCATTTTCAGCACAAAATTTAAATATATTAATATGTCAAATATTGATTTTGTGTTAACATTTTAAGGCTATCTAAATCACATCGATACTTTTTGGTGGATCTGAAAACAAGTTGATCTGTACTTTATTATCTACTCAATATTATGATTTTTAGTTAATTTGTTGACTGAAGAAGAATCATGTCCTTCAAGTTCATTTCGATCATGATAATCAGATTTCTAATATTGTGAAAAAGACAGTAAGATTCATGCACTTTTTCTGAATAAATGATACAATTGTATTGGGTTGGCCAAAAACTTTGTTCGAGGTTTTCCATAACATCCTATGGAAAAAAACCTGAATGAATATTTTGGTGAATCCAATTTTTTCTTTTTAACCTTTGATATTACATGGTTAAATTCTGGTAGTCTCTTCCTTAGTGAGAAGGCTTTAAGAAAGGAAAGCATTACTTGATTAATGCTAGAAAAATGCCAATGAAAGATTGATTTTTTCATATTGTTGGTCTTATTTCCGGGGTAAAATGGATGAGAAAATGTAGAATGTTAGAATCCCAGTCTGGTTCTGACAGAATGCTGTGCTAAGAGAAAATTTGCTTTGGGGTCCATTTGAGAAAACACTTGATTTACTTGTTTTTAAAAAACTTTTTATTTTGTATTGGGGACAGCCAATTAACAAAGTTGTGATAGTTTCAGGAGAACAGTGAAGGGACTCAGCCATACATATACTGGTATCCATTCCCCCTCAAAGAATCGGACATGACTGGGTGACTAATACACATACACACATTTCCCCTCATAATACCTTTATAACTACTAAATATTTAGGGAAAAGACATGGGTTCCAGAAAGGGAAAGGGTGATGCTTTCTGAGGAATTCAGGGATTTTTTTCCTTAATGGATCTGACAAGGGTTGTCCTATTTTCCCTACAACATACTTCCTGTGTTTGGCAAAGGGTAGGAATGAGATAAGAGGGAAAAGCAGAAAAAGGGAAGTAGGAAGAAGAAAAAATGTAGTTAGCAAGATGGTGAGCTAGTGGAAGAAAACTAGTTCTTCTCTCCTGAGACTGAGTAGTCAGATTTATAGTATCTATTTCAGTCTTAGCTAGAGATTTACTGACAGATCTTTGCCAAATCAAATCACTTAATTCTATAAGCCATTTTTGGCTCTTGGTGAAATATTATTGTTAGTATTTATGAAATGCAATGAGGATTTCATAAACATAAAGCCATGAATATTTCATAAAGATCTGGAGATATTTGGATCTAAGTATGTGTTATTGAATACAGCCAACTCTCATATCTCACTTAGTGGGTTATGCGTGGATTTAGTTCCGGACTGATATCCCCTTGCTACGTAGTATATTTCTGAGCTATTGCCCTTCACAAGTTAGTCAGTGTATAGTTAAGGAAAGCAATCTAATTTAATTTCAGTCTGGGCAGTAAATCTCCTGCAATGAAGGTTGAGATATAAGGAAGTGGGGGAGTGGAGAAGGAGGAGGAACTAATTTGGGCTTTCATTCAATCATCAATCCAACACTTATTGAGCATCTGCTCCATCCGAGGGACTGGGTTAGAATTGGGAATAAAAATATGAATACTAGAGAAAGCCTGATGTGGTCATGTGGTAAGGCTTTGAGCTAGATTTGGGTTACTAGTCCTTAACCTTGAGCATGGTACTTAATCTCTTTGACCTGATATCTGTAAAATGAGGATAGTACCTAGGTCAGAGAGTTGTTTTGAAAATTAAATGAGAAAAGCATTTTGAGCATGCACTCAGTATATGTTAGCTATGAAAATCAAGTCTCAGGCATCTATGGGGAATCTGGGTAAGTGACTGATGAATATAACATTGTGGTAAGTGGTGTCACCCAGACACACATGGGCTATTAGGAAGACTCGGGGAAACACACTAAAATCAGACTAGAAGTTTAATGCAAATGGAAGAGGATGTCAACACTAGATTTTGAAGAGAATTTCATGCTAAGCCAAGGACCTGTATTCTAGTCTGAAAAAACATTGGTATAAAATTTACAAGCATCTAGTGTGAGTTTCGGGAGAAGGCAATGGCAACCCACTCCAGTACTCTTGCCTGGAGAATCCCAGGGACAGGGGAGCCTGGTGGGCTGCTGTCTGCGGGTCTCGCAGAGTCGGACACGACTGAAGCGACTTAGCAGTAGCAGCAGCAGTCTGAGTTTCAAGCTCAGATGATCTTTGAAAACTGTTTCCCTTGAGACATGGAAGAACTTGGTTTTACATCTTAAGCTTTTGACTCTTTAGCCCATCAAATATTTGATTTAATTTTTAAGGATCCCTTTATCTGATCAAAATGTTAAATATCATTTTTACATTTGACTGATTTTTATCTACCTTCATTAGCCATATTTCTCAATTTATTCTGTACATTTTTTTTCTACTTTAAAATTAATCTCTTTATTTAGAGGATTTTGGAATTCTTGGCCCTTGTAAAATACGTTTATTTGCCTCACGATTTCCTTTCAGTATGGAATATATTGTAGAAGAGAAAGCAGTGATTTAGGACAGGTGGCTCCAGGGTAGCAATGTAGCATGTAATGAAGTTTGTGGAAGAGAAGGCCTGCTCCCTAACTCTGTGACCTCCAGCAGACTAAGCAATCACTCTCAGCCTCATTTTTAAGACTCTTAAATATATGCATATCGCACGGGATAATGAATATGAAAATGGCCAGCACACCAAAGATACTGAAGAATCCAAGTTGGTTCTAGTTTGTGCTCATGGATAGAACTCCCCTTGGGGTTTACAGTGGTTTCCTTGTCCTAGAGGACGTTGGCCTCGCATTACAGATGACCAAATCTTAGTATAGCACTGGCATACAGCAGGCAACTGATATATAATATTTGCATGAACAAACTAGAAAGTGAGACAATGAAAACCTCCACAACTAAAGCACCGCTTCTGTCTCCCTCGGCAGGCTGCAGGTATATGCTAAAGGCACACTGGAATTGGTGTGGTTTGCTTACACCTAGATTAGCTGATTCTGGTTGTCCCGTGGTAAAAATGTCTGCTTCCAGTTAAGACATCATGCATTTGGTACCATAGAGCGGATGTGAATAATGTACCCTGAAAGTCAAGTCAAAAGACATTTTCCACTAGTCAGCTACTCACAATCCTGCTTCTACAAAAAAATTAGGTGATAATAAATCTTTTCTTGAAAGTTTTCTACTGAGAGACACATGATAAGGTTCCTGATACATTCATGAGAATACTTGCTTCCAGAGTAAATAGAAACAAAGGGATTATTAAATTCTTTTTTGTTTAGGGCTATATTTTGCAAGGATTCTTTATCTCCATTCCCTTCTTTCAAAGTGAAATCAAACAAATTAGCTGTGGTTGGGATTGATAGAATCCAAATTTAGTATAAAAATGGATCATCTCATTTACATAAACTAGATAAAAGAAGTACTTTTGTTATTTCTATTTTCACCCACACTAAGAAAAAAACTAAGTGCTCATGGAGTCCACCGTGGTTGATATGTTTGTTAGGATTGTGCCTTAATAATTTGAGGATATGTAAAAGTCAGAATAGGAAATGGTCTGTCAAATATTAGACTGAGAAGTTTTCACACTATGGGCTGGTTCTTAAAAAGAGCTCCCTGAATCATAAAGGAAATTTTCACAAATTTACCATTATACCTAGATCCCAGGGTGATTCACTGTAAGTGCTTTTCTCCATTCTGAAGAGACATGTTTTAGATCGGGTTAAAATGATTGTTCATTCTTTCATTTTCATTCAGCAACTATTTTTTGAGTGCTTATTATATGCCAGGTATTTTCCAGGAATAATGAAAGTGAAGTTGCTCAGTCGTGTCTGACTATTGCAACCCCGTGGACTGTAGCCCACCAGGCTCCTCCATCCGTGGGATTCTCCAGGCAAGAATACTGGAGTGGGTTGCCATTTCCTCCTCCAGGGGATCTTCCCAACCCAGGGATCGAACCCAGGTCTCCCACATTGCAGGCAGATGCTTTAACCTCTGAGCTACCAGGGAAGCTTCGGCAGCATGTATACTAAAATTGGAATGATACAGAGAAGTAATAATGAGGCAAACAAAATAGAGCAAGTCTCTGCCCCATATTCTAAGGATAATTTCATCCTTAACCTTACTATGACCCAGTATTCCTGCCTGAATCCTGCACTTAACACAATCAGAAGGGTAGTATTATGGGAATACAAGTGTGTGTGTATGTGTGTGTGTGTGTGTGTATGCTGAGTCACTTCAGTCATGTTTGACTCTTTGTGACATCCTATGGACTGTAGCCTGCCAGGCTCCTCTGTCCATGGGATTCTCCAGGGAAGAATACTGGAGTGGGTTGCCATGCCCTCCTCCAGGGGATCTTCCCAACCCAGGGATCGAACCCATGTCTCCTGTGGTTCCTGCATTGCAGATGGAATCTTTGAGGCTGAGCCACCAGGGAAACCCTATATAAGGGTGAAATAGAGCCCAAATGCTTCTACTATGTAGCTAATCTTCAAAGTTCTAAAAGACTCTGTCTACTCACACTGCATATATGGTTGAGTTTTACCTCAAACCAAGGGCTTGATGATTGTTTGAAACTGGTAGCAATTGTCCTATGTTGGGAAATAGAGAACTGACAATCTCATCTCTCGGTGAAATAAAGATTACTAGACTTTTTTTAATCCTATAAAATTTCTAGGAATATTTTAGGCAGAACTCATGAAATGATCTGAGTGTGTACATGTAAAATTTTTGTTTTGTAAAAATTGTAACATTTAAGGCATATATTATCATGGTGTACATTAGGGGAGCTATAAGTGGGCACTGTTAGCAGTCACAGGTCTTTTAATAGAGAAACTGAAAATACAAATACTGACAAGCTATTCACTCAGTTTTTCTACAAGGGTCTATCCAAATTTTGTCAGATGGAGTGTTTCTGCAACTATAACAAAAGCAACAATAATTCTGTGTTCTATTAAACTCTGATCGGTAGACCAGAGCTGAAAAGGGCCTTATGAGACTTCCTGTTGGCAAGAAGCTTAGATCCTGTCTTGAACTCTGGATCTCCAAAACTTTGCAAACATTCTAATTAACTCTGTTGTAGGTATTGTACACTAAATAGAAACTGGACTCTGTAGGTACGATTCTCTATAGGTTTGAAATGGAACTTTCTTTTTTGTCTGTTATCTTTTTCATGATTGTTTGCCCCCCTGCGTTTCCAGGTTCTCTGATAAAGCAGGACATTTTGATATCTACTTACTTCACCTTTTCCAAGTTTGCTTTTATAGTTAATTAGTGAAACTAATTTGTTTAGTGATATGGTGATTGCAGTCACTTGATTCCCCTCCCCCCCTTTTTTCCCACTACATTTGTCATTTTTTTTTCCTCTCCAGTGGACTCAAAGGCAGAACTTCACATTCTAATAAACACCACAAGCTTCAAAATAGATGAGAAATGTGTCTCAACTGAAATGTGGGATGGGAAAGTTGGTTATTGAAAATACTCATGGGTAAAATTATAGAATCAGCACATGAAAAATAGATATGAAAAAATGGGTGACATGCAGCAGATGTCACATTCCTTCCTTTTAACTCTTTTTCTTTTCTTGGTCCCTAAATATGGTCATAAGATTTGCTCCTGGATTTTTTGTTCATTTCTAAATATACTTCTGCTAGAATACTGGTCTATTCTTTTGGCTTTAATTGTCATCTCTACATTGATTAAACAACTACTAGTACTCACTGGATATGGTGTTGGTTATTCTCTAATTGCTCTTAAGTTCCTCTCTGCCCTGCTTTGTGGCATGAGCGGCTGATTGCTTATAGACTGCATTACTCTGGCTCCTTGCCCTGCCCTCTGGTTGTATTTAGACAATGGAAGGATGGGAAGAAAGTGAATTAGGGTCATTATATATCTTCCCTCCTCACTGTTGAACCTTGATTCTGGCTTTAACTCTTGTTGGCAGGTCTCTTCTCTACCACCAGCTCCCACTGGGCTCAGGTACCATGACTTTCTGCTCTTGCTCCTTTGTATCTGGAGTTAACTGTGGTTTCCTTCCATTGCTAGTTTAGGTGACTTTCTCTTTTGAGACCCTTAATCCTGCCACACTTCGGATCCTGACAGTGGCTGCCTGTCATTGGGTACCAGGAATCATGTATGTGTTAAGAGATTCAGTGGTGAACTAAACAGGTTCAGTGGAATTCAACATCCTAGTCTATGGGCATAGTTGATAAGCTAGCAAACTAAAAGTAAGAACAACTGCTGCCATTTATCATAAAACTTATGGTACCGAAAAAAAAAAAAAGGTGGTGAAAAATCAGACAGATGTGAGGATATGGAGGGTGAGCTAATTTAGACATGGAAATATGTTCCCATGGGGGTAATGCATAAGGTAAGACATCAGTGATTAGAAGTAAGGTAGGCATTGGAAGGGCAGGAGAAATAAATCAGCAAATATGGAGAGCCTGAGGCAGAAGAGAAGTCAATGAAACTTCAGTCTATACCTAGGTAGAAGGTCTCATATGTAAAATCTCTTCCTGCATCTGAAGCTGTTTACAGATGTATATTTATATAACAAAGACTTAGATTGTACTTGCCAAGTGCCAGACACTGTTCTAAGTGCTTAGTATTATCTCATTTAATCTTCAATTATATCTTAAAAGCCGAGGCTATTTTCCCCACTTTATAGAGGTGGAAACTGTAGCACAGAGAAGACATATCCTTTTGTCACCTCAGACTTAGCAGATCCAGGACCGATTTTATTATTTCTCCTTTTATCAGACTTACTTATATGAATGTAATTTTCATTATTTTAATTCCATGGGGTAGAAACTTTGCTATTTCACTTTTTTTTTTCTCTCATTCCCTTTATCAGGCATGAGCCCCCATAAATTGTTCCTTCCACAGATTTCTTACACATGTCAGTATATTTCCATTCTTACCAGCAATGCCCTAATGTAAGACCACTTCTTCCCTGGATCACTGGATTACCACAACATCCTCTGATTGTATGCCCCCTCTCCCCCGGCCATACCTCAGAAGGGTATGGTCTGAAGAAGCTACCAGATTATTTCTTCCTAGAAAAATCAATTCATCATGTTAGCCCCCCTTTAAAAAAAGCTACTAAAGTCCTCACAATTTCAACAAAAAGGACCCATCATTAGAGTGCATTGCAACCTAACCTCATTCTCTTTATCCTTAATCCCCTATTTTTTCAGCGCAGGTCTTCAGCACCTGATTTTCTGATTTCTGTACTCTTTTCTGAACATGCAGGAAACAGGAATTCCATGTATAACACTGTCTTCCACCATAAATTAGGTGAACATGTTAGTTGTAGGGGAAAACGTATCAATTTAGGAATCTTTTGTTATTTGGAAGATTCAACTAATATATATTACAAAAAGATTACACACATGTGACTGAGAACACATTTATAAATAGGAGAATTGACTCTTTCCTGCAGCCACCATGCAGATAAAATAACAAGATTCAGTTCAGTTCAGTCGCTCAGTCATGTCTGACTATTTGTGACCCCATGGACTGCAGCACGCCAGGCCTCCCTGTCCATCACCAACTCCTGGAGTTTACTCAAACTCATGTCCATTGAGTCAGTGATGCCATCCAACCATTTCATCCTCTGTCGTCCCCTTCTCCTCCTGCCTTCAATCTTTCCCAGCATCAGGATCTTTTCAAATGAGTCAGTTCTTCGCATCAGGTGGCCAAAGTATTGGGTTTCACTTTTTTTTTTCCATTTATTTTTATTAGTTGGAGGCTAATTACTTTACATCATTGCAGTGGTTTTTGTCATACATTGAAATGAATTAGCCATGGATTTACATGTATTCCCTATCCCAGTCCCCCCTCCCACCTCCCTCTCCACCTGATCCCTCTGGGTCTTCCCAGTGCACCAGGCCCGAGCACTTGTCTCATGCACACAACCTGGGCTGGTGATCTGTTTCACCCTAGATAACATACATGTTTCGATGCTGTTCTCTTGAAACATCCCACCCTCGCCTTCTCTCAGAGTCCACAAGTCTGTTCACTTTAACATCAGTCCTTCCAATGAATATTCAGGGCTGATTTCCTTTAGGATGGACTGGTTGGATCTCCTTGCAGTCCAAGGGACTCTCAAGAGTCTTCTCCAATGCCACAGTTCAAAAGCATCAATTCTTCGGTGTTCAGCCTTCTTCGTAGTCCAACTCACATCTATACATGACTACTGGAATAACCATAGCTTTGACTAGACAGACTTTGTTGGCAAAGTAATGTCTCTGCTTTTTAATATGCTGTCTAGGTTGGTCATAACTTTCCTTCCAAGGAGCAAGTGTCTTTTAATTTCATGGCTGCAATCACCATCTGCAGTGATTTTGGAGCCCCTCCCTCAAATAAAGTCTATACACTGTTTCCACTGTTTCCCCATCTATTTGCCATGAAGTGATGGGACCAGATGCCATGATCTTAGTTTTCTGAATGTTGAGCTTTAAGTCAACTTTTTCACTCTCCTTTTTCACTTTCATCAAGAGGCTCTTTAGTTCTTCTTCACTTTCTGCCATAAGGGTGGTATCACCTGCATATCTGAGGTTATTGATATTTCTCCTGGCAATCTTGATTCCAGCTTGTGCTTCCTCCAGCCCAGCGTTTCTCATGATGTACTCTGCATATAAGTTAATTAAGCAGGGTGACAATATATATACAGCCTTGAAGTACTCCTTTTCCTATTTGGAACCAGTCTGTTGTTCCAAGTCCAGTTCTAACTGTGGCTTCCTGACCTGTATACAGGTTTCTCAGGAGGCAGGTCAGGTGGTCTGGTATTGCCATCTCTTTAAGAATTTTCCACAGTTTCTTGTGATCCACACAGTCAAAGGCTTTGGCATAGTCAAAGATGTTTTTCTGGTAGTGTGTTTTAATTGTGTGTGATTATCACAATTTCATTTTCTTTAGTTAGCAGTGCTTTTGCTAACTTTAATGTTATATTTAACTGTGAGGAATGTATTTAAGGAAATTAAATCCAGTCATTTAATATAGTATGCTTATTGAGTCATTATTATGTGAAAATTCTGTTTTAAGACCCATAGGGAATGGGAGAATAGGATATACTTTTTCCAATAAAGGAAATTATAGACCACCAGAGTCCAAAATGAAGCTTGTAAGAGTTCACCTGGAGGGTTACTGGTGAATAGCGAAGGAGCTGTTAGATGAACCCAGGCACCAGGCATGTAGAAACCACTCATTAATTGATATGGTGAGGTGAACGTGATAACCACTACACTACGGAAACGCCATAATTGATATGGTATTTGGATTCACCACTTTGTAATGGAGTTTGACTTTTTCTCCCTTTAGCCTAAAGCTGCTCTCTGGTTCAGTGCTTAATCTTCACTTATACCTTTTAGCATTAAGAAACTGCCAATATTTGTCTGAAATTAAGGCTTAAGAAATCAATGGTTTTAAAAAAGTGCATAGTAACCAATTTCCTTGGGTATTTACTCACTTTCAGAATCACGTCTACTTCAATCAATGCAAAAGCTCTGGATTTATGGTCCTGCCTCGAGAGCTAGCCGCTTTTCCTCAGCATGACACGTTCTTGTGTCTGCATAACTCAGTCTAGAATAATGCCCCAGGGGTTCTAGTCTGTGGTGCTTTTTGTTCTTCTCTGCACCTCAGGGTAACTAGGGGACAGGAGAAGGAATCTTGGTATTTCAAATCCTTTAGAATGCATTGGGGTGGTCATGTCCACCCTGATTTCAGCTCTCCTTTGAGGTCTCTCTCTTAGTATATGTTGTGTATATGCCTCTTAGTTTTTCTCAGTGTCTGAAATAGTTACCACAGGAACACACACAGAGTCACTCCCGAAGACCAACATTAGTTCTCATAGACAATACAGTTTAAACTTGGGGGTCCCAAATTCAAATGTGCTGAGACCAGCCAGGAAGACCAGGTGAGTGTGGGGGCACAGTGTTTCAGGGGGAGATGAGACTGTGACAACCTCTGCTTGTCTCCATCTTTTTGTTACTACATGGGAATGAGGGTCTTTGGTGTTGCCATACAATCTGAATTATGTCAAGAGGAGCTAGAAATTCATATTTTCAAAGTAAGTAGAAATACATTTTAAGTATTGTAATGGTTAATTTTATGTGTTACCTTGACTGGGTGCCCAGACATCTAGTCAAACATTATTCTGGATGTGCTTGTGAGGGGGTTTTTAGATGAGATGAACATTTAAACAAATAGACCGAATAAAGCTGGTTGCCCTCCCTAACATGGATGGGACTCATCCCATTAATTAAAGACCTGACGAGAACAAAAATACTGAATAAGAGGGAATTCTTCCTGCTTGAGTGGCTGAGCTGGGACATTAATGTTTTTAAGCTTTTGGATTCAAACTGAAAAAGTGGCTCTTCTTGGGTCTCAAGATTGCTGGATTTAAAGTTGGAACTTACACCATCAGCATCAGCATTTCTGGTTCTCAGGTCTTTAAACTTGGATTGGAACTATACAGCCTTGGCTCTCCTGGGTCTCCAGTTGGTCTCCATCATCATATGAGCAATAAATCCAATCTCACTTGCTCTTTCTCTCCCCCACTCTCTCTGTATATACATACTTACACATATATACATACAGTGCTTATTGGCTTTGTTTCAAATAAAACACAACAATGGCATGAAGTCCTACATGACACGCCTGGAGACCAGTGCCATCATTTTGTATTTTATATTAAATATGTAAGAGTATAGGTCAGCATTTCTTGGCTGCTCCATACATTTCAAAGTCCATTGCATCTCAAAATGAAGATATGATCTTGGGTTAATATGTAGAATAGTGTTAGTGACTTTTCTTTCTTCATCTCCCTTTTCCTTTTAGTGATCTTTCTAGATCTTTCTAAAGCTTTCTAGGAATAAGAACCACTGCGTTACTGGGCCATATACTTGTCAGTGACTGTCCTATTAGTGATGCAAGAGCAATGCCAAAGCTTACTGGGATCAGTAAATTCTTAGCCCAGAAGTCTCTTTCTCTTTAATCCCCATTAGAGGAGGTATTAGGGAAGCAGAGAATGGAGTTTCATTTTTCCAATTTGCTAAGTAAAGAGGCTTTACTTTTAAACAAACCTAGCCATATATATCAAAAAGGTTGTTGATCATCAAAATAGCCTCCTTGAAAAATTATTCTTATTTTAATAAAGATTCCGCCATGTATTCAAAAAATATTTGCTATTCTTTCAGAATTGCCTTCTAAAACAATTTCACAAGAAAATTTTGGACAGTGTAAATTAGTTATTCTTTGTTTTTGACTAAAAACATGAGTAACCAAATCAGAATATTCACCTTTTCAAATAACTTTTGGTTATGAGCGAGTCAATTCCTAGGCAGGTTGATAAGAAGTCCGGGGTCCCCGAGGAGGAGAGAGGGGTCTGGGACCCTCGAGGAGGAGATAGGGGTCTGGAATTCTCAAGGAAGAGGAAAGGATATATATATTTTTTTCTCTACATTCCTTAATCTTAGTCACATAAAACATTTTTTTCTTTAAGCCCAGAACTGATGATTACACAACAAACAACTCAGTTTAAACTCTGTACTAAGGATTATATAACAACAATGTATCCTGCTTGAGGACAGTTTCTCCTTCTTGAAAACCTTCTGACTAATCCTGTTATCTTAGAATGTATATTATGGGAGTGGGTCTGGTAAGATCTTTCTATTGTTAGTTCTAATCCTGTCATCTTAAAATGTAAATTGTGGGAGTGGGTCTAGTAAGATCTTTACAACCTTGAGACATTCTTTTGATTTATTGTAATAACTAATTTAAAAAGTATATAGCTCCCTTGCTAAAGACTAGGTGGGGGGGCACTCTCTGTCCCCCTTCTGATGTCTATGTCAGAAGCTTTCTCTGTCTCTTTTCATACTTTAATAAAACTCTGCTACACAAAAGCTCTTGAGTGATCAAGCCTGGTCCCTGGTCCCAAAGCTAAATCTTCTTTGGAGATCAAGAATCTGACACCCAATCACCATAAGCTATCAGTTAAAAGGTAAATTTAAATATCCCCTCAAGGAAAAAAATTGCTACCACTAAGACTACACAAAAGAACGCACCATAGGTGGGTTACTAAATATTTTAAGCAATGGCTATGTCACTGGGATAAATGCATCTTATGCAAAGATGCCTGCTCTGAAGGGGTCCCATGGAATGGGTCGTTTTGGTGCATTTGTTTAGAACTCAGTCTTGTTACCACAAATCAGGGGTTGTAGACTCACTGAGTGACTTGGGTTGGGAATAAGACAGCAGGAAATATGGTGAGTTTGAGAATGAGGCTCTGGCAAGAGCAGGTGGCTGCTATTCAGCAACATCGGATGTTGTAGGGAGGCTCTGAACTGTGTGTTCCCACACTGCTGGTATCTCAGCCTCTGTGGAGAATGCAGAGGAGTCCAGTGACAGGGGGTGACGGGCACCACTGGTGGGTATGGTTTAGTCACGTGGTGGCCAGAACAAGGGGGAGGAAGTAGGAACCCTGAGTGCAGATTGTGCTCTTGAATTTGTCTGTAAAAGGAAGAAAATGAATCAGGACATCAGCAAGGTCCAGTGACTTCTCTTTAAGGTGGATATAAGCGGGAAGGAAGGATTACAAGGGTAGGAGATGAGTAAAGTGAGTGGAGAAGAAAGAGTGAAAATGTTGTGGACAGCAGGACTGAGGCAGATGGAACCAGGGAACTTGGAAAAGATTAAAGAAAGAGTTCAGGAAGATGGGAAGGTGGTGGGAATGAGGAAGGAGATCTCATCCTCTGAAAAAGAGATTTATTGTGGTGGAGTAAGATGATCAATTACTTGGATAAAAATAGAAAACACACTTATCAAATCTGTGCATGCTACCAATCTGTGTGGAGTAGCTAATGTGATTGATAATAGATGTAAGATTCAAGAAGTCATGCTGAAATGTGGGAATGATGAATTGAAACAAAATGAAGTTTAGTGGTGATAAATGCAAAATTTTCCCTTGATGCCAAAATGAATCACTTAAAGTACAGAAAGGAGAATAAATAACTTATACCATTTCATGTGGAAAAGAGTAGCATTTTACTTGATAAAAAGCTTACATACTAGTAATACCACAACGGGTAACATACTTGCTACAAAGCTAATGCAAATCTAAGTTTAATGAATTGGGAGAGTATAGAGTCCACCTCAGGAGAGTCTATAATTATGATATGTGAAATGTCTAAAATTGGGGCAGAAGGAGGACTCTAATTAGGGCACTAACTAAACAAACTATGATATATCCTCAAAATGAAATACTTGGTGGTTCTGAAAAAGAATAAGGAGGCTCTCTGTGTACTAATTGGGAAGGATTTCTAGAATATATTGTTAAGCAAAAGGGGGGGGAGGAATTTTGTACCTATAGCATGCTACCTCTTATTTATGAAATGGATAAAATAAGAGTATATAATTTTATTTTTTAAGTTCACATAAAAAATTCCAAAATAATAAAGAAAGGAATTAAAGCAATGTGGAATTAAAATAATAAAGGAATTAAAGCCCAGAGCAGGATGAATGGGAATAAAGTAGTTAGTGACAGGGTAGGAATAAGGTTTCTCAATGTACCCTTTTAAATTTAATTTTATTTTGACCATGTTAAAGTATTACTAAGTTTAAAAATATTTAAAACATGAAACTGGTGAAGTGGGTGGTTGAAATTTACAATGGAGTACATAAGCTACAGAGACACTATTCAAAATTATATTCTTCCTAGTGACAGGGTTTACACTTCATTTATCTGTTCTTCTTCTGTAGTGTCTTCTAATACTTGTCAGGTAGAAGGCTATCATTAAATATTTGCTGATCAAATGAGTAAATGAATGAATACATGAATGATATGACATGAGATGACATCTCTCCTCAAATGTACAAATGACTCATGTCAAATAAGACTTAGCCCTGTCTTTAGTTCTGTGTGATCAAACTAGAATGAAAGAATGACAGTTGTGGGGAGAAAAAAAAAAAAAAACACAACTGTTTGTTCTTTTAACAACCATTTTTGAGAGGCTATTTTGTAGCAGGTACTGGAATTCTCAAGCAGAAGAAGACATGATTTAAGCTTTCAAGTGGTAAAGAATCAAGGTGTCACGCTCAGAGATAATTTTATAACAAATTTTATAACAAAATGGACACAAAATGGTCATAGAAAGTGCTGAATAAATCCAGGATGAAAGTGTAAGTGTGGGTTGGGGGTGGTCATAGTTTGCTTCCTCAAGAGGGCATGTCTGAGCTCCATTTTAAAATAAAAAAGGGAATAGAAAGAAAAAGAGAAAGAAGGGATAAAACACAAAGAAGGAAGACAAAGGCAGAGACTCAAGACAGAAGAGTGGAGCATGTCGTGAGGAACATCAACCAATTCGTCTTAGTGGGAGCATAGAGATCAGAGCAGAAATGGCAGGAGACGTGACAAGACAGGGGCACAAATAACTTGTAATAAAGAGGTTTCTAGCAGGCTGCATCATCCAAAATGGGAATGGTTCTCGATGGAGGTTTTCATGTTCAAGCCCAGGCAGGCTACAAGTGCTATAGAAAATAAAAGAGCATGGGCTCAGAATTGAAAGTAGACTTTTGTCTTTTAAAAGAACTGCATTGCAGGAAAAAGGAGGATGGGATGATTACATCTGAGTTCCTTGACACATCAAAGTTGCAGGTTTTCTTTTACATAAGTGCTACTTGAGATCACGTCCCCCACTGCCTGCTGGCTAGCAGGAGGGGAGGGTGTCATGACACCCAGGGAAAGGAGAGGAGACTTTGTGATACTGTGTGATGTGGGGAAGGTGGATCTTGAAGTGAGTAAACCTAAAAAAGATTGTTTGCAAAAGGTGTTGATAACATGCATTTGAAAAAAACCTTGAAACCAGTAAAGTATTAAGCACCTATCATTTTCTTGAGGCTTAAACTTTCTCTCAGAACTGTCATATAGAACTGTCTTATTGTGGAGGAGCTGATTTTTTTTTTCTTCAGAAAAGATAGTAAAGAGAAGGAATCAAAGGGTAGTATAAGGGGTTGGACTAGATGGTCATTTATGATGCTTTGCAGCCCTGTGCTCGGAATGTGAAAGATTGCTATTAAAACCTGCATTTGGATTGTCTGACCTCATATCATTCTTAGAAAGAATCTCTTTGAGAGGAAGGAAGGTTTTTTTTTTTTTTTTTTGCTTCCCAGGACTTAATACAGAAGCCTGCTACCTAGTAGGGCCATTAAATTATTTGTTTTTATGAATGGATGTGTTAGAGGCACGCCAGTAGTTCTCTGATGTCTTCTATTTTTATACTAATAGCTAACGGTTCTATGTGCTAAGTTGTTTCTATGAATCTTTGAATATATACACAACACACATACACACCTTTTACAGGTGCAAAAGCTGAGGAATAGCAAGGTTAGGTGGAGAAGGAAATGGCAACCCACTCCAGTATTCTTGCGTGGAGAATCCCAGGGATGGAGGAGCCTGGTAGGCTACAGTCCATGGGGTCGCACAGAGTCGGACACGACTGAAGTGAGTTAGCAGCAGCAGCAGCAAGGTTAGCTAACCTGCCTGGGATCACACAACTGGTCAATGATGGAGCACATGAGCTTTTCTAACTTCCGAGCTCATGGTCAGAGACTACCATACTGGGAGATTAATTTGGCTTCTTCTATTATTCATTCCTTTTCTATGTATTTTAGATTTTAAATTATTTTCAAAAGCTACAAAAAGGAAACAGGGTGGGATTCTTTCCCTTTAAATTAAACCACAAGGTCCTCGTGCTTGTTAAGAAGGAATCTCAGGATAGCAGACTGCATCCCATGGGGAGCCTGTGTCTGCTTTAGAGATTTGTCCTGTAATTTGAAGAACTGCTGGACGCTGACAGTGTAGTGAAAAGGGTACAATCAGCTTCCTGACACGGGAAGAAAGCCTGTTAAGAGGTCAACTCCCTGGAGACTCTGGGTGCCAAGTGTGGGACAGCGCTAACAACTTCCAGGGGGAGTTGGGGCCAGCTCTCCCTCTCCAGATGGTTCATTGCAGGATGGTGGGTCCCACTGTGGGGGGCAGTGGAAGGGGCTGTCCTGGAGACAGGAGCAAGAGATAACAATGAAGAACCCTTTCCACACCAACTGGGGCACGCTATCCCTGAAAAAGAAGGATCCAAATGACTGTCGCCTCACACCAGGAAGCTGTCTCTCACACTGCTCAGCTGGACTCTCCCTGGCACTCCTTCTGATTGTGAATAATTATAAATACACCAGATACAATCTTGCCTATGTTTCATTCTTTGGCAAAAGTAATTATACTAATTCCTAGCATTTTGAGGCTGTGTCATTGTAGCCAGACACTTGAGGTGAACGCTTCTTTTTTTACCTCATAAGAGAAGCTATAACACCCTACACCTGTGGTACTGTGTTAATGAGTTACAGAGAATATAGTTTAACTAATTTGGGCTGTTTTCCTCCTATGTCTATTATTTTCTTCCTGCTCACCTGAGGGATTGTGCTGCCAAAGTCTGCAGCAAATGGAACCTTGTAGCCATCATTTCTCTAACAAACAAGAAGGAAAACCAAATATAAGTTGGTTTTGCTTCCTAAAGCTATGATTTTCTATCTTCCTCCTCCAATTAAAATCTAAGTGAAACATTACTTCCCAAGAAGGTTTTTTAGTCTTTCTAAGATTGTAATCATGAATTGTTTTACTTTTCAGTTCTATGCCTAACCCTAAAAGACCTACAGTTGCCGACATGAAATTGAACACACCTGGAAACCACTATTTGACTCATCATTTCATTATTGCCAATTTGTCAAATTGGTATAACCTTATACACGTTTTCGTTACTGGGAGGGGAGGCTGGGCCTGCCACCCACCCTCTAGCTTTCCCGCAGAACTCACCGCCGCCCGAGGCTTTGAGACCCTTGCCCGCTGACTGCATTGAGAGCTTGGGCAGGTGTGGCCGTGGGGCCTGCACAAAGCCCCCCAGCCCTCCCGTCACAGGCATGGTGACCCCGGTCCAGCTTCCCAGCCCGAATATCTCAGCTACCACTCAGACGACACCCGCCGGCTGAGCGCAGACCTTGCGCCTTAGGTCTCAAGGCCGGCTGAGAAAGAAACCACCCTCCCTTTTTGCAGGTGAGAACACTGGGACCAGGAGCTCAAATGACGAGCGGAAAGTCACACCGAATGGGCTCAAATACAACCGGGACGGGCCAGGCTGGCCGCCTCCGAGGCCCGAAGCCGGGCGGTCCCCGAGGGCTGCGAGGGGGGCGCGCGGAGACGCCCGGGGGCGAGAGGTCCCAGGTTCCCCACCGCAGAGACCCACAGACTCCGAGGCAAGACCCAAGGTCAAGGCCGACCCGGTGCAGGCGACAGGTAGGGGAACCTGAAGGAGGGTCACTAAAGTGACGCTCCTCACCTCCACTGTGATTTCTTCCAGACTGAGGCAGAAATGGACCAGCATTGTACACTTTTAAGGCAAATGGTATCTGCTCATTTAAATAATTAGTCCTATTTTATAGCTAGAATCTTGACTCAAGAAAGTTGAGTGACTTGCATTTTGGCAGATGATAGATGCAAACTGGGCTCTGATTTGATTTCTGTTAGACAAAAATCATCTGAGGAGATTGTTGTTGTTATTTTTATTTATTTTTAATTGGAGGATGATTGTTTTATAATGTGTTGGTTTCTGCTGTACAACAATGGTGGACTAGCTATAAGTATACATATATCCTCCGCCCCTTTAAAAACATTTTTTTTTCAATTGGTGGAAAATTACCTTACACTTTTGTGTTGGTTTCTGTGGTAGAACAATGGGGAATCAGTCATAGTTTTGTATATATATATCCCTTTTCTCCTGAGCCTCCTTCCCCTCCCCCCACCCCAGTCCCTAGATCATAGACTGCCAGGCTAGGCTCACTGTGTTATTTAGCAACTTCCCACTACCTATTTTACACATGACAGTATATATATGTCAGTGCTACTTTTTCAGTTCATTCCCCTCCTTCTTGAGCACCCTCCTCCCATCTCTGGGCAGGAGATTCTTAATTGTAAAGGTCCAGATATCTCAGAGTTACTAAACTTGAGACTTTGCCCACTTTAATAAACTTTATGCTGAAATTTGTGGAAAATTTCCACAGTAAATAGTGTTATTTGTTGTTAAAGTTATCAATCCAGTGGACAGTAATATGACACATTTTACTGTTTTTTACTAAAGGAAAATATCCACCATTTGTGAGAGTCAAGCAATTAGGTAAGACTGAGAACAAAATGCCAAGCACAGAGAAAACTTCAACAAGAAATCAGCTGGCTCTAGGAGAGGGGAAAATGACTGCTTGGGAATCTTGGTATGAATGTTGGGCTTCCCAGGTGGCACTAGTGGTAAAGAATCTGCCTGCCAATGCAGGAGACACAAGAGATGTGGGTTCAATCTCTGGGTTGGGAAGATCCCCTGGAGAAGGAAATGGCAACCCCCTCCAGTATTCTTGCCTGGGAAATCTCCTGGACAGAGGAGCCTGGTGGGCTATAGTCCATGAGGTAGCAGAGAGTCAGACACAACTGAGCACACATGTGCTTGTTAGTTGTATTGCTTGTGAATATTTAAGGCAACAACTGGAGGAAAAACCCTAAGTACTTAATACTAGAATTTATGCTATTAGTTTAAGACTCTCAGGAAGATAAGAGGACTAAGAATAATTACAACTTTACATTAAAACTACTGTGGCAGAAATTGTTAGCTGTCTATCCACTATCCACCTGCTTTTTTATTTATTCACTAAAAGAAATTTTATATCAATGGATGTATGTCTACCCAGTTAAAAACCATTTTTCAGCCTCTCTTTAGATACAAGCCTTAATGAGCTTTAAGTAGGAACTTTTACTAAGGGTATTCATGCAGTGATAAGTGCATTTTATGCCTCTTTATCTTTACTGTTACCTGGTGTAGACATGACAGATGGAACAGTGGCTGTCTTGTAACCACAACATGGCCTTCAGCACTGGGGCCATGGGACTGGTAGGCCAAAAGAGAGACGAGCCTAAGGTATCAATAAAACCTTGGTGCTTCCATGCCAGCTTTGGTGTACATTACATCAGAGGGATTTATCCCATTTATACATATGTGTATTTCATATATGTGTGTGTACACATATCTCATAATCAATTTGTATATTTCATATATATATATATATATATATGAAAGTGAAAGTGTTAGTCACTCAGTCGTGTCTGACTCTTTGTGACCCCATGGACTGTAGCCACCAGGCTCCTCTGTCCATGGAATTCTCCCCAGGCAAGAATACTGGAGTGGGTTTCCATGCCCTTCTCCAGGGGATCTTCCTGACCCAGGGATTGAACTCCAGTCTCCTGCATTACAGGCAGATTCTTTATTGTCTGAGCCACCAGGGAAACCATATATATATATATATATATATATATATATATATATATATATATATATATATATTGCTAAGTAGCTTCAGTGGTGTCTGACTCTTTGTGACCCTGTAGACTGTAGCCTGCCAGGCTCTTCTGTCCATGAGCTTCTCCAGGCAAGAATACTATTCTCCAGGAAATCTTCTCCAGGGGATCTTTCTGACCCAGAGATCAAACCCATGTCTCTTATGTCTCCTGCATTGGTAGGTGGATTCTTTACCACTAGTGCCACTTGGGAAGCCTATATATATACACACATATATATCATAATCAATTTGGTTGATTCCCTCAATATTTCTTCTCCATCTTTCAGCAGTCTCTATGACATTACACTGTTCTACTTTTTTTTTCTGTACACTTACTGCTTTTTCAGTACTCTACAGTCTTTTGTATTAAGTTTATTGTCCATCTCTGTTATAATATCAGCTCTACTAGGGCAGGGGTCACTGTCTGTTTTGCTCACTGAAGTATCCTAAGTGCTTAGAACAAGGTCTGGCACATGGTAGGTGCTTAGGAAATAGTTATTGGATGAATAGATGTGCTTCTGCATACAAAAAATGTTAGCGAAATACTTGACAACATGAGAATAAAGTGTAAATAATAGAGAACATAATATTCCATGCATATGTGGAATATGTCCCTGGATTTTGTGTGTAATGTTGGTTATTAAAACTTAAGAAAGCATAAGGGATTGGAGATGGTCTACAGAAGGGCAGCTGGAGAGGGCTGGGTATTAAGGTGAACTTTAAAAGATTAGGATTGCATAGTTCGGCCAGCCAAGATGAAAGGAAGATTAACCAAAGTTCATAAATTCTGCATGCAGGATTTCTCCACCATGAAGTGTCTTGTTCAGTCTCAGGTGCCCTCTGTCTCCAGCTCCACCAGGCAGAGTTAGAGGCTCCTTCTCTATCCTCCTTTCTACTTTCATGAAATCTCCTGCCTTATCGAACTTTTGAATGTTTCACTTTCTAAAGCATACTCTGTGAAGCTCATGTATTAATAGGTGTTATGCAAAGAGAAATCATGTAAATAACTCCACAGAAAGTCTAAATAAATCATTTTGGATTCCTAATAAGTAATTTAAAAGAGCTAAGGCTATTTAGAATATATTGATGACTTTTGGAAGTTAATGCCTATGAAACAATCCTACCTCTCATAAACTTGTTTTGGAGTCACTCTAGAAAAGTGTACAAACATGAAGAACTATGAGTTTATCAATTTTTGTTTTTAAGTTAATAGGTTAAGCTACAAAAGAAAAATTAAAAAAATTCCTATAGAATGTTAGCATGTAGTATCATAATCATTACTAACTCACTTATTTGTCATTTTTCTCCTTTGGCTTACTTTTCATAATTCTGTGAGGAGAATTTGAAAAATTACATTGCTCTGTGCCTATTTTTTTTTTATGCCAATAGGACAAAATGCTTAGCTGCACAAGTATTTCACAACATGTCTTGAAGTTTGTTTCTATAAATGCCTTGATTTTGCATATTTTTAACAGGCCATATTCTAAAGGAAGATACTGTGGCATTAATCAACCGTTTTTTGAGGAAGTATAACATGGTTGCTCTTGTTTAGTCACTAAGTCATGTCTGATTCTTTTGTGACCCCATACAGTGTATGTAGCCCACCAGGCTCCTCTGTCCATGGGATTTCCCAGGCAGGAATACTGGAGTGGGTTGCCATTTCCTTCTCCAGGGAATCTTCCTGACCCAGGGATCGAACCCACGTCTCTTGCATTGCAGGCAGATTCTATACCACTGAGCCACCTAGGAAGCCCTCTAACATGGTTGAATTTACATACATGTGCAAAGATTATTTATATAGAAATGGTCTCAGGGGCTAATGAATCCATTCTCATGCACTGAGGTAAATTTACCTCAACAAATGTTACTATTAATGATGGGGACCTTTGGAATCCTCATTAGCTACATCCAAGGAATGACTGGTTTCTAGGGGTGATAATTTGATGGGGAGTATATTTTCTGCAGGTGATTCTTTGCCAGTATTCTTCAGGATGGTCTTCATGCAAGGAAAATTGGCCCTACCTATAAACCAGTAATGTGAAAAATCATTATTAAAAAAAGGAATGGTCCTTTTGCTAGATAAAGAAACTAATACTTTTTATCCTTTATCCCCCCCCAGTCACAACGATAAACACATTAATTCACTGTGTACAAAGGGCATGAAGCTCAATTATTTACTAGAGGCATAAATTAAATGCTGAACATAGTTCAGGAGGCAGAGCATCTTTCTTTCTTGAAAAAGTAAAAGGAGAGAGAAAAGCTTTAGAAGTTTCTAATCTTGCCTGTTCATATTATAGTTAACAAATCAAGTTTAATCCATTTTAGTGTTGAGCTTTAAATTTTTATGTTTTCTACCTGTTTTTCAGTAGAAACTGGCATGCAGACCAGCCATATAGCTTGTTTCTTTTTATCAGAACAAATGTCTCCATTCCCACCAAAGGACTTGTGTATTCTTTACCCTTTCTCTTTCAAATGACCTGTCAAAACTCAGAAATGTCATGTTAATGTTTTATGGACAGACTATCGCAGCTGCTTCAGGAAATGGCAGCATCCCTTCAATAATTTACATGGTGTTTCTGCTCTACTTTTTCTGGTGTCTGTAAAATTTCAGCAGTGAAAAGCCAGACAGCAGTAGGGCTTCTAGGCAGCATGTTTGCCTCTAGAGTTTTGTCCACTTCTAATCCTACTTTTTCCTTCTTAAATAAAGCCCAGCAATTTCCGCTTTCTAGTCTAGTAGGAACCATCAGTCACTTCTCATACAGGGGCTGTGTTTCAACTTCATTTTGTGATTCAAGTTTCACACTTGTTTTTCCCTATTGGATTTATTAACTGTATTTTGTAATTAGCAACTTACTTTACCTGAACTTGTTCATCAACTATTCCATCCTTGAATATCTTTGTTTCCTTACCTTGAAGCAAATGTTCTGGCTGAGAAGAGAGTGGATATTTCTTCTGTGCTGGCTTGATTTATTCATCTAAAATCTGGCACATTAAAGACCCAAGTATTTTTCAAGCTTAAAAAATACTATCATGAACAAAATATGCATTTGGTTTAAATATGGTGTGGTGGAAAGAACAAAGGCTTCACAGTCATGAGGGCGAGAATCAAGTTCTAGTTTTGTCCCTGACCTTTTGGGAATCATAGTCAAGGATTGCTTTTCATCTGTGAGTTGGAATTCTAATAATTGTCTGACGTCTCCAAGGACCTGCGTGAGGATAAAATGAGATACTGTATTTAAATGTTTCATAAATAGAGGATCTTTAATCAGATCCTTTCAGTCTGTGAGTCACACATTTTGACCTTTGTACCAACCTTTCCAGGCCTTTGTGTTCTGAGTCAACACAAGTCCAAGTGGGCAGGACTTATTAGAAGTAACAGCCTCCTGGCTTCTGAAGTGTGAAAACACCTCCCAAACTGGAAAGCTGTAGCAGAGTGCATGCGATTTGGTGCAGTCTTGGGTCAGAGAGTGTGAAGGTGTTAGTAAAAGGCCTGTTCATCTTTTTCTAAACTCTCGTTCTGAGGCATTTAACAGCATATACCTTTTTTTGGAGGAAGAACCTTAAACTTACAGGTCTTTGGTAAATATTTTTTAAATGAAAGAGCATATACTTTTTTTAGGGATTAATTTCCAGAGCAGGTTAGTTTCTATGCATAATCTAAAGTCTTAGTTTATAGAACAAAAATCTAGCATCCATCAAGAGGGACATATTTTCCATTTTGAAAATGTGTATTTGGAATTTTACTTTACATATAGACTTTTAAACATAGCATTAAGTATCATGACAACTGTATATAAATCTGAATGCATCATCTTATCTTATGATTTTTTAATTGCCCTGTATCTAAATGGTTTGCACATAGTTTCAGAGATTTCCCAACTTTATTTCTAGTATTAGCTCCTTTACCAAAATGGGTTGTTACTTGGATATGGAGATAGTAAGTAGAGCTTTAACTTACATACATAGCATTTATAGTCAGCCTTATTTCTGAGCTTATCTTTCCTTTGATGTGGGGAATTCAATCTTGTTTTTATTAGTTACATAATTACTTGAACATGTTAACTGATGAATAGATTCTTGTAGAAGGAATAAATAACTGTACTCTGTACTATCTTGACAGAATGATTTTTCCTAGAAGATTTTCGTAATTTTGTCCTTTCAGCACTTTACTATGGCAGACTTAGAGAGTCTAAACTCTTGGGCCTGTTCAGTGTGAATTCATGAGGCAACTGATTTCGTGTCTCCAGGTAATAAGTGTTCTCACCTATAGAGTGAGGATACTAATGTTGACAGTTCTCGAGTTACCATAAGCTGATTCCATTGCTTTTCTTATCACTCAACTCAACGCGAGCTCCCTGATTTAGATGCTGTTACTCCTGCCTGGAATCTCTCATGTACGTTAGGGCACAGACACAATCATATGGAATTAATGACTTTATCATTCTATCTGCCTCAAATTTCCCTAGGTCTTCCTTGCACATTTGAAGTAGAAATTAGGTGAAAGGAGGAATATATGTGTTTGCGTGTATACAGAAATGGGAAAATTGTTGCAAAAATAGACTTTTGTTGTCTGTAGGTGGACTGATTTTTCTTATCTAACAGAAGAAAAGGAAATTAGTTTGTGGAACCAATAAATGATGATTTGCCGAGTTCTTAAGAATTCTTCTACCTGCAAATTAGAATACTGAGACATGGGAGACTTACAGCATCTTGGAGCAGATATCTGCAGAAAATAGGGAACCTGTGTACATTTGGGGGGGGGATATCCTTCTTAAAAATATGTGATGCAAATAACATTGTTTATTCCAAGGAAATAACTCTTACCAGTTCACCTGAATATGTTGCTAAGACTTGGAAGTGCCATAACTTTAAGTTCAACATTTTTATAATGGAATGTATGATTACAAATGGAGTTGGTTATTTTTCACTCATGGTTCTTTTTGCTCCTATTCTCCGTGGCAGTGTCTTACTGCCCATCCTCTCCTGCTCACATTACAGTAGAGAGAAATATATTCCTGGCAGTCACTGTGAGGATGTTTATCCTAAGTGTGTGGGTGCCAAGGCTCTTGTGTTGCAGAGTTCCAACTGTTAGCTCTCAATTTTGATCTTGGCTTAAGGAAGGACCACCCCCCATCTGCTACTTGCAGGAAAAAATAAACCACTCTCCGTTGCTGCTCCATGACTGTGTCAGCAGATGTTACTACTGCCTTTAACGGGCATGATCCATAACATTTATTTAATGAAACAACTCATGTTGTAAAATAACCTATTTGGTTTTCTGTCTTATGACTTATTAAAGAAACAAGCAAACAAGAGACTTTGCCTTTGCAGAGGGAAGTAAAATGGAGACAGTCACCAATTTGGTTGTCTGTTAGAATAAAATAATTAAACCTAGATAAATATTATGGGTCACTGTTATAGAAAGTGAGGCATAAATATTAGGTGTTGAGGACTTCTTGAATGCTAAAACACCTAGTTGTGACATCTCCCTTTTAAAGGAAGCTGGGCACTAAGAAATGTGCTACGCTTTTGGCAGGAAGTCGCTGGCTCAGTCACTGAGCGGTTTGGTCCCAGCTGCGGGTTGATTGATGGCACTGCATCAGAGAGCACTCTTAGGGGAGCTGTTTACCCCCATCTTCCATCTGGAGCTGCTGGGATATACTTCACTGTGATGATGGCTACTGAATGAGCTGCACTGGCAGCACCTCGGAAGGATGGTGGCTGGGGAGCCGGCCCAGAATCAAAGGATGTCAGGGTAATGAATGGAGCTGAGCACAAAACGGCCAACGCTTCTCAGACATGATGGGGTGGCAATTGGAAAAGAAGGATGGCGTTCAGCCTTTAAAACTACAAAGCAGGGAAACGTAACATTCCTTTGTTCTTTCATTTAGGGATCTTACTTTCTAGAGATTTGTATCCATTCGAGGAAATATGGTAGTTATGACTGAAATACAGTGACTTTGTTGACAACGACCTATTGTTTAAAATTCATTTGACCATGTTGATTATAAACTTCTTTTAAGGAAGGTATTCAGTATTTTGAGGGGCACGTAGACAACCAGTCTGAGAGGGTGCATTCCTGATCCACAGCTTCTTTAGGAATCTGTAATTATTATGTATTATGGAAATTATATATATTTCCGTTTAATGGGAAACGGTACAGAAAGTCCATAAAAACAATACAGAAATGATAGTACAGAAAAGCATTTCTAAGAGGTGGATGCATGCAAGCACATACATCACCAACCACTGGTGCAATTGAGGTGAGTGCTAAGTATTAGAGAGAGGCTGTTGTACGGGTGAGGACATGCCTGGGAATGTAGCCAGCAGGCCAGGGTCTAGAAAATCTCTCTGGAAGAGAGTTGTAAGGCAAGATCATGAGGAAGGAGAGATGTGAGTTTCCAGAGTGTTTTGAGGGGCTAGTTTATCCTGTGGCTTAGAGCTACATATTATCACTCTGGCACTCTAGTTTTTCACAGTATTATTCATAACCTTTCCTTTTAATAATAAAATCCATTTCCTAAACTCTGCTGTTATGGAGCATGGCATGTAAAATATCCCAGAGATGAAAAATGTAAGACTTTTAAGAAGAGTGAATACTTAGGCTAGATCCTGAGTTGGGTTTGAACTGGGGCAGTTTGGTTGGAGGAATAATATCTGTGAGCATTACTTGTAACTTGATAGATGATTGCAGTGATAAGATCAAAGTGGTAACTGAGGAGGGTGGTCTTAACTGTGTTGAGTTCCTTAGGATTGTTTCTGGAAAGGAGGGATGGAAGGAAAGAAGATCCTTAGGGAAGGAGGTTTGAAGGAAGGAAAGGTGAAGTTGTGAGAACACAGCTGAAGTATCTACACACCTTGGTTCTAATGCAAGCAAGGAAGGACCATTCTGAGAGAGTTATGTTTGTCAGCATGTTCTTTTATGAAATCTTTGTTCATCTTGCTATTCAGAGTTCATGGATTGACTCTGTTTCTTGTTATCCTGACTATGCCAAATATTATCACTTTGCTTCCCATTTTTGCACAAAGTTAATGTAGTACTTTCAATTTTTTTTTTTTTTTTTGCAGTAAAATCCATGTCTTAAACCCTGCTGATTAGGTAGAAGAATGTTTTTTGGAAGTGAAATTGCATTGTGTATTCTTTTGCTTGGTAGGCAATATTTTTTTAAGGCCTACACTCATAGACACTGAGATTCTCGTTAACTGAGGCAAGTACAAACAGGCTCAGAATCATTAACACTTGAAAATCAGTAAAATTACCAACCAGGCACCTAATTTTTGCCCACTGCTTTGTATTTGCCTGCTTCTTAACCTCTCCACAACAATACCATGATGTAGGGATGTAGTTAGTGAAAGGATGAGCAGAAATGTCTGAGTAGAAGCCCACCTTTTATCTATTACTCAAGTTTGCTTGGATTTTTCTATGCTTGATGGTCTAGAGGTTGAGTTTCTCAAATTTTTTGACATCCTACCAGCTTCTTGTTAGCTACCTGCCCCAGGGAAAATGAAAGAAGGTAGGATATAAAATTCATAATTCTTACTACTTAGTATAGCTCTGGTAAAAAGTTTTGCTAAAGAAGAAATTAAAACAAATGCCTCAAACTAAAAGTGGGCTTAGTAACTACAAAGTTTAAAAATTTCCTTTCTGATGTAGAAAACTGTGACTCAAAAAAGGAGTCACAATGTAAAACCTTTGAGTTTAAAGTCAATATTTTAAAGGAATAAAAGTTTTCAATTCTTTCTTATGCTTGCATACCCTATTTTATTAGATATAAGTATTGCTAGATATACTAAACATTCTTCTAAAGCATTTAGCTCAAATTACAGTTTTTTAAAAATATATTTTTTCATTTTAAACGTGCTTGCTGTTTACTTTCATCTTAAACGGTGTTTGGGAACGGGGTTGTGCTTTGCTTGGGTGGGGTTAGAATTTATGTACTAATTTTGGCTCACCTATAACTTGGCACACCAGTACCTGTGGACTCAGGCAAAGACTCACTCAGCAGGTTTCACCTGGGTTTTTTCTTTTTATAGAAATTGAGTTGCAACTTTCATTCCACATCTTTTTAAAAAATAAATGTGTCAGTACATTGCTTCCCAGGTGGCTCAGTGGTAAAGAATCCACCTGTCAATGAGATCCCTGGGTGGGGAAGATCCCTTGGAGGAGGAAATGGCAACCCACTCCAGTATTCTTGCCCTGGGAAATCCCATGGACAGAGAAGCCTGGAGGCTATAGTCCATAGGGTTGCAAAGAGTCGGTCACAACTGAGCGACTGAGTACATGTTTACTTCTGAAAAATTTATGGAAGATTATTGTTTACCTTAACTTCTGAAAAATTTATGGGAAATTATTTTCTGAAAAGAATAATGCAGAAGTTTGTACTTGGATCTGTTCAGTACATTTGAGTCAGATATTTGTTGTGGGCTGGATTGTGTCACCCTAAAATATATGTTCAGATCCTAAACTTTGATTGTAACTTTATTTGGAAATAGGGTTATTGCACATGAAATTAAATTAAGTTGAGGTCAAACAATTGCAGTGGACCCTAATTCAGTGATTGTGTGTTTATAAGGAAAGGAAAATTTGGACATATGCACAGAAACACACAACGGAGAATGCCACGTGAAGACAGAGGCAAGGATTAGAGTCAATGTGTCTATAAGCTAAAAAACAGCAAGAATTGCCAGCAACTCCCACTGTATATGGAGAAGGAAATGGCAGCCCTCTCCAGTATTCTTGCCTGGAGAATCCCATGGACAGAGGATCCTGGAGGGGCTACAGTCCATGGGGTTGCAAAGGAGTCGGACATGACTGAGCAACTCACAACAACCACAGTCTAGGAGATAAACATGGGACAGACTCTCCTTCAGAGCCTCCGGCAGAAATCAACATTGCTAACATCTTGATTTTGGAATTCCAGCCTCAGAACTATGAAAGGATAAATTTCCATTTTTGTTTTTTTTTTTTCAATGCCACCCAGTTTGTAGTACTTTGTTCCCAAAGTCCTTGGGAACAAATACAGATACAAAAAAAAGCAACAACAAAAGTGTGTTTTCCTCATCCACTGGGTATTTGCTTTTTCCAGTTTTATAGTTTTATACTTCTGTAATGATATTGATAAACTCCTAATAGGTAACAACCAAGCAATATACATATATTCCTTCAAAAAATTTTTTTTGAAGGTAAAACATTTCCTAGTGTAGAGGTATTTTCAACTTCACAGTTTTGAGTCCATCTGGAATGCATTTTAGTTTTAATATAGCTACCAGGTTTTTTTGTGAGGAGGACTTTTAAGACTTCTAGCAATTTTCAAATATGCAATACAGTATTAAGTAGTTTCACTATGGTGTGCATTGTATTTTTCTTTAGGAATGGCAAAGGAAGACTTCCTGGTTCAAGATAAAAGGATTCAAAACATTTGTATGAATTATTAAGCAGTAAATATCATCTACACAATAAGATGTAGTAGATGTGCTACTGTTAGAAATCAATGTGTGATCCTGTCTCTCAGAAAAGAGGAAGGTGTTGGGGAAAAAGGATGGTGGACACATATCAGCAACGAGACACTTATTTTGAAAAGTTTGAATCTCCACACTTAACCAACCCTGCTTATATTTTGTCGTTTATAGCTGGGGAAAAATATCCTTCACTTGAACATCAGTTGTTGAATAAAGAATGACTAAAACAAAACTTAAGATAGCTATAACTATTAAAAAAGATAAAGCCTGATTTAGGAAACTGAATACTAATTGGGTACTATATACTAGTGCTTTTGCATATGTGGTCTTATTAATTCTTCAGTATGCCCCATGAGGTTCAAAGATCATGGACAATTTCCCCTATTATTTTTTCAGTCAAGGAAATAGCATCAGGGATGTTTAATGACTCAGTTGAGGTGGTACAACTCGTCATTTGCAGGGTCAGGATCCAAACTTGTAATCCACGCCTTCGGACTCAGATAGTCACCAGTTGCCTCTTTTATCCTAAACTACATTGAGATGATCTCTCCATTCATCTAGAATATAGAATGTTTATCAAACATCCAGACTGGAAGAAAGTTTAATGAAAGAGATGCAGAAATGTCTTCTTACTTGGGGACCAGAGACTTGATCTGAAATATCCGATCAGGTCTATGTAGTTTATACATTTATATGAATTAAGTTGAACATTTTATAAAAGGATCTTTCCTTAGTGTCCACACCTACACTAACTAAGGAAAAGTGTAAATAATCAGCAGACATAAAATGAACCATCTGCAATGGGTTCTGATATTATTTTTTAGTTTTTGCTTATGAAGAGTTTGCTGAAAATGCATTACTTGAGGCTGAAATTTGTTTGCAGCTGGTCTTGTGGGTTCTTCCATGAAGTGCCTCAGGAAATTCACTCCTGATAGGGTGGTTTGCAAGGCTTTAGGCATTTAACTAAGTCTCAGTATTGACTTTGGCAATGGACCCAACTTCAGAGAATTGAGTACTGAGTCTTGACCAATTTTGACACCCACAGTGGTGGCATAATGGCAAAATGCACTTATTATCCATCATGGCCTAAGTTGTGTATGTTCATGTTCACAAATGCTCTTTTAACCCTCCACCCAAGATAGAATGATTTACAGACCCTCTCAGCTTGTCTGAATATTCTCTTCTCTCCTAAGCAAAGAAAGCTCACCTGAGATTTTTGCCCCAGCAAAGGTTTATTGACATATAAAAATACCTTTCTTTCTTCTTTCTGTTTCTCACATAGCCTTTTTTGGACTTTGTTGTGCTTATAACAGACTTTCCCCCTTTTACTTTGACTATGTCTCTGCAGGAAGGATGCTTCTGGTCATTGCGGTCAGACTGCACTGCCAAAAACATCTGGGGTCTCTGAGTGGGTCACTGAAGCTATTACTTAGGGTTCCTTTCACCATTCTGAAGTCAGTTTGCTTTTTAATATATTTTGTATGAATCTAAGTCCATTTAGACACCAAATTTTCTGATTTTCTATTCACTCTTCCATTGAGAACATATTCACCCTTAGAGAATTTCTTTTCTTACAAAATGTGCAAATTTTCAGAATTCTGTACATTAAAATAGCAGACGAAGTAGAAACTAAAATATACCTCCCCCCTCCTCATGGAGAGTTCCCACTAGAGGGTGTCATTGAGCTGTTACGGTGTACAATGACCCACTCCCACAGAGGGTTTGTTGCCTGACAGTCTTGCTTCTTGGATGGACAATGTGGATAGTCTGACATGCAAGTGGGAAAGTAGTGATACTCTATGGTCCTAAGATTCTACATATCCAAATGGGAAAAAATGAGGGGTTTTGTATATATTTTTAAATTTGCTGAACAAACTCACGAGGCGACTATTCTTTACAAACAAGTACACACTAGTACACACACACACACAACTGCATAAAAATCTAAAGATACTTGGCTTTAGTAGAGGTATTGTTTTCTCTAGAGCTTGATGATTCTAAGACCTGAGGTACTGTGTTTGTTCACACAGATTGATGCATTTTTTTACCAGGAAGATTAACAGAAAAGTTTCCTGAAGCTTTACTGTATATTACTTCCTGTTACCTGGACTAGAGAATTCCGTATACTGTATAGTCCATGGGGCCGCAAAGAGTCGGACACGACTGACTGACTATCACTATGCCTAATTACTAGGTTAGACTGTAAAAATTCCTATCTGGATGCTTCTTTTTCATTTCTTGTTTCAGATGCCTTCATTCTCCAAGTCGTTAACATCAGAAAGGTAGGGGTCAGTTCCACTTTTTACTTCCCTTTAACCTCTTTGGACTAATTAGTCTCTAAGTCCTATCTCTCAAATGTACTTCCTGTCCAGCCTCATCAATAACACAGACAACTGCCTAAAACTAGTACCCTTTTCCCTTTAAGTGTGTATTCATCCTCCATTTGCCTTCTAGAGTTAGCTTTAAAAAAAAACAAATCTAGATAGTATAAAGGTGACCTTGGATTACTGTGTTAATGTTTTCATTATAAAATATTGTAAATAATGTTGGCTATAAAGAAAGATAGACCACATAGTGTGGCATACAGCATGCTCTTGATAAAATTTTTAAAAATCAATTCTCTGCCTAAAGCCCTTGCCATTTTATTGCATTCATTAGGTGATACTTAACTTAGTTTTCATTTCATTCCCAGGGCATAGCATAATGTCTGAAACACAGTTGATGCATAATAAGTATTAATTGAGTGAAGAAAAGTTTAATTTCAATTATCTACAAATATAGACTTAGTTTTATTGCCTTTCATATTTTTGGTGTTTTAATTCTTAAAGATGCTACTAATTATCAGATAAAATAGACTATAATAGTTTAACAAGCATTGCATAACTATATAAAGAATTAAACCATGAACATATTGCCCTCAAGTTGGCAGAATCCCTAACCCATTTTTAAAAATGCACTTCTTTAAAAGCCCTAAAGGAGCAAAAGTCTTAACCTGCCTGTAAATGGGCATAATAAGGGGTGCAGAGAGCTCCCAGAACTTCTGAAATTATTATTTAGTGCATATCACCCATGCATTTTTGTTTTGGTGGTAGGAGTAAGGAGGAAGGGTCAGATTCTCAAAAAAAGAGCTGTGACCGGACAAGTAATGACCACTGTAACAGGAAATGGCCGGCAGCAGAGTACCAGGGGGTTGCAGGTCCCGGGACAACCTAGTGAGATGTATTTTTCAGCAGTGAGCAGTTTTGGAACACGTCAGATCACATAATGAAGGCAGTTGTCCCATACTTAGAATGAAACTTAGAAAATAGATTATCTGAAGTCCATGACCTTAAACTCAACTACCTGACTTCTGAGCAAGAGCCAACAAATAAAACTATTAACTCACAGTCTTAATTCTATTCGTGCTTATTCAGACTGCCTCTTGGGTTTATTGCCAGCACTGCTAGGGTTCACACAGAGCCTGTCATGTTCGTAACCTTGGGTTTTGTTTCTTTGGTATAAGTCTCCTGACTTTTTCTTTCATTCTTTATGTATTCTCAGTGTGATGCCTTTTCTTTTTTATTTTTAGACTAGAAATCAGAATAGATCTAAAAATAAAACATTATAGATTCTCCTTTTTAAAAAAGCTTGAGCAGAGAAAAAAGAGCTGTTATTTGATCTTATAATAGCTTTTGGAAAAAAAATGTTTGCCACATGTTTTTATCATGTTCCTTTTGAACTCTGTACTTACTATTTAAATAGTTTAAAACTGTAAAATATTGAAAGATTCACTTGGATGAAATATAGAGTCTAAATGTAAGGTCATAGCCAATGGGACAGGAATGGGCAAAGTCTAAAAACAGTGAAGAGAATGCCAAAATTACCCAGAGTGAGAGTTTCAAACTAGTACCTTTGATCTGAAATTCCCCAGGCATGGTTCCTAAATACCAGACTAGATTAGAATCTAGGGTTGGGTCCCTCTGCATTGGGTATATGTTTCCATTTGCCCAAGACAATCAGTTGATACCCATTGTCCTTGAATCCTATTGGTTTTTTTTTTTTTTTTTCCACTCTCAAAAGTGTCTGTCTGGACAGCAAATTATATGGACTAGCTCGCTCTCTGCCCCAGTGTTCAAAGCCTACTGATGGAATTTCCCTGGCAGTCCAGGGGTTAAAGCTCCGCCTTCCAATGCAGGGGTACAAGTTCCATCCCTAGTTGAGGTGCTAAGATCCCACATGCCTTGTGGCCAAAAAACTGAAACATATAACAGAAGGAATATTGTAACATTCAAGAAAGACTTAAAAATAGTCTGATGCTTCTATAATTAGGTCCATTTCCAGTGCGGATTAAAAGTGAAAGAAAACTGAGATATTGGGATGGCCAGTCATGATGCTCCTTTTGTAGAGGGGTTAACTCATAGCCTGGAGAAAAGACCATAGACTGTGTCATCTTAAAGGTTGAGCATTATGTTGGAGACATGAAGCATGACTGTATAGAATAACCTGACCTTATCATTTAGTATGTTCTTGGTGGACAGCCCGTGGCTCAGTGGTCTGTGCAGAGGGATTATGATCAAGATCTTGTCAACAGAAAATGGAGAAATGCCTCAGTGGCTGCCACAGGCAGCCTTTTTTTCTTGTGATGTATTTCATTATGGCATGCATGCATGTTTGCTGAATTAACTTAGAAGACTTGAATCTGTGATGAAGTTGTGGGACCACAGGTGACCTCTGGTACTCCAAGAGGTCTGATTGATAAAGATGTGTTTTAATCCAAATTCCCCAATTATCTGTTTTTCCTCATCTGTGGCTTCTGTAAATAAAAAGTAGACCACTGTGTTAAAATGTATCAAAGTGAATGTGTTGCTAAACACTTTAAAATTAATGCATGTCTTAAAATAGGTTAATGAGAACAGCAGCTTTTATATGGTTGCTTGCCTTTCTGACTCTCTCCTGTTCATGTTCCCGATCCTCTCTTTTTTCATGTCTGGCTTCAGAGAGGGACATTTTGGGCTGTTGTATTTATCAATTGCTCGCTTTTTAAACTCTGCTGGAGTATCTGTGGCCCAGGTCTGTGAACATCGTTGGTTCCACTTCTGGCTGTGAGCACACTTGTCCATCAACCAGTCCTGAAGACATATGGGGCAGACACGTGGTTGAGTAGGATGTGATTCCTCCTAGGTTGGAGACTCCTTCTTAGACCCACTTTATTTATTTACTTTTCCTGTGAAACTAGAAACAAATTTCATACTTGCTATCAGTGGATTTCTATTTACTTTAGAATTTTTACTGCAAGTCTTTTCCTTCTTTTTTGAAGAGAGAAATAGCTCCTGACTCTTAATGTTGTTTTTACTGCCTGCCACTGGAGTTCATGTATGTTGAAATTTAAATTCCTTGCAATAAATCTTAGTCACAGTCTCTTTTCAGAAACAGACTGCATTTTGACACAGAGCTTCTAGTTTAGGCGCTGGATTTTAAAAATGAATAGCTTTTAACCTTGCTTGATTTAAATATTGGTTTTGAACAGGTTTAGTGCTGTTTTTGTTTAATGCTGTTCTGTTTTCTTGAGGTATTTCATCCATGCTTCACATTCTACCAACAGCCAGGAAAATGTTCCTTTCTTTTCTTTTTTCCCACTTATTCCTCCGAGTCAATATGGAATGGCTGTAAAACCTGTGACTTAGCCATGTCCATATGGGCAAAAGTGTTTCAGGAACAGAAGAATATGCTGGCAGAGAACAATTAAATGTGGGAAATATTGATTCATACTAATCTTAGTAAGTGATAAGGAGTGTGACCCTTTAATGAAAAGCCAGCTAAGGTTCACCGAGACGCTCTAAGAGGTGGGGGATACTGGACAGTACTCCTTAGCATGCTTGTCTGTGGGAATCTTGTTGAGGGATATCTTTTTGCTTTTGAATGTTTCATGGGAGCAGTGGTGCACAGTAGAGATTTGGGGAAATACTGTGTTTTTATTGAGTGAAAACAGGTGTGGTAGTTGCATATGTGTGAATACTTCTGCATGCATCAAGGTTTGGCTGTGTGTGTTCATGCATGCATATATCTATCTATAATGACTGTCTGGCTGTGGGAGGCATTATTCTCTTGGCTCCCTATCTGCATGTGTGAATTGATGTCTGCATGAGGGAATGTGTCACTTCTTGAGTGAGTGTGCAGGTGGGTGTAGATGGCTATACTTTATGCCAGTAGTTCCTGTGTAAGACAAGGTGAGAATCGGTTTTCAGCATGACTGGTTTCAGGCCAGCATAAGATGGTGACTGGCGTTAAGCCAAGAATACTATTTCTTTACCAAATTCCTCATACAGATCTGCTGGCATATAGGATTTATATTTTAAAAATTGCAAGAAAGTTAACTGTGAACTTAAAGTGGAAATTGAAACTGTGTTGAAGAGAACATAATGTAATTGAGGTACCAGGGGTGCCAGTACCATGGGTAATTGTAGTTTCGTTGCATAATGGATGTGAAATTTGTATGGACTAGGGCAGGATTATTCCTATTAATGCATTTTCTTTTGTTTATATGGGCAATGACACACCAATTATCACCGTTCAAATCACTTAGTGCTCCCATTACCATTCATTCTGAAGTGTGTGCTTTTGATTTCAGTGCCTAGATCAGAGGGGAACTTGGAAAATTATGTTGGGCTAACCCCTAAGAGCTCTCTCCTAGCTCCTTCTTTTGATAACAGTCCTGCCCTTATTGTGTGATTTTGTACTTGAATAAAAATACAGAACGCTTCCAAGGGAAGCAAGTAAGTTATCTGACAGAAGGGCCTCCAGTGCCTTATCCCTTGTGGAATCTGTGTCCACCTGTATTTAGAACCCCTTTGGATCTGTGACAGATTATATAATCACAACTGGGTCCCAAGAGGAATGCTTCCTAGATTATCACCATTTTAAAAGCAGATCCGTGTCACAAAGGAGGCAGAGTTAAAGTGACCCGAGTGGAAGCTGACAGGTCCTGAAGGTGAATTAGCCTCTGTGGTGTCAGTAGGTGCAAATCACCGCGGGGGGTGTTGACCACGGAGGGAGAGGTTGCTGCTAGGTTAGCTGCTGGGCCAATTAGGTGCTAATGGAGGCAGAGGACTATTCTTTTGGTGGCATAAGAGGCCCGGTGAGATCAGTGTCAGTAGAATTGCAAAGATGAGCATTTTGTCATGATATGGAAACAATAGATGGTTTTAACCTTCTCCTTTTACAGGAGCACACAAAAGCACACAAGAGTTAGCTTGTCAATGAAAGTTTTACTTTCCTAAGGATCTTTGCCTCCATTAAAAGCAAAATATTTCTCTTCTTCACTGTTTTATTTTTGTGTTTTCCTTCTCTTACCATTATCCTATTCAGTCATGTGCAATTCAGCTATGCCCTTGCTTTATAGTGAGTTTGGTTTTGAAATATATTTTCTGGCTGATTCATCCACTCTTGGAATATAGTATATGAATTCCTTTAGGAAATAGTTTGTGCTCTGGTTATAAAGAAATAACATACATGTGATTCAAATTTGGCAAATCTGTTTTAAAGTCACACATTGTAAAAGGCAGGTCAGTTATTTTATGAAAGTCTTTTGGCATTATTTGAATGAAATTATGATACTGTAAACAAATTCCACAACAAACCCACAGTATTTAAAATTTGTGATGTTTACTATCTGATAAGATTCGGTAACATCAATTTGAAGTCCTGGGATGTTTGATTTTAGGGACAGTCCTGGCCAAGAGAGGAAACTTTTTAATCTCCTTTATCTATCAAGTGTCTTTTGCTTGTGTACCATCTGGGCATTAAGTGCACAAAAAGGAATCTTACAAGGACATTAATCAGACAGGGAATAATTGAAAGAATGAAACAGATTATTTTGAATGTTAAAAAGGACCATAAAGATGACAATGCTTAGGTAATGAGTCACCACACACACAGAGACACACACATATGCACACACATGATGTATATATACAAACATTATACACAGAAACAGATCTTTTTGGTGGAGGGGGAATGGCCTTTATCACCAACTTTTTATCAGTTCCATGAGTACATAGTCTACTTCATGTCCTCATTCTGTGCAAATTTTGTAGTATATTTAAAAAGAATCACTATTTTATCTTGGAAGCTTGTAAAATATTAGATAAATGTACTCAATCCTTTTAGTGAGCTGGGGAGAAATTATTTTAAAAAATTCAATTTTTTGGGGAAACTGTCTATTAATCCATTAATCTATGGGCTTCCCATGTGGCACTAGTGGTAAAGAACCTGCCTGCCAATACAGGAGACTTAAGAGATGTGGGTTCAATCCCTGGGTTGGGTAGATCCCCTGGAGGAGGGCATGGCAATCCGTTCCAGCATCCTTGCCTGGAGAATCCCTATGGACAGAGGAGCCTGGTGGGCTACGGTCCATAGCGTCACAGAGAGTCAGACACAGCTGAACTGACTTAGCAGCAACTTAGTCAATGTATTGAAATAGTCTCTTCTACTACAACTCAATTGCAGTGTTTTCAGGAAACATAAGTTATTAAATTTGCATTATAAAAGTAGTATTTCAGTGAGAAAAAAGAGGGAAAGGATTAAGTACTTTAGACCTACAATAATGAAGCTATTGTTTTCTTTCTGAAATTTCGATAGTGAGGGACTTTTATATAGCTCTAAGCATAAAGCCCCGGAGAAGGCAATGGCACCCCACTCCAGTACTCTTGCCTGGAAAATCCCATGGATGGAGGAGCCTGGTAGGCTGTGGTCCATGGGGTCACTAAGAGTCGGACACGACTGAGCGACTTCACTTTCACTTTTCACTTTCACACATTGGAGAAGGAAATGGCAACCCACTCCAGTGTTCTTGCCTGGAGAATCCCAGGGATGGGGGAGCCTGGGTGGGCTGCCGTCTATGGGATCGCACAGAGTCGGACACGACTGAAGTGACGTAGCAGCAGCAGCAGCAAGCATAAAGCCCTGAGACCTAAGTTCAGTTCAGTTCAGTCACTCAGTCATGTCCAATTCTTTGTGACCCCATGGACTTCAGCACACCAGGCTTCCCTGTCATCACCAACACCCGGAGCTTATTCAAACTCATGTTCATCGAGACAGTGATGCCATCCAACCATCTCATCCTCTGTCATTCCCTTCTCCTCCTGCCTTCAGTTTTTCCCAGCATTAGGGTCTTTCCCCATGAGTCAATTCCTTGTATCAGGTGGCCAGAGTATTCGTTTCAGACTCATTATCAGTTCTTCCAATGAATATTCAGGACTGATTTCCTTTAGGACTGACTGGTTTGATCTCCTTGCTGTCCGAAGGACTCTCAAGAGTCTTCTCCAACACCACAGTTCAAAAGCATCAGTTCTTTGGCACTCAGCTTTCTTTATAGTCCAACTCTCATATCCATACATGACTACTGGAAAAACCATAGCTTTGACTAGATGAACTTTTGTTGGCAAAGTAATGTCTCTGCTTTTTAATATGCTGTCTAGGTTGGTCATAGCTTTTCTTCCAAGGAGCAAGCATCTTTTAATTTCATGGCTGCAGTCACCATCTGCAGTGACTTTGGAGCCCCCCAAAATAAAGTCTGTCACTATTTCCATTGTTTCCCCATCTATTTGCCATGAAGTGATGAGACCAGATGTCATGAGACCTAAGTGTCAGGTAAGTATCAGACCTAAGTATCATGAGACCTAAATATCTGGGAGCAAAATGCAGCATTTGATCACATCCATTTCTGCTCAAGAGTAATGAAGAGTTTCCATTCACTTTTAATACCTGTATTGCTCATTGTTGTGAAGAACAATACACATGTCACCTCAAATTCAGCAGCCCCACTGCAGCAGAACTTTATACCTAGCTCTGACCCTAGCAAAATTGTTTTCTCATCTACTGTGGTTAGCATACTGCAGAGCATCCCAAAGTATTCTCTTCTTTTATTATACCCAATACTAGTTATGAAAATAGTAAGCTGACATAGAGATGGTATTTTTTTGGAATGGAAGCAAGTGTTCATGATAGACAACATGTGGTACGTTGGGTCGTTCCAGGAAATACAGACTTCCTTGCAAAGAGCATTAAAAGGATTCTGAAACTGGATTCAAGAAACCACTAATTTATGTGCCCTCAAAGAGGGGATAGTGCCATATGTAACTTACACCTCCTTTTCCTGAGACATAGGAGGGGGGAGAATAAGCTTTGTTGTGTTTCTAATTCACTCTGTGGCTCACGAACTTACTCATTTCTGCTTTGCTTTCTTTCTTTTTAAAACTTCAACAATAAAACCTGTTTTTAAACTGAACTTTGTATCTTATTGATTTTTTAAAAATTATTTTATATTGGTGTATAGTTGATTAACAATGCTGTGTTAGTTTCAGGTGTATAGCAAAGTGATTCAGTTACACATATACATGTACATACACATCTATTTCTTTTCAAGTTCTCTTCCCATTTAGGTTCTTACAGAATATTGAGTAAGCCATTACCTTTGGGAGGTGAGTATGTGAACTTGTTTGAAGCTTGATAAGGAGCATCTGGAGACCACAAAGTGGAAAGCAAGAGCACTTATGGGAAAATGGAAACACTGGGAAGAGGAATAGAAATGAATAGAAGTCTGGGAAGAGAGAAAAGTCCCCAAAGCAAGTCATTATTTTTTTATATGCTGAAGAATTTGGGGTAACTTCCTGTGTTCACTGCATCGTTTGCTATCTTTGAATGCCCATTTCTTTTCTGTGCTTTTGACAATTTCATCTTGATCTTCCTGTCGTCTTTGTCACTGGAGGCTGCCTGGGCCCCTCTGTGCTGGTCAACACACAGTCTGTTGCTTTGTCACTTGCTTGTCATCTTTATGTGAGTGCCACAGGCATTCACATCTTGTCAACCATGTCACTGCTCTGCACCTACCAACATTCCAGTTGTCACCTTCTTGATGGATGCCTTTGGAAATTGGTTAACATTTCACTTTCGCTTTAAACCATGTAAGAATGTCACCTTATGCAGCAGGTAAAAAATAGACTAAGGAATTAGAAAACAGGCAAAATAAAGATCACTAGGAATAAAAGTTTCCCATTAAAATGCTGAGCTTGAGAATTATTGAAGCCAAAATGGTCGATGAAAAGTGCCCCTTATATACCAAATCTGACTGAAATCTCCAAAAACTATTTCAATCTCTTTCCATAAAAATTACCATCTTGTGTATCTGTATCAAGTCATCTGTTTCAATTAAAAGTGTTTATGTTGTCCATATACCTAGAAGAAAGAAAATTAAGTATTAATAATGGTTGCCTCTGGATGGTAAAATGATGAGTAATTTTGTTGTTGCTTTGAGAAATGTTTCTTTAATGTTCAGATTTTCCACTCTGAGCATTAAAAGAATGCTACTCTATGATTATAAAAGAAATGCTTTTATAGTCATAAGAAACTTAAGAAACAGTTGATAAAGATGTGTGTGTGTGTGTATATATATATAGTCTATTGTTTTTATCATATGCTTGTCATTTTTGTGTTTTGTCAAGTGTATCACTACTCAGTGCTTTTGAATGAGGGCTAAAATAGCAATAAACTGTGAATCCCCTGAATCCATCTTTTTGTCAAAGGTGATGAAAGCATTCATCTCCATCATACTTACAGCAAATTATCAAGTTTCTCACACAATCTGCTTCTCACCGGACTTCTGTCTCCTTCAGGCCAATAATTATTTTATTTACCTTTATTTTAAAGACCTTTAGTTTGTGTTTGAGATATATGGGAAAAAGTAGTTGTTGAATAATTAATGAATACATTTAAAGCATTTGAATTACTTTTGGGGATTTTGGCAATCTAAAATACTTTCACAAAAAAGTCTGTATATGTGCACTAATGTGAGCCCTAGTTTGTATAATACCACCAAAAAATATTACTTATTCCCATCTGGATATGGTATCTTATCTTATGTATTTATTGTTTGCTTTTCCCTCTCCCATCCAACTCAAGTAGAAATAAAAAGTCAAGTCTCAAGAAGGCAGGGACAACGTTTCTGCGCTAGTTCTGTAGCCCTTGTGCCTCAAATAGCACCTAGTAGGTATTCAGTAAAAATTTGTTGGATGAATGAATATCTTTCTTCAAAATTATGAATTGATAGATAACTAATGAGGATATACTGTATAGCACAAGGAACTCGACTCAGCACTCTGTGGTGACCTAAATGGGAAGGCATTCCAAAAAAGAGGGGATATATGCAAACATATAGGCGATTAACTTCGCTGTACAGAAGAAACTAACAAAACATTGTAAAGCAACTGTATTCCAATCAAAATTAATACAAAGTAAAAATAACATAAAAATAAGAAAAAATACAAATTGAGAAATGTTTAAAGTTAAAATAATTAGCATATATAGAATTGTTTAATAAAGACAAAAATCACTCACAACTCAATTACTCAGAGATAATCCCTGTTAAATATTTGGTGTGTGCCAAGAAAAATCTTGGAAGGAAATACAATACAAATATGGGATTGTAATGATAAAAGTGAAATTATACATATATAGTCACGTAATCTTTAGCTTTGGTGGTTGAGTCGCTAAGTCACGTCTGACTCCTGTGACTGCATGGGCTGTAGCCAGTCAGACTCCTCTGTCCATGGGATTTCCCAGGCAGTAATACTGGAGTGGTTGCCATTTCTTTCTCCAGGGGATCTTTCTGACCCAGGGATCAAATCCACGTCTCCTACATTGCAGGCGGTCTCCAGCATTAGAGCAGATTCTTTACCACTGAGCCACTAGGGAAGCCTGGAAAATTTTATCCTCACTTTCAAAACCTCTTCTGCCCTCATCTTTTGTAACCAGTAATCAACACATCACAGATACAGTTTTAAACACAATCATCTTTCTTGATGGAGCTGTATGTTCAGAAAATTCTGGCATTGATATCTGACTACACTGGCCTAATGCTGAGATTATGAGGTGTCAGTATCAGCAACGAGTGATTTATGGTCCCCTCTAATGAATACTCTTTAAGTTTTGCACTAGTTGCTTTTCTGCCTTAGTTATTCATAGTTTTAAAGGAGCTCATTATTGGTTATTTCATTTGTCAGGGCTTAATCACTTACCACTTATCTTCTTTTTTTTCCTTAAACTTTTGTCATTTAGAACCACATCCAATTTTAAAATCTCTATTTCTGGAGCATTAACTAATAGGCTACTTCTTTGGAGATATATGAACTACCTTGTAGGTGATCTTCATGGTGTACTTCTTTTATTTTTTTAAAAAAGATGCCCAACTTTCCCCTTTCTTCCACCTCAGTCCAGTCAACAAAACTCTCCTACGCCACCTCGGTCACTGTAATTTAGGGTTCTTTCTGAGTCTTCAGTTCTTGGGATAAATGTTATCTTAAATCAAATAGATACCTACCATTGCTTGCTTGGTGCCAGGATGTATTTTAGAGCCATGACTGTGTGAATGATTCATCAGAAGTAGGCTATTACAGGAGACCCTTTATTTTAGGTTTTACTCTAGGTTCAGAGGCCTCAGTGAGGTTCTTTTCTGATTGAGTTGTTAGCTGGTAACATCTTCTCAAAATAGTTCATAGAGAGAAGGATCTTAGAGTGAAATCCTACTTGTGCAAATACTTCAGAGACCAACTTGAACTATTTTCTCCCAAGAAAACCTTGGTTCTTCCAGTGGAGGCCAAGGGCTTAGGCCCTAAAAGTTGATGTTTTATTTGGGAGAAAACATAGATCCAACTCTCAGACTTTCACAACAGAAAGTTGCTCTCTCTCGGCTTCTTTGTTTTGTCTTCATTTTTCAGGAAGGGAAGGGTGTTTCCAAGAGGTGACTAAGTAGCAAAATGACCACCAGTAGCTCCTGGTTTGTATCCTATCAGCTTAGTGATGCCAGTGAAAGAGACCTCTCTTCTGCAAGATACTCTAACAATTTTGGACTTGTATCTCATTGGTCCAGCCTAGGTCATGCATCTTTGGCATGGGTAGTGTGATAAATGTAGACACACACACACACACACACACAAGCATGCACATGTACATACACATATACATACACAAGCTAAACCACAAGATTGCTCCCTGGTTAAAGAAAGGGCTCATGATTCAAGCTGAGCTGACTAGTCTCTTTCCTGAGAATTTAAATCATTTTGTGGAGACAGAGCAGAAATGTAGAAAATGATTAAGGAGGATCCATCCTTGGTGATGGTATCCTAAGTGCTGAGGAATTGATGCTTTTGAATTGTGTTACTGGAGAAGACTCTTGAGAGTCCCTTGGACAGCAAGGAGATCAAACCAGTCAGTCCTAAAGGAAAATCACTCCTGAATATTTATTGGAAAGACTGATGCTGAAGCTCCAATACTTTGGCCACCTAATGTGAAGAGCCGACTCATTGGAAAAGACCCTGATGCTGGGAAAGAGATTGAGGGCAGGAGGAGAAGGGGGTGACAGAGGATGAGATGGTTGGATGGCATCACCAACTCAATGGACATGAGTTTGAGCAAACTCCAGGAGATAGTGAAGGACAGAGAAGCCTGGCATGCTGCAGTCCACAGGGTTGCAGAGTTAGACATGACTTAGCCACTGAACTGCAGCAAAGATGTCTATTGGCTTCTGTTTCCTCTAATAACCAAAGGGCTACTTGGTGGCAGCTTTCTAGTGGTCCCTGGATAATTACCTTAGCATTCTCAAACTCAAGACAGTTGGTAGCCTTCTTCAACAAAATTATTTAAAAAATCAAGTTGTAGTGTTTACGGGCTTCTCTGATAGCTCAGTTGGTAAAGAATCTGCCTGCAATGCAGGAGACCCTGGTTCGATTCCTGGGTTGGGAAGATCCACTGGAGAAGGAATAGGCTACCCACTCCAGTATTCTTGGGCTTCCCTTGTGGCTCAGCTGGTAAAGAATCCACCTGCAATGCAAGGAGATGTGGGTTCAACCCCTAGGTTAGGAAGATCCCCTGGAGAAGGGAAAGGCTACGCGTCTCAGTATGCTGGCCTGGAGAATTTCATGGACTGTATAGTCGTTGAGTTGGACAGGACTGAGTGACTTTCACTTCATAGTGTTTAAAATAAGAGAGAAAGAGCCTACTAAATTTTGTTTAATGTGCAGACATAAGTTTTTCAAGTCTAATTGTTGTTAGGACTTGGGACCGAGATAGAATGACCAGTATTGTTTTTCAGAGTTGGATTCAGAGCATTTGTATCAAATGCAAACCAATATTTATTGGATTAACAAATTAATTATTAGAACTTGTGAGAAGAAGGTTTAGGTTAATAAATTTTAAACCTTTTCTCCAAAGCATAATTAACCAACAGTTAAAATAACATGATAATGGGAGGAAGTATAATTTATTGCAATGTATGTATATTTCTAGATCTCTGATTTCAAAATTAAGATGAAAGCTAAATGTCTACTCAGTTTGCTAACATTAACATACAAGAAAACCCATTGGAAAGGTTATTACCAAAAAAGGTGTTCCATAGGCAAAAATAGCTCTGAATGGAGGTTGTCATGTCCTCTTTCAGAACAATAGTATGACACAAAATACAAAGTGGAAGTTAAGATAACCTGTTCTCTTCCAAAGGAGATACAAAATTGTTCTGTTCCCATTTCATTAAATGAATTCTTTAGCCCGATGACTTCTTTCTGGTTGGCTCATGCCCCATCAAACATAGACCCTAGAACTGCGATACTAAGTCAGATATACTGTGTTCTGTCATCCGCTGAGTGAGAGGGTTTCATATGCTTCCCGCGGTGGCACTAGTAAAGTTGAGGCCAGTACCATCATCTTTTTGCAGACTCTTATGGCCTATAGTCATAGATCTATTCAAATCACTTTAGCAGTAACTTCAATTCTTGTACAAAGTCATGTATATTTATTACTCTGTGTAAAGTAGGGCTCCATGTTTTATTTTTAGTTTAGTTTGATACTGTTTGAATGTTTCTTATCAAGGCTAGGCATTATGTTAGAAGCTGGTGATAGTG